>NC_139699.1:39530355-39800355 GCF_964188405.1 Protomyctophum parallelum
CATTGCAGAAATCTGCACGGCGTAGCACCTGGTAATTATAAAAGCCTAACCTAATTTGCTCACTTCATCGCAGCTCGCTATATTCTATATTCTGGGCTAGTGTGCTTCCACTGAGATAATTAAGTGTGGTCCTCTGGGTTGTAGAACATGTAGTTGGTTAGTCAATAACAATTGTTGTCCTACAGCAGTGGTTCCCAACTGGTGGGCCGCAAGGGGATTTCAAGTGGGCCCCCAAATCATTGGACAAAACACTAGAATGTTATTAAAATATAACATTCATATTTAAATAAGTCTTTAAAAATTGATACTATTTTATGGTGTTTCTTAGTATACTTTGCAGTCTAAGAAACACCATAAAATAGTATCAATTTCTAAAGACTTCTTTAAATATGAATGTTATATTTTCCATTGATTTTCATTGATCTAAGCCAGAACACAAGTTGATTGATCATTAAATAAACATCAAATAAACATCTTAAGAAAATGCACGTGGCCCACCTATCGACTTGTCTACTGCCAGGTTATGTGATCAGATAGGCGGGCCGTGAAAACAATTGAAGATTTTCATGTTGATTCTGCCACAAGAAAAGATTGGGAAAAACTGCTCTACATCTACGAGTGCATGTTTGGTCCGACGGAGCATTGGTCCAATGCATTGGTGTGATCGACAACCTACCTCAAACCCTCACCCTAACCCTAACCACCCCGGGGGCAGCACACCTAAACCTAACCCCAACCCCGACCCCCAGCGCAGACCCTCACCCTAACCCTAACCTCCCCCGGGGCGCAGCACACCTAAACCTAACCTCGGACCAATGCACGTCGGATCATTGCTCCGTCGGATCATAGTATGCCTCCCTACATCTACTGCACCCTTCTTCACCCATAACCCATTTAGACTTGAGGCCAATTCAAAACGCAGTTTATTTTTTATTTTTAGAATATTGTTAACATTCAATGAACATATAACTATATATACTCACTCTACAAATAACAGGGCCTGTGATATTTTAATTTTTCCATTAACACCCAGCCCTGTATAATGTAGTAACGTCCAAAATGACTCCCAGATTTAATTGCACATTGACATGAAGGGTATTTCAGGTCTAAATGGGTTCATCATTAATCATGCCATTTCATGCTTTTAGTTAATTTGCTTGATTTGCATGTCTTATCACTAAATAACCTGTGCTGATGAGTGCTGTCACGTCGCCAATACTAATTAAAGTGACATTTGTGAGAAAAGCTTGTTTAAATCTATTCATTCCATATACCATCTTTTTGGTTAAAGGCCAACAATCGTCAACAATAGGTTTGTGTACACACTAACAGATGGACTGCTTGAATTCTAGTTGACTTCAAGCATGTATTTTTTTTGTATTGCCATGTTTTGTTCTTGCTTAAATGTAAATCGCTCTGGATTAAAAGCGATTTACATTGCTAAATGCCTAAATTATAAATCAGGTCCACTGTCTTCTCATTATTGCCTTTTCCTTGATTCTATGTAGAAGCCACATTAAAGAAGTTTCCCCAAGCCACCAAAGGCATGCTGGGAACAGCAGTGAATGGGAAGCTGACGGAGCTGCGGCGGTCCCACAAGAAGTAGACAAACAAGTAATGATATTATTAAAATGAAATAAAGCTGTTGATACAGCCCCTCCTATATCCAGCTTTAATGCCTGTCCACTACACAAACATTAAATTCAGATTGACAATGAATGGAGAATGATACATCATAGTGTATTGTACGTCATGATGACATGACTCAAATTGTGATGTGCATTTTGTAGCTTGCTTCTGAACTAATGACTCTTTTATCAAATCAGATTCGGGGATGACATGGGAGTGGTACGTGCCCAAGAGAAGCCGGTGACCTGGAGCCCCCACCCCTCCAATGTATATTTTATTATTTTTTGGCCAAATTATTGTTCTTGAAATTGCCGTATTATTTATATTGCCGTGAATAAATGTTTATTCTCCCAAGAAACATCTGAGGTCTTCTTTTCTGACACATATTTGGATGTTTTTTTATTCAGAAAGATAAAGATATAGATTATGTAATTTACATATAATAGGCTACATCACTGGTTCCCAAACCACATACAATTTCTGTGTATGTGTAAATAAAATTGTTGCTATTATATTATTATTATTGTATTATTTATAATTGTATTATTATTATATTGTACATTTTATGTTATATTATATTGTTATTTATGTACATATATGCACATATATGTACATGTGCATATATGTTCATATAAGTGCATATATGCACATATATGTTCAGGGGGTCCAATTTCATATATGTTACATATATGTCTAACATATATGTCTAACATATATGTTACATATATGTTAGACATATATGTCTAACATATATGTAACATATAAGTCCTTTCCGTGTGGGTATTACTAGTTTACTCGGAGTATGTCCGCATCGCGTCTGTCAGGTATGTTGCCACGTCTGCACATTAAAAGCGTCTTGGGCTTGTTTTATTTAAGTCACTTGCCGGGTCTGTTGTTGTTTAAACCCGCGGTTCATTCAAGGCACCCTCAATTTTATATGATGATAAACTTATTTGACGTCGTTGGATTGTTTTCATAATGATTCAAGATAGTTTTGTGGCTTGTTTTCGTTGACCCAGCTGCTTGTCTCTTCCAATATGGCAACACAAGTTCTCTGATCAGAATGAAACGTCCAATGCAGCATCAGTTAGAAGTAAATGGAGTTGACCAGAGCAACTGAGAGAGCATTGAGGTTGCTCTTGGTTGCATAGGCCCACATGGCACTTGGGTCCCAAGGAATATTTCAGTGTGAATTGTACCGTATCATGCACCTAGTGTTGGGCAGAGCCATGCTGGATATTATTATTTTTATTTTTTGGCTGGAGGAATCAATATCATGCCATTGATTCATGCTAACTACCTATAAACTAATTGATCCTGCTGTTCAAATAAATGATTTACCTGGCTATAAGGTGGATGCTTGCACATTCAGGAATCTCAATTTTTTTTAGTAGGCCTATTATGAGGTATTTAGGATGCGAATTGATAGTGATAGTGGGTGCCCCCCCGCCCCACTGGCCCCAGTGCGGGAGCGCACTCGTCCATTTGTTTGCATTGCACAGTGCGCTATTTCCGAACGCGCCCATTGTGTCAGTGGGTGCTTCAGGCCTCAAGCACCCCGACTCGATGCCTATGCCTACTCTTGGAGAAATAGGCGGCAAGGGTTACAGCAGAGCCATCTAATAGAAGAGTTACGATGAGCGGGCAGAAACCGAGCACTGTTCATGCAGCCTGAAAGGCGGACAAGTGGAGTTTCAAATACATTGTTTTCAACGACGGCAGTGCAAATAAGAAGCTATTTAGGCATGTGTGCAACATGACATGTTTTAAAAGTATTATTCAGGACGACTAAAGTCTCTGTAATGTGTTTGTCATACGATTACTACAAACAATCTAAAATAATGGATTTAAGAATACTAAAGCTGGGCTGTTGCCTGGGTCAGGCATTTCTGCCTACTTCTGTCCTTCTACCCATTTGTAGAAGAAGAGCCGCGCCATTGAACTGGCCCCATGAAGTGAACTGAGTTTCGTAACTCCGTCTTACTCTATGGGTCTGTTTTACAGGTAAGTACTTATGGTGCTCCAGGGAAGTGTTTAACATTAAATAAAACGCACAGTCTGTCTTTAAAGACAGGAATTGGCTCATTGCTAACATTTCTGCTATGCTTAGCCCAGGAACAGAGGCGTCGTGTTTCCTATGCTCAGCCAGGAAAAGAGGTATGGCGTTACCACGCTGCTAACACTGCTGCTAAATGATTGATTTGAATTCTATCAGTGTTACGGCTTAGATGATACTACACTGTGACTGAAGCTAATTTGCCTTAACGTCAACTTTAGCTATATCCATGTCTTTTTAAAGCGATTCATAGCTGTTCTCATGCTGCTTCTGTCTCCATTTCCTGAGCGACAGCCTTTATACTGATGAGATGAACCTTGGATGCTGGGAAGGTCCTCCCTGTGGGTTGCCGCATACAGTCTTCATCGCAGCTGCAGCCATTATCGGATAGGCTCACATTGGTGGTATACGTGGTTCTGCTGCTACTGAAACCATGAGGCAGGTCATCAGTTAATCAATCCGCATCTTCACCTAGGCTGCTTTTGTTCTATTAATTCTATATTCACATGCAGTCGCTCAGCCACCTAAGTAGTGTTTCGGTTGAAACATCTGTATCCTTGATATGTTGACATGGACGCAGCTCCTTCTACGGTCTTGGGGGAAGAGTATGAAGGGAGATGGGTTGCAGATAAATGGCTGAATTTAATACTTGCCGGCAGATGCAAGTCTTCCGTGTTATTTGAGCTACCTTATAAGCAGCGGTAGCATGCTTTGGTCGGATAAAAACCTGGGATGGGAAACGGATCAGTCATAATGAAGGGATCTGCATCACCCATCAATAAGGACGCTCCTCTGTTCCATCTATCGACACGTTACTCAGTGGTATAACTTGGATCTGTGTTATGGATTATTTCATTCTAAGAGCTGTCTAATTCCAGGTTCGTCAACGTAGAGATGCTTGTCCTGTTTAATTTCATGTTCTAGCTCAGAGGCCATGCTGATGGTTTCGAAGCTGCCTGGTAACCTTAAATCAAACCATGGTAAATTATTCCTGCCTTCTCTTAATTGCAGCTGCAAGCTCATGAGGTTACAGTATGTTGCAGGGTCCTATTCATCTTTCCAAGTTGCTTTCTGTGTATCCTATCATAGTAGTGCTTTTAGTTAATTGTTTTAAATCTCAAAGGCATTATAACTGGCGTTCAGCTTTACTCCAGATTTTCAGTGATTATTTGTTTAATACCTTCTATGTGGTGAATCCTATGCATGATATTTCCACTTCTGACTTTGCTTGGATGCCCACCATAAAATCACTCAAACAACTCATTTCATTCGTGACAGCAACTAACACTAGTCTTGTCCTCTCTCTTCCATGCCTCATTTTCTGCCATGCTGTCCATCCGCAATGTCATGAGCCCCTATTCATGATGGATTCCGGGAAGCCATGGCCGGTCCTGCAAAAGCTGCTTCTTCTGCGTCAAGGCTGTGGGCTGCCTCCTAATCGCTACACGTCACACTCTTTAGGATCGGCACAGCAGCACCAAAAGTTCCAAATGCTACACTCTACAAGCTTGGGCTGGTGGTCTTCTGCAGCTGATGAAAGCTATGCTCTGCTAAACTTGAATGCTTTTTCAGGCTCAGAACTAATGAGCTCTGAATTATGTTGGTTACGTTGCTGCTGCTACATGTATTCATTATTTTGCTCCTTATGCTGCAGGATCTTATTAATACTCTTAAAACAGTTTTTCTGCATGATCTTTCTGTTTCTTAGGCCGGTGGTCTCTGCTGCTTACGAAAGCTATGTTAGACTAGTCTTGAAAGATATTTTACAGGCTAAAATACTAACTAGTCGCGAATAGTGTGTTATTTGCTACAGATTTTTTCTTACTTACTACAGAAGTACAATTAATTCTTAAAACTGTATTTTGCATATTACTGTGGCAGAACTTGCAGCGTTGCCGCATCATGATCATGCATGCGATCATGTTGCACGCTAAAATTTGCAGCTCCAGGTGGTAGACTACTGGGTACTGATTTCAGATATTAATGATAACGATAGAATGTCCCTTTCGGTGATCCTGGTCGGGTTGGGTTATTTGCGCAGTGAACCAGGACACCGTTTAGGACTCCTGGATTTCAGGGATCAACAGGCGCTGTACTGTTGAACACATCGACCTAGTCATCACATAATGCTAGAACAGGCGCTGTACTGTTGAACAGGCGCTGTACTGTTGAACACATTGACTAGTCATCACATAATGCTAGCATGACCTATGCCTGATCTATGACCCATGTCTCTGCGTGGAATGGATATCGGTATGGTCTTCCTGTTTCAGGAAACAACAGGTGCTCTGTTGTACACATGTATAGCTTAGGGTTGGTGATGATCTGCTTTTTGGGGGTTTCGGATGTTCCGCGCTGTTGGGGGATTCAGAGTCCCTATGGTCGGGACTGATGCGCTTGACCTGAGTACCTAAAAAGCAGATCCAATACATCGCCAAACCATAATAAATATATTGCATTGACTATCCTATATCAATAAATATATATATTACATCCTCCTTGAGTTGTCTGACTGAAATGAGCATTTGCGCCTGTCGTAGACATGCGCAGAGCAAGTTCAGTCAGGGAACCTCAGTCAGCGCGCCGGCGCTCTCATCCACATGATTCACTCAGCCAATCACACGCTCACCCAATCTCTTATACCGGCTACTTTAACTGAAGGTTTTGCATTCATCCTCCTGCTTGCTTGCTTGCTGCTGCTTTTTGTATACTGTGCGCTGCTGTATACAAAGTGCTCACCCACCTCCACCCCAGCTACCACCTGTCGTTTTGGATCTACTGTTTAGGTACGGGGGATTCAGAGTCCCTATGGTCGGGACTGATGCGCTTGACCTGAGTACCTAAAAAGCAGATCCAATACATCGCCAAACCATAATAAATATATTGCATTGACTATCCTATATCAATAAATATATATATTACATCCTCCTTGAGTTGTCTGACTGAACTGTCAAAAGGCTCACGGAGAGTAACTCCCACACAATCGATCCAATCAAGCCTGAGTGAGTGGTAGCTTTTCTATTGGCCACGCACAGGTGTTGGAAGCTATATAAGTAGACCTGTCCTGCACTCATTCCCTCATGCTCATATCCTCTCCACCATTCTACCTGCAGCCTCCTCACTTCCCACCTCCCTACTCACTTACAGTTCAATACAAGATCTGCTAAGAGGATTTAGGCTTGTTTCCATTAGGGTCCTTCTTCATATTCAATTATTCTCAACATTTAATGACATACAAATATGCAACAACATCATATAAACGGTTAGAACTCAAACAGGAATAATATGTACAGTAACCTGTACATATTATTCCTGGGTTGACTTTTTACTGGATGTTTCAAATAGCGGCCTGCACCTGCAAGTGCTCTTTGAACGTGATTTGTGGAACTCCTTCTGGTTTTCTGATTTTGGACGGCGTTGACGTTTAGGAAGTAGCTTGACAGGTACATGGGTGCATGTGTGGGGAAGGCTGCAACAAGCCTATACACAGTTGTGCTGCAACATCCCTGTGTGTTATGTGGATGAAGAAAGTTCAGATGGCATGAGGGGCGGGCACACACACACACACACACACACACACACACACACACACACACACACACACACACACACACACACACACACACACACACACACACACACGTGTATTGCATGCCATACATAGACATACAAAACTCGAGAAAGACCTGCACATACTGTATAATATAAACTATATCTTCCTTCCTACACATGCAAACAGACCAAAAATCAATTTTCTCTGCTTTCCCCGTTTATTATCCTTTCCATTGTACACTTTTCAACCCCTTTAAAATGAAGTCTCAGATGCACTCTGGGCCCACACGTTCAGTTTATCCAGCCTCTTCACCACTAGCAGCCACAGCTAGTGTGAAGGGATAACATTACAGTGACAAATCAATTTATTCCACTCACCCTCAGCCCTTTCCTCTAAACAGCCCCTGTCACTGGTTTTACGAGAGGGATTACCCATAATCCTCAGAGTCATGCGGATGCCTGCAGTCCCCCCATATCCACACTCGCCCGGTGCTCAGTCCTATTCGAGTTCCCAGAATGTCGAGCCAAAACCAGAAGGCTCTTACACTTTGTGTTCTGTCAGCCAATTAGTTGTTGGCCATGTGCTGATTAGATGTTGGACACAGCAGTGACTGGCTCAATCTGGACTTGATGATATTATTACCACTGAAACTGTCATTGTTGCTATAGAGTGTATGTGTGTGTGTGCGTGCGTGTCACGGTTCAAGTTAGGAGAGCTTTTAGGACCCAAATGCAGGACTCCAAATGAGGCACTGAGGAACTAGCAAGGAACACTGGGATCAGGGGGGTATAAATACACAAGGACACAGGTGAACTCAACTGAAAAATCAACACTGGGATAGGCTGGGGAACTAACAGGACAAGGTGGAAACACTAGGTTAATCACAGTACAGTACAAGGCAGGCAAACAGTATCAAGGCAGGCAGGAAACACTAGGAACAATACTACAAAATAAAAGCACACAAGGGTAAGAACACAATACTTCAAAAGTTAGAGGAACACAACAGAAAAGTAAAACACCAACCATTACTAGAAAACATGAAAACCAGCACATGTCACAGATCGTCTAAAAACGCAAAAAATATACTGTATCTAATCCAATCGTTTTTGATATTATAGTACTGAGTGTATGCTAGATCCTATTAGATCCTATTCTGATTAAGGAGGCACTACACTGCATTTGATGTACTGTATGTGTTTCTTTATCCAGTGAGATGATGAGATTTGCAGCAGTACACATATACATCAGCCTTTCTGACCGACAGACCTACAGTGTCTGTCTACAGGACAGGCAGACCTACGTCTGTGTGTGTGTGTGTGTGTGTGTGTGTGTGTGTGTGTGTGTGTGTGTGTGTGTGTGTGTGTGTGTGTGTGTGTGTGTGTGTGTGTGTGTGTGTGTGCGTGTGTGTGTGTGTGTGTGTGTGTGTGTGTGTGTGTGTGTGTGTGTGTGTGTGGGGGGGGACAGGTTCAGTACGGCTAAATTAAAACTGTAGTGAAGTCTTGGTTGCACAACACTGGTCTGTGTAGCACTGACTGACTCACACTGTGCCTCGGCTACAGCGCTGTGGTTTGATGACAGTGGATGATATGTTCAGGGTCTCTAGGCTAAAACAGGCCTGTCAACTCAGGGAGGATATAACTGTAAGGCTTCATAGCCATTCCCTCTCTCTGTGGGAGAACAAGTCTTCTGTCAAAGTTTCGAGACAGAGGCAAGGCAGAGAAAACCTAATTTGTCTGACAGCCAGTGCACAGCTAAGTGGTTCCTGGCTGGAGAGGACAGCAGGGAGAGAAAACAAGGTTTGCTGCCATTAATGTGGAGTGCCTATACATTTTAAAGGCATTGGTTCTCAAAGTGGGTTCCAACTTCCAGGTACATCCAGGGGGTCCCCAGCAAAATGTGTTAATACAGTATCACAATCATTTTAAACACTTCATCCATTTCAGTCAGATAACTCGATTGAACCTGCTACATTTTTCTCCCTTCTCGGCACAGACAGCCATCATTAACCATTAACCCACTTATTGCTAGATTTAATAACATCTTATTGTGCATTGGGCCAGATCTGGCGACTTTTTGAATGTTCCTAGCATGTTCCATCGTTTACTTATAAGCATTTTAGTACACCTTGGTTTGACTTATCACTGAAACCAAGGTCTACTGAAAAGCTTATAAGTAAACGATGGAACAAGCTATAATCATAATTATTTTTTCATTGTAAAGTAGTGACTTGGAGCTATAAAATGAGACATTTCGTGACATTGTGGTCATATCTCACATTTTCCGATTGCCATTCAAAAAGTCGCCAAATCTGGCCAATGCTGGCCAATGCCCCATTTTTCGTCATTTTAATGCAATAAGAGGGATCAGCGATCTAAATAAAATACATGACGTTTTACTTTCATTTTCAAATTAATACCCAGAAGCAGAGGTGGGGACTTGGACTCGAGACTCGAGACTCGACTTGGACTCGAGTCCCGATTTTGATGACTTTAGACTTGCTTGATCAAATCAAAAATAGACTTGGACTTGCTTGGGACTTGAATGCCAAAGACTTGAGACTTGACTTGACTTGAACGCCAAGGACTTGAGACTTGACTTGACTTGAGCCCTCTTGACTTGAACATTTTCAAGTCACTTAATACCTTACAGCATCTGATTATCTTTTTTATGACATGTAAAATAGTTTGGTATTTGTATATAAAGGGATGCCGCGGATCGGATATCGGGTCGATATCAGCCAAAAAACGTGATCTGGATCGGATCGGACTACAGCGAAAATGACCGATCCATTCCAAGCACTGCAAGCACTCCACTCCAGTCCATTCTAGTACTCCACTCCAGGACTTTATTCCTCCAGCAGTGTGCGCTACAGAGGCATTGGCAGCCCCAGTCACACTTGTGGCAGTCTTGCACAGTGCAGGCTGCTAGGCTAGCCACTAGCCATTACTGCGCGCTGCTACTCAGTGTGGAGAAAGCCGCATTGACAGCCGCTCCCGCATGGGAGTATTATATATTATAAAACAAAAAAGACCCAACAGCCGAGTGCAAAAATGGATTCGCCACCGTGGCAACAACAGCAGCATAGTTTCAGCCTTAGCTCCATGCAAGCTAATCTTTAGCATTGATTAGCGTCAACATCTTAGACGAGAGAGACGGAACAGCGCAACAAGCTGACAGCTGAGCATGACGACATGCTCATGTTCTTAAAATGATATATCCCCACAGTCCCCAACAGTTGGTTGACAAATATGACCGCTGTTTGTCAATACTTATGTGACAGACCATGCTATGATGCTAATAACTGCTTAAGTGCTAACCAATGCTTAAATAAACAGACGTCACTATTTCCATTGTCACGGACAGACAGTGTGCTGTGTAGCTGTAGGACAGTATGCACGGTTTGGGGAGCAGGGGTCCCCACTCCCAGCCAAATGATAGGTTCCATTTGTACACTCTAAATTGACATTGATTTTACAATATAAACAAATACAAAATAATAATTTGGGGTCACAGAGATACAAATTGCTGGGTCCTTAAAAGTTTGTGCATAATAATAATAAATAGTATGGATAAAAAAAGGCATAGAATACAATAAAATAATTTGTCACTAGAACACTTCCACATTTGAAGTATAGGCTCAAGTTGTTAAAAATAAATGGGTCAGTTATTCTCAACCTATACTCATGTGGAACTTGTTTGTTGACTATTATTCTGGGGAGGTGTTGTTCTCTGTTTTGAGTAATAATATTATCACTTGATCAATCCTGATTCAACATTCCAGACTATAAAATCTGTAATAAAAGGTAAAGATAAAAAAAAGTCTGACAGATTTGGGAAAGCATAGAGCGAGTTATCGGATCGGTTTTGATGATTTTAGATCGGTATCGGATCGGGAGTGGAAAAAGTGGATCGAGGCATTATGTAACATTCCTCTTCTACCCTGGATTTGAACACCTTTTCAGTGCAAGTAATGACATTTTACCATTGTAATAATAATAGCCTGCTTGGGGAAACATTTAATTTGTGTCAGATCCTGTGTCTCGGTGAGACATGACCTTTGACATGATCTAAATGGCTCAATAGATGCTCATGATTTATGTAAATCTTTACATATCATTAATTAGTATTATGTCTTGGTGGGACTTGTTTGGGACTCGAAACAAAAGGTAAGGACTTGGTTGGGACTTGAAACAAAATGCTTAGGACTTGTTTGGGACTCGAAACAAAAGGTAAGGACTTGGTTGGGACTTGAAACAAAATGCTAAGGACTTGGTTGGGACTCGAAACTAAAAGTTCAGGACTTGGACTTGCTTGGGACTTGAATGCCAAAGACTTGAGACTTGACTTGACTTGAGAGCAAAGACTTGAGACTCGACTTGGACTTGCAACATAGGGACTTCCTCCCACCTCTGCCCAGAAGTGCCACCAGATGGCGGGAACGTTCCATTATTCTGATTTCTGCAAAAGTGTCAAATCTGGCAAAATCACTTCCTGTCAAACGGAAGTAAACAAAGGAGGCTAATATGACCCCTAGCACATAGCTTGGCTGTCCGGATTGCTAAACTAACATTAGCTTTTTCATAACTTAGTCAAATTAAGCTTAAAAGCGGCCAGGAACATCCCAAAATATCACATTTTTTGCCGCGGATCACATAGAGATGGCGCGCGTGCACGATAGTGCACGATCGCGCGGGTTTTGAAAAAAAAATCAAAAAATTCCATTATTTTGTTATAATAAGACGTACTTACACAGATAACGTCATTGGCCACGAGGGATTTGTTGATTTAACACGCAAATAACGTCAATGGCCACTAGAGGGAGCAGGGAGATAGATATACAATAACAGTCCAGATAACAAACACATCATCATCAATATAACCTTTCCAGAGTTGGATATGTGGTAAAAGGTGATTAAATTCATGATTGAGAATGCATTTTCTTTCTGAAAGGCCAATGTAAAGATTAGCATAAATTTAGGCCATTTTGCTCCCCATGGAAGTGCCACCTTTCTGCAGGTAAAAACAATTTGAGGAAAGAAAAAATATTTACATAATATTACAAAATAGCATGTGATACTCTAAAACACCAAATTAATGCATGCTGCTCCAATAAGGAACACAAACTCTGTGGTAATTATTGTCTCCACCGTCCGTCCGTGTGTCCGTCCGTCCGTCCGTGTGTCCGTCTGTGAACAGCTAATCTCCGGCACCATTAACTCAGTCGATGCCAAATTTTGCACACACACTCCTTGGATGCCAACGATGAACCTCTGCCCCACATTTTCCAGAAAGGCCTGTTATAGCGCCACCAGGAGGCCGACCTTTGAAAAACATATTTTTTTATATTACTCCTCCAGATTCCGTCCAAAAATCCCGCAAAACGTTATACACTATCTCTATAGTCATGTGTTCAAGACGGATCTGTCCGATATTTCAGATTCCATCCTATTTGGCTAACATTGGCTTTCAAAGTTTACAGGATTGGCCCGTTTTGAACAAAAAGCCTCAAATCATGAACGGAGCGTGCAATTTACGTGAAATCTTTCACAGACTTTCCTACTAGGCTGAGGAATATATCCCACCCTTTTCACATTGGCCTGTTATAGCGCCACCAACAGGTGGATTTTTGCAAAACACATTTTTGGAAAAAGATGCCTCAAATCATCCAATTGCCATCCAAGGCTTTTCACATTGTCCTATTATAGCGCCACCAGGAGGCCACAACCTGACCTGCCCTGGTGGAGACCTGTGCCCCGAGGGGCACTTTTTCTAGTTGTGAATTGAGATTGTGGATATGGAATATGTGAGGCAACCTAATGTGACAGGGGAATAAACCTGATATGAGCCAAATTAGACTGAGAGTGTGCACACTCCATTTTATATAGTGGTGAGAATGAGGAAACGTTTATGGAGAGGTTAGTTTTGGCCGAGACGGTATGTGGACCAAAAGCTATTTAGGACGCAAAACAAGAATTAATTTGCTACACTGCTGCTTCAAATCTGCACATGATTAACGAGGGAGTCATTTCATGGTCACAGAGTCAGACTCAACCCGCCACCCTCCAAATTACCCTTATATCATGATTTAAGCCACAGCATATTTGGACGTATATCAATTTCTACCAATGTTTTCAAATATTTGACATGAATTAGCACCACACCTTGCTTTCACACCTGAGGGAGACTGAGGAAAATGTTGGAACGAGGTCAGGATAGGGTTGAGATCATTCCAAAAAGGGGGCACATGTGTAAGGTTAGAATTTGTCAAAACAGCCTAAAAAAGCATAACAATATACTGTTAATCAAGTGGAACCACCACGACATTTTCATGACTCACCGCCAACTTGCAAGAGGGGCGGAAATAATGTTTCTGTGTTGTTCCACCTCAAACTCCAGCCTGGCTGAAAGTCCAAAGAAAACAAGAGGATAAGTGTCCACTCCCAACGAGAGAAACACCCCTGGCCCGTATGTATGCAGACTGCCAGTCAGGGAAAGAATACGTTCATTGAGAACATGCAGCTGGTATCTGTAGGAACGGAACAACACACGCAGTGTGATAATTACAGCTTTTGACCCACCTCACTGGTGGTCTTACAGTAAAACCGTAAAAATAAATAAATAAAAAACATTACTGAAAGTAAATAGCAACGGTGTGCATATTTTAGCCACATGGCTCATTGATGATCATTATCTTTTGCAGTGGTGGTAAAAGTACTCACATTGTTTTTTTACAATCAATATGCAATGTAGAAATACTACTGTAACAAAATGTCCAGTATTCAAAATATACTTAAAACACAAAATATACTTAAAGTAACAAAAGTGAAAGTACCCATTGTGCAGAATGTCCCGTTTCAAAGGTTTCAAATGTGTACAAATCTTTTGAAAATAAAAAATAAAATCTACAAGCTTGTTGATCAACTGATCTACAAGCTCAAATAGCCAAAGTTTAAATAGGGTTGACATGGCAAATGTATGTTTTGTAATAATGATCTTAATGTAGAAAGTAACTAGTAACTATAAAGTTTAGTATACGTATAGTATACTAAAAAAGTACAATATTTGACTCTGAGATGTAAAGTAGTAAAAGTATTAAATTAGAAACCATACCCCTTACACCATGGTGTAAGAGGTGACTTTTGGGAAACCGGGCCATTATGTACTGAGTCAGTAATACATTTCATTATTACAGAGACAGCCTCACTATTGCAATAATTCATAAATTGCTTTGCGGCTCAACTATTTAAAAATACAATAGGCTTCTTTTTATGCAAGTCAAGTGGGTTATTACCGTTTTGTGTCTCTGTACAAATGCCAAAAACAATTTCCTTGCAAATGTACCCATGTGGCAAATAAATGTTCTGACGAGACCAATTATAATGAAATATATTGTTAAATCCAGCTGTGTTGATTTTGACAGCAAATTTTGATGTAGTTTTAGTCATCTGAAATGTTTAGTCAACTAAATATCATAACATTTTAGTCGACTAAATCTACAGTTGATTTTGTCGACCAAATGTATTTTGTCGGGCCTCGATGGTGTCGTAATGGCTGAATACACTTGGTTGCAACGCTGAACCTTGTAGATCTGCTATTTTCTGCTAGAGCCTGTACGCACTAGTTTGGGGGCTCTGGCACTGGTCGAAGAGGAACGCTCCCAACTCGGAATATCCGATCCATCTGATGCTGAAAACAGAAGCCTAGTCGTACGTGATTGTGGGTATAAATACACTGCAACACTTCCACAACCTTGCTGTGTGGGACCACACACACACACACACACAAGACACAAACACTATCTCCTACTGCCTTGAGTCCCCATGTGAGAGACAAGTCTCTCCAGAGAGTGTTTGTATTTATATATGTTGTCACTGCAGAGCCAGGGCCACTCGCTGGCTCGTAAATCTGACCGTGCTTTAGCAAGCACAAATGTCTCCCTCTTTAGAGCTACACACCCTGTGTAGAGACCTGAAATACACCCCAGTGTCGCCAAGTCACTGTGTGTAGAGACCTGCAAATTACGTCAGACTTCGGCCCTCTCATGTAAGGTCTGTGTGTCCTCACTCGTAGACAAAGTATAAAAATGTATGAGTCCATGACCTCATCAAAATACAACCGAAGAGCTATATGATTAACATCTGACGAAACAAATTTCCCAATAGACAATTATTATTAGGATTAATTTGTCCCATGCAGCAGCGGTTTCATATCGTATCTCTATTCCATGGTGAAACCAACCGCACACAGACATATATACGTGCATGCACGCACACACACACACACACACACACACACACAAACACACAGTGTTCATAGCGCGTGTAGAATAGAATGTCACAGAATCACAGAGGCGAGGCGTCCACTTTGATTGTAGAGCGTTCCCTCTCGGTTTCATCACGCGCCAAATGTCGTCCCCGTGGGCGGATATAAAACCCCACACATCTTTGAAGACATAACTAGAGCGCTCGCCGGGGAGGTCTGGTGTAAAATAGGCTCAATCTGTCTCTCTCTCTCTCTCTCTCTCTCTCTCTCTCTCTCACTCTCTCTCTCTCTCCCTCTCCCTCTCCCTCTCTCTCTCTCCACCTCCCACACTATAAGCCTCAGCCCTTCACTCAAGCTTCTCTCTCTCTGCTCTCCTCTCGGGGGGAAACATGTCGTATGTCAGAGAGAGCAGGTGTGAACAGAGATTAGAAAGCAAATCAAAAGGGGAGAGGGGGTGGGGGGGGGGGGATAATGGGTGTGGAGAAGGGAAGGGAACATGCAGACTGTTGACAGTGTGTGTGTGTGTGTGTGTGTGTGTGTGTGCGTGTGTGTGTGTGCGTGTGTGCGTGCGTGCGTGCGTGTGCGTGCCTGCCTGCATGTGTGTGTGTGTGCGTGTGCAACCGTGCACATTTTTTGTGGTAAGTTAAAGCAATAAAACATGTAAAGAATGTGACATTTTAGATTTTAACAACTTTAACAATTATTTTATACTTTGGCAACTTAAACAAAATAGCTGATCTACAAGCTCTTCTATCTATTTTTGAAAAATCATGACATGTCAGGTATGACTTCATTCATTCTTCCTGCCACTGCTAGTGTTGTTCAGTGAAGACAGTTATTTAGGCCCAGTGGACCCGAGACGTCAACCGGATGTAAACAGTGACAGAGAAGAGTGACAGACGAGCGTCTTTTCTTTCACCTGGAAAATTAAATTTGTAATCGCGAATAGTTATCAAACATATAACGCAAAGATACGAAAAGAATCAGAGATAATTATGTTTACATTGAGAAGGACAGAGACAGATCTTTCACTTCCAGTTCATTTGCAGTTGTATCGTCTCCTAGCAACCTGGAAGCATTCAGGCCTTGGCGAGGAGCATGATCTAATGTTATCGCTGAAAACACGGTTCTGACATCCGCGGACAAGTGTTGGATTTGATCTTGACGTCAACTGACGGATATCAACTGTGCACACGCACACACACCCACACACACACACACACACACACACACACACACACACACACACACACACACACACACCTATAGCAGCATTTTGCTTGTCCTGTGAGAGCCTGTAAGCATCAGTCATATAAGTAGCTGCGTCTGATGGACAGTGCTTGAAGAGGAATCGTCCCAGAGGGCAACACACTTCTCACAGCAGCAATTATCTCCCTGCCTCAGACCTGCATGACAATCAGCCCAGGGCCCAGCCTCCGTTCCTGGCTTCATCCCTTCGTAAAAACCAGACCACACGCACGGCCACACGCACTCAGCCTTATTCTCCCATCTCACACATACACATGCATACATCGTGTGCTGCATGCACAACTTATATACAACATACATACTGTACGTATGTGACCTGATTCATGCACACCTGTAGACCAGTACTGTACATAGAGTATACTTGATAGATGGAGCACAGAGAAGAACTGTCCACCAAAGAATATTTTCTGAATCTGGACGCAGGTCATTCTCCTACAAAGCTCCATCTGACTGGAACAACCTTCTTCTTTCATGCAGATCTATTACCTCTCTTGGCTGCTTCAGGTATTTCCTGTAATCACATCTACAAACAACCTGTTCATGCTTCCAACACCGTAATACAGCTTCACCGGCTTGTATTTCTGAGCAGTGCTAGCCACTCCAAGGAACAGCTTTATGTACAGTATGTCTGTCTGTTTCAGCATGACATGTCTGTTTGTACATGTCTGTTTGTACCATGACTGTCTGTTTTACCATGACTGTCTGTTTGAGCACCAAATGTTGGTCACAGGAGGGGTCGTGCTTACATCAACAACTGGTTGACTCCAAGGCACCATACATACACATGCACGGACGCACGCACGCACACACAAGTCTATTCTTTTTAAAGAATAGAAAAACGATACAGTCTTGAAATAAATAAAATGTGTGCCATTGGATGACTGAACTTTAATTATTGTTCATGAATAAATGAAAGTTGCACAATTAGTTGAGATCAACTGTGTTTCAGGCAGATGTGTACCAGAGCAAAACAAACAACATAAACCTACTTTAAATGAGCCCGTTTGTTTGTTTGTTTGTTTGTTTGTTTGTTTGTTTGCATGCATGCTTGCTTATAGTCTTACTTACATTGGTGTAGTGTGTCTAGAACAAACAAATCTAGAGAATGCTGCGACTAACGGACGTGCTTTGTCTTTTCTGCACCACGTTGGAGGTAAAACTCCACAAACATTTCCACAGCTGCTCTTTTCACTTATTCCAAATGTACACAACAAGTAATGCAGTTTGGTTCAGCCATTTGTTTGATCACCAGTTATTTGACTCCAATGCTAAACAAACTTCTCTCTGCAGGGAACAAGTAAGCACAAGTATTTCCACGTTTGCCACCATGGCACTTCACCAACAAGGACAAAGAGCTACATGGAATTAGTCCTTGACTTATTGGTCCACAGCCTGGTGGCCACTGAACTTTTGTAGAAAAGTTGAAGAGAGGTTTCTGTTGACACAGTCCAGGAGCAGCTTTTCTTTTTTTTCTGGATAAACAATACATTTCTAAGAACAAGTTGTTTTAGCCAAATTGTTTGATGTTTCATGATAGATTAAAAAAAGACATGTTGGCCTGGGTCCAGGCACCTTGGCTGGTAATCCAGTCTGGCAGTGTGCCGCGGGTTCGACTCCCGATCCGGACGGCCTTTACTGAATGTCTTCCCCCCATCTCTATCCCCATTTCCTGTCAGCCTACTGTCTGTCCCTCCATAAAATAAAGGTGAAAGCCATAAAAAAATGTTTTTTTCGCTGACTACAACTATGACGAAAAATGTTTGGCGACTACTTTTTTTCACTGGCAAAAACAAAATAAAAACTAACCTATGATGACTATGACTAAAACAAGACAATTTAGTCAACAAATACAGACAAGACTAAACTATTAGGGAAGGACTATGGGAGAAGAGATCCAGTAGACAAGTAATTTTATGTTTAGTTGCGCTTGGGTGTTGCACTCTGAAAATAGCAGATCTGCAAGCTCACAACGCGTCGCGGCATGGTGCATTGTGAGTTTGTAGATCTGCTATCAGCATGCAACCAAGTATAAAATCAGGCATTACGACGCCATCAAGGCCTGCCGAAATACATTTTAGTCGACACAATCAACTCGACTAAAATTACTCGACTAAAATCTTGCGATATTTAGTCAACATTTCAGATGACAAAAATAATGACTAACAACTAAAACTAAATCAAAATTTGCTGTCAAAATCAACACTGCTTTGCATGTCAAACGTGTAAGCATGGCTGGCATTGCACCTTCAGTATAAATTCCTTCCACCATGACAATAACTACATCCATAAACACACGAACACAAACACTACACAGCTGGCTTGGTTGGTTCGCCTCGACAAGTGAAAGCAATGTAGACATAACACAGAGATAATGGCAAGAATGTGAAGCCAACAATAACTGGAACAACATGAAGAAATAAAAGCTTATAATACAAAAAAATGGAATGTCTCTCTTTGTCAAACAATGAACCACCTCAGGCCAGAGGGAGAGACCAAATTCCTTTGTCTTTGCCCCCCCTCCCTCTCTCTACCACCCCCACCCTTCATCTTTGTCTCGAGCAACTTTATTGACGTTTCCGTGTAGACAGAGTTGACAGGGAGAGGACACTTAGTACACAGTTAAACACATAGCAACCTCTGCTGCTTCTTCTTGGCTGTGTGTGTGTGTGCTCTGCTAATATTGACACTGCCAGACCAAACGCTGCCACACACTGTTGAGTTTGGGCCGTTCAAAATAATGTTTGATTAGCATTAGAACAACACTGAAGGAAGGAACACACTACAGGCTGGGGCTTGGTGGTCTATATAGGGGGGGCGGGGGGGCAGTTCCTGTCAGGTTAGTATGGTCATGAGAACAGCATTGTGGGTAGTAGGGGTGAAGGACAGCTCAGGAAGGGATTTCCATGATCAGTGGTATCAATACTGCAATGTAGGAATTCTGATCTGTCACAAGTAAAAGTCCATATGTTTTCAAATGTATAAAATGTATCAAAATCATTTGAAAATGGCAAATCTACAAGCTCACAGTGCGTCGCATCTCTGGTCGGTCACTGAGCGGGTGGTCAATAATATAGTTTAGCTGTAAACTAACCAGGGTTCGTGGAACAAGAATGACTTTGACTTTGTGAAACATTAGCCTGAATGTGTGTTTGCCCTGATAATCAGTGCACTGTCCGTGTGTGTGTGTGTGTGTGTGTGTGTGTGTGTGCGCGCGTGTGTGTAGACAGAGGCCATAAATCATACAAACAGGTTAATCAGTGTCTATAGTAGACACAATATATATGTAGACCTGATTGACTCAGACGTGTGTGTGTGTGTGTGTGTGTGTGTGTGTGTGTGTGTGTGTGTGTGTGTGTGTGTGTGTGCGCGCGCATGCGTGTATTGTATATATAGATATACACACACACACACACACACACACAATCACACACACACACACACACACACACACACACACACACACACACACACACACACACACTGCACTGCAGGGTCATTACTCTCAAGCAAGCTGTAAAAAGGCAACCTGGTCATTTGTCAATTGGCCTCATATACAACAATAAAAGCTCAAAGTGTGTGTGTGTGTGTGTGTGTGTGTGTGTGTGTGTGTGTGTGTGTGTGTGTGTGTGTGTGTGTGTGTGTGTGTGTGTGTGTGTGTGTGTGTGTGTGTGTGTGTGTGTGTGTGTGTGTGTGTGTGTGTGTGTGTGTGTGTGAGGTGGATGCAACAGCCTATAGCAGAATCGTGGGTAGTACTGCCACCTACTGGTCATAAATATGCTGAGTTATAATACAAGTCTGTGTGTGTGTGTGTGTGTGTGTGTGTGTGTGTGTGTGTGTGTGTGTGTGTGTGTGTGTGTGTGTGTGTGTGTGTGTGTGTGTGTGTGTGTGTGTGCGCGTGATCACAGTTTTGATCAATTTCATCTTCACATCAGTATGTTCAAATCCACAATCAAACAGGCTTTTTAGTCAGTGAATTGAGTACAGTGCAATTAATTGCTACTGTACGTCACATTTACTATGAAAACCTGCATCTCCCATCCGTCCATGCGTTAGTTTGTCACCCCAACGCCTTCATATGGTCACGCCTTGTGACATCACACATCCATATGGTCAAGCCTTGTGACATCATGCCTCCATACTTATGGTCACACCTCGTGACATAACGCATCGTGACACATCACGCCACCATATATGGCGATCTCCATATATGAAGATCACGACACTGACCTCATCTAACCCTGGATAGCCATACATGGAGAAGATCATCACCTAGATCTGCATATGGAGCCGGCCAGCAACTCTATCTGACCTCAAATCCTTACATCTCCATATGGACCTGACCTGTTCTGACATTCCATTATGTTGATCTGACCTCATCAAACCCTGTACACTCAAGACACATATATGGCCAGTACAGAATCCATTCCATGTTGATCTGATCCCCCTGCCAAAGCGCCAGCGTTCCCCCAGGCGGATGGGCGCCCCTGCCCATTGCATTATTCTGACGGCGCATTATTCCAACTCTCCCGGTCTCCCCATTACTAACCCTGTCCCTAACCGCACGTGAAACCACGATGTCGGTCTAATGTGCTGTCGGACACAAGAGGCATGTTTTCGTAAAGTCAGGGGGGTAGGGTGGAGGCTTATCCCCCCCCCTTTAAGCCCACAAACCCAATTGACTGTGTAAACCAACATTTATTACCCCCCCCCCCCCCCCCGCACTCTCACATCACATGGAATATCAAAACCGATTTGACAACTGCAAATAAAAACATTGTGGCTCCAATATTGTTAAACACAAGCAGTCATCTGCCATGACACAACAAGCTCTCTCCATTACAACCCCAACTCCTGACAGCAACAACAGCACTTACAGGCCTGTCATACTTACATAATCGCCTGATCACAATTATGTGACGGTAATCGGAAATATTTTTGCATAATTGTCAGAGTTGTTTTCATTCATCTGTAAATAACAAAATAGCCGTCATATTGAGTATCGTACGGGTCATCTACGTAACGTGTATATCTGCCCTGTTAATCACAATAATTTGTATGGGAAGTTAATCATCATCAACTGAAATGTCATGCTTGTGACAACAACCCTACTACTTCTCAGAACCCCTTTAGCTGCAGAATATGTGCTCTGACTCTAACTCTGGCCAATCCCAGATTCAATTGGATAATATCTATTTTCCAGCCACATGGTATGAAGCAGAAACCACATTTGCTAAGCTAACACCACTGAGGAATCCATGTTTGCCTCACATTAACCATTGTTTGCTGAAACAACTAGTACAGAACACACACACACACACACACACACACACACACACACACACACACACACACACACACACACACACACACACACACACACACACACACACACACACACACACACACACACACACACACACACACTTCTTCCCATACAAGCCTTTGCTAGCACTCAGTTTTTTTCTCTTCAGCAGCTGAATCTATAAACCATTCAATTCAGCCAACGACTTTCACTGATGTGATAGGCTAGCCGCCGTGTTCTGCCAAAGCTAATATTTGTCAGGGCCTTTATTGGCAGCGGCTGGATGGAAACAGTAAGAAAAGGGGAGGCAACATTGTCTTAAAAAAGACACCACCAATAATAAAATGTTACCTGTCATGCTATGTGCCAAGTGCAACTAAAGGGGATAGATTGTATTGCAGTGATGCATAACGACATATTGTTAATGTTATTGGCCATGTTTTTATGAGAGCACGTCCCTTTAGGGCAAGGCATAGTCGACGGTCGACCACTATCCAAAATGCATCTAATGTCTGTCTGTTTATTTAGTATAAACAATACTTAAATTGTAAGTTATTTAATATTATACATTATTTAGTGTGTGTTTGTATATGTTTGTGTGTGTGTGTGTGTGTGTGTGTGTGTGTATATATATATATATATATATATATATATATAAAACAAAATCTTATCTAATAACGATAACAAAATAGTTATCGTTGAGTTTGCATGACAAAATAGTATGAGATCAGGAAATTCTTCTTTTTATTTATTTTTTGTTAAAAGAAAGAAAAAGGGGGTCAGGAAATTCTTCATCTGAATTTGTATTATCATGAAGGTACACCATCTCTATGGCCATTTTGGAGGGGCGCTAGCCTCCAATGTCTGGCTTTTGAAATTATGTAATTTGTTTAGGGCTATTTCCAACTTGCATCGTTCCAAGTAGGCCAGTGCCCAACGGGCACCACTCTAGTATCTATAAATGCACCAAAACTCGGTATGTAGGCTACTTATGTCTGTAATCCAAACTCGGAAACCGTTCGCCCCACCGACTTCACATTTGACACACCACCACAGGGAGTACAGTGCCCGGTGTCACCCAGATCACGGAGTAGTTAGGCGCCAAACTTTTGAGGAGAATATACAGTATAGTATACTGTAGAAATAGTGTCAAATATCTTGAGTGTGCTCTCAAGACTATTATGATAACAAAATCAATTATAATGTTAACAAAATCTAAAATTTGCCACGGACAACAAGGCCAAGTCTTTGCCACAGACACAGTTGTCCATGTATAGACATGATAACCCCTGTGCGGAACACAAGCAGCCTGCCTAAGTACATTTACTCATTTTCAACATTTTACTATGTCATTAATATACCTTAGAGCAAAAAAATTAAGTACATCTTGATGACATCATCAGGATGTACTTCACAATATTTCAGACCTCCAGTTCTAAGAAACACAGAATGGGGGGACTTTTTTTTAAATTATTTCCACACAACAGCTCTAAGGTATATTAATGACGTAGTAAAATGTTGAAAATGAGTAGTATTCCCCTTTAAGTACATTCCTACTATTCTGTACGGAATTGTTTGTTTGTATTATTGTTTGTTCTTGTATTGTTTTTAAATTTCTTTGTGTACTGTTTACTTTTATTGTTTCCTTTTGTAAAGCACTTTGTAATGTTGTTTTGAAAGGTGCTATATAAATAAAGCTTTATTATTATTATTATTATTAAGTACAATTTTGTGGAATTTTGACTTAAACTGGAGCATTTCCAAATGTCTGTACTATACCATATTATACTTATTATTAACATGCATATTAACATTTTCTAACGATAGACACATACAAAACAGAAAAGGTAACAAAAATCATGGCACTCCATCTTTAAGGGAAAAAAATGTAGTACTTTTCCCACCACTGTGCCTCTGTGGAGAGAAAACCAATTATCTTTCTTTTCAGAGCCACTCAGACAGCCATCGTCTCGTCTGGGAGGTCGAGGCACGTAGCCGCACTCATATATGACTCATCTCTAGTTCTCTCCTCTTCATTTCATTTCCATCCCTTTCCAATTATACCTCTCAGTCCGAGGCTCTGCCATTCACACCCTTATCCTCTCCATCTGAACTCAACGTGGATCCTAATAACCTTGTGTGTTAACAGCTGGTGTCTCTTGAAATAGTCTATTCCCATGGGGGAGGGGGGGATATAGCTACTTTCACAGAAGGATGACACTGAGTGTTCAAAGCCTGGAGAGAAGATCGTTAACTTTCAATCTCAACCCCATTGACGGTTCTCCTCCTATCTCTACGTACATGTGCGTGCGTCGGCTCGGTGAGTGAGGTGGTTTAGTGTTGATAATGAACCATGCAGGGTTCATCATGGGGGTTGTCTTCATTATAGTGTCTCTCATCCTCTTGTACGCGTTGGATAATGAAGGAAAACAACTGTCAATCATCATACCTCCTCGTCTAACACAGACCTATAGCGACAGTCACAAGGACAACATGTCATGTGCTCAGCTCAATAACTAACCATGCTTGGAAATCGCAATCACAACAATCACAATCAATGACAGTAACAAAATAAATATCTATAAATGTGTGTGTGCGTGTGCGTGTGCGTGTGCGTGTGCGTGTGCGCGCACACGCGTGTCTGTCTGACTGTTTCACTCATATATCGAGGACCAATAAACTACAAACTTTGTGTGTGTATCACATTAATCTCTCAAGAACAGATTCTGAGCTGCGCTACTGAATCTGTCGGAAGGGGCATTCAGAACGTGTGTACATTGGGCATTAGTGCCAGTGGAGTAAAAACATAAGCTCCCCACCGGAAGACGAAGGCTGAGGTCGGACCAAACTGTGACTTAAAAAGACTTAAATTGACTTGAAATTCAAGTCAAGATGGCTCAAGTCAAGTCCAAAGGTCTTGGGCGTTTAAGTCAAGTCAAGTCTCAAATCTTTGCATTCAAGTGAAAGTCCAAGTCGAGTCAAAGTTTATTTTTTATTTGATTAAGCAAGTCCAAAGTCATGAAATCGGGACTATAGTCCAAGTCGAGTCTCGAGTCCAAGTTCCCACCTCTACAAAGCTCACAGCAAGTTGTATGCTTGTAGAATGGCCATTTTTGCAGAAGAAATTGGGTCTAGACTAGGGACAAAGACTACTGTAACTTCGAGCCCTGGGGGACCCCGGTCAACAATATATAGGGCTTAAGAGGTTAAGCGTACCTGCCTCTTGCTCGGTCATGTTGGTTATACAGGTGTTGTCTTGGATAAGTGACAGAGTCTTCTGTCCCATGCTGGGATGATTCTTCTGCCCCATGCCAGGAGACTGAGAGGAAATGAAAGAGACATGTAGAGAATTAATAGAGATGTTAAAGCAATATCCAGCAGAGGAAAGCAAATTAATAAAGAGGTAAATGAAACTGTGAAACTGTCTGGCTTATCAGTCACTCCCATCATCATCATGATAAGGCTGCATAGTGTATTGTATATTATATTCTGAAATTAATTGTCATAATAAATTATTATTCATATTCTTTTTAGGTTTCATGTAATGTATAGAACCCAGAATAACATAACAGACATACATATTATTATTGAGCCAAAAAAGTTTGAGAAACACTGTGAAACACTGCGAAAGTATACTGCCAACAGCAGTAAAACTAATAAAAAGTGTTGTTTTTATAATGCAACATTCATAACCCTCCCTCCATCCCTATACCTTCCTGTCCTCCTCCCCCTTCCTAACCATCCGCAGTGGTGTAAAGTAACATACAGTACATACATGCACTCAAGTACTGTACTAATTTTGAGGATTTTATTATTTACTGGAGTATTTCAAAATGTGTGTACTTTTACTTCTACCCACATCTCAGAGGCATTTGAAAACGTTATAGTTACTAGTTACTTTGTAGATTGTGATTGTTATTATTACAACATATGCATTAACCAATTCAGCCCTATATACATTTCGGCCATTTGAAAATAGGAGATCTACAAGCTTAAAATGTGATGCACTTTACAAAACTGAAAACGGACATTTTGCATAATGAGTACTTTCTGTACTTTAACGTACATTTTTATACCAATACTTTTGTACTTTTTGTACATTTTGAATTCCATTATTATGTTTGGATAATTTCATGACTTAAAAAAAGAAAAAAAGGAAGACACATTATTTTAAAAGGTTACAATACACATAATACATCACAATGCTGAGGATGAACCATGATCACAACCCACCACAGCATAGAACAGTGCTTCTCAAAGTGGGTACCGTGGCACCCTAGGGTGCTGTGACGCAAGTCCAGGGGTGCCTCGAACGACTTTAATAATATTTGGAATTTATCAATTCTATATTGCCGTATTGATACTTTTACTTATATAAGTAAAATATGTGAGTACGTTTTCCACCACTGCCCCTGACCCAGCAACTATCCATCAACCTTTTTTATCAGTCATCGTAAACAAAACAAGGAATACCATTTTCCTTTCTGGTGTGATAAATAAGTTACTCATTCTGCGACTACAGCGCTTGTTGGCTCTACTGCATTTTTTTGCAGGTTTTATTGGACGCTTATGATTCCACATCAAAGGCTCAGGGTATCAAACAAAGAAGCTAAAACGGTACGTTTAGCTGAGTATGTCGTTTTCAGTTGCTGCAGCAAAATGCTACATCTATAAGAGGAGATAAGAGGAGATGGTTGAAAGGTCAAGTGTGTTTTGATTAAACTAAGCAAGCTCAGCTAAAGCTAAGCTCACTTCAGGACAATATAATGCCAATATGCCAGACAATAAGGCCATGGTTTATCCCTTCAGGACAATATAATGCCAATATGCCAGACAATAAGCTAAGGCCATGGTTTATCCCTTCAGGACAATTTATGCAAGGTGGCAGACAAATTAGATTCACCAGTGTGAATTTCATAGACTAAAACGACGACAAAAAATGTCTTGACAGATACGTTTTTTCACTGAATAAACTGAATAAAAACAAAGCTATAATTACTAAAACTAAGATTAAATAATAAAAACTAGACTAAAATGTTGTTTGATACCTGACCGTAGAGACCGAAACGTTTTTGTTTTTATTTACCACTCTGTTATTAAATTGCATTAAGACGGTGTGCAGAACTCTTTCTCTTTACAAATTGAACACTGCTACCACGCAGAATCCCATACATACATAGACTACTACTATGAATACATTACAGTAGGCTGGGCAGCCTTCATCCGTGCAGAAAATGACTGTTCATGTTTGTACACGCTGAGTGAGATCATAATGAATGTGTTAATCTGTCTTTGTTTCAGTAGCAAGCCATTCTCCATCCTAGCCACACGCCTTGGAGTTGTCCATGCCTGCTTATGTCATGTGTATACACCCCTCCTGCATGCACGCACACACATGTGCATGCACATGCGCACATACACGCACACGGACACTCCTCTTCCACCGTATTGGGAAATAAACAGGCGAGACAGGTGGGTGAGTCACTGTCTGAGATTGTTTTATGACAGTCCCTGGTTCCATTCACAAGTGATTGACTTACGGTTTTGTCTTCATCACCGACCAGGATATGGTGCTTTGCTGCCAAGAACAATGAAAGCTCTGGGATTTGCTTCCACACACAAAACATGGTGCGTGCGTGTGTGTGTGTGTGTGTGTGTGTGTGTGTGTGTGTGTGTGTGTGTGTGTGTGTGTGTATATATATATATATATATATATATATATATATATACTTTTTATATACTTTTTACTGGCTGTGGCTGTCTTTGTCTCTCTCTGTTGGTGATGCCATGATGGTGTCGTACTATCGTAATGGCTGATTTTACACACACGTTTTGTAATAATCAATTTTGATCCTATTAACGATTAATCAGACCACCCCTGCTGCGACACATTGTGAGCTTGTAGAGCTGCTATTTTCAACATGCAACCAGGGCTCTCAGCCAAACATAATATCCAGGCATGCAATAGACTCCCACTCACACTAAAATGACAACAGTCTAATTGCCAGAGCTCATCTGCATCTCAATGCCTCTAGTACCAACACATTACTTCCCAGGCAGTTCCCAGCCCTGACATATTGAGATGTATGTAGTGCGGGAGAACCGCGCTATGGGCACCAGGCGATGTGCAGCGCTAATGCACTTTGCTAATGCATTATTTAGAAAGTGGCCCGGCTAATTGAGTTTTAATGTCAGTGGCTGCTCTCCCGCACGTGTTTGACCGAGCACGGGGGAAAGTTTAGATGTTGATAGATGATAGCTGGCCGCTTGTGGCGGCTCCGAAAGGTCACGGGCAACGCTGGGCCAACCGCTATGACCTCAGCTGTTCTTAAAGGAGACCGTCTGCTTTTATTCAAACACCTTTTTATCCATA
This sequence comes from Protomyctophum parallelum, assembly GCF_964188405.1. Classification (NCBI taxonomy): domain Eukaryota; kingdom Metazoa; phylum Chordata; class Actinopteri; order Myctophiformes; family Myctophidae; genus Protomyctophum; species Protomyctophum parallelum. The sequence goes on from NC_139699.1 coordinate 39,558,800, forward strand.
GAACTATAGCCATTCCTTAGAACAGTGTTTCTCACTGTGTTTTTAGGCTCAAGGACCTCCACAACTCTGAGAGTTGCCGTAAGGGTCCATTTATTTGGAAACCCCTCAAGGAAGTCTGGGGTGATCCAGGTAAGATGCTCTTATAGAGCATCTTATACGCATCCTACCTGGATCCCAACTCCCAAGTTGCGCCTTCTAGGGGGTGCTTGACATGGAAATGCTAATGGTGGTGCTATAATGTTATTTTAAATATATGAACATATTATGCCAATACATGGCAAGTATGCAGAATATCTGCCATATTCAGGTTCATATATGTGCATATAGTGTATGTGATTGTGGAATCTGTGGATATATGCACATGGACATAGGAAATGTCTCAGCTCATGCAACATATATGCAGGCGGCCAATTTTGAGTAATTATGTCACATATGATAAGCATCATTAGCATATATGTTTATCATATGTGACAAAATATAAACAATATATGTTCATAAATTTCATTTCCATGTTGGGGGGTATGTCGGCTAGGTCGGGAGTTAACTGGAGGTGCACAGACAAAAACAGTTTGGGAACCGCATGCCTATAAGAACACAAATGTTTGTTTGTAGGAGACAAGGAAATAGCACCGGGCGGGAGTTAAGTTGGGACTAAACGGAATTTACGGAAGTCGGACCAGCGTACTACAAGGTGCATGCGTCCGGAATTTGAATAATATGCTCCCTGTATTTAAATATGTAGTCATTTGCATTTTAAACAGCGGGTTATATGCGCTGCGGCTCTGTGTGGAACTCATTAGCCATACACTTCCTTTGCAATTATTTTTGCAAGCACCCCACATGTCGATTATGATAGGAAGGCATAGAGAAAAGGCTCAAGTCTTTATGAGAATCGTTCACCCACAGCACGAGATAAAGAAGGCCAATAATTTATTTCTAAAAAATCCCGACCACCTAATTAACATTGTGAATTCAACCAGGAAGTTGGTATTCCTCCTGACAAGTTTAATTGCACTGATGTGAGCCACAATTTAACAGCTTAAACAGAGAGCTTCTTTGACTCACACAAATGTTGCCATTTTCTCACCTCAAAGACCCTAAACAGGATCTATTTTAGTATTATTTCCCCACATGCATAATCAAGTTTGGCTTTACCTGAGCTAATTTGATGGTTTAATAGACTTAAATGAGTTTTTTCTCCCAAGGTTAATTAAGAAATAAGTTAATAAGAGAATGTGTTCAGCTAAGCTCAGCTCAACGCTAATGTGATTATTATGCTAGGCTACGCTACGCCCTCCTGGCCAAATGGTGTTGTGTATTTAAGCTGGATGCTGAAGTTCAAAGTCATGAGAGGTGAGAATTCCCAAAGCTGAGTCCTCTTCACCTGGTGTGTAGTGTGCACACACACATATTATGTAGAGCTATAGAAGCCAGTGGATGGGAAATTTAGATTTAACACATTGACTGCCTCGTATTAATTAATTCATTTGCCCGTGCCGTGGTCTTTCTGCCGTTTTTTGGGGTGTTGCCTAAAGCAAAAGTTGATGTAGGTTGGTACAGCATCACTCCCTACAACAATGCTTCAAATGAAAAAGTTAAAAACATTTCAGTCCCATGTGAGATTCATCACGTTCTTGATCTTGAACTGATGAAGGTCATATACAGTAGGACCAAAAGGTCATGGTTTTAACATTTTTAATGAATAGACTTTAAAGCATTGTTCAACTGAGAGTTTATACTGTAACTTCACATTGTGAATTAAACACTGAGATATAATATCAAAGTTTGAAGATTACGTCTGCTCTGTTTATAAGCGTTGCTAAGCAACTCACGGCTCTCTGGAGATTAAGACAGCTTCATGAGAGAACCAACATTCAAAGTAAAGTTCTCTCACTCAGGGGTAGAACCCAGGCTCCCCCAGAGTTAGTGTCGATGTGTCCTTGAGTAAGACTCTGTCTGAACCCCTAATTAGTGATTGTCCAATGTCAATCCAAATAATTTAGCAACTGTTGCTATGCAGGTCAAGCTTTTGCCACCTCATAGCTGTCAATGTTATTTTGCATGGCTGTGTTGTTGGACATATACACGGCTTAACTTCGAGTTGCACGACTGACCCACCCAGGTGATGGTAATGACCGTAGTCTTACCGCTACATGAAAACTCCTGTCGGAATATAATGTCATGCAAATGATTCCAGTGCATAGCCTACTGCAGGCCTGGCTGATTTAGAAGACATTTTGATGCTCTTGCTACTGACATGATCGATTATTTATATAGAGAAATCCCGTCATTTAACATGCATCTGGGGGAGAAGTACAGCTTGCCCTGTCTCCTCGCTGCTAACGTGCCGGGTTCGAGAGGGATTTAGCGAAGGGCTAATTGCTCCAAATGTGCTGGTTGGTGCCGTGCATGGTTTCCTCCATCATCGGTGTGTGAATGTGTGTGTGAATGGGTGAATGTAATGCACAATCTATGTAAAGCGCCTTGGATAAAGGCGCTATATAAATGCACCATTTCAAAACATTGTGCCACCACAATTTACCATTTACGATTTTACAGCATGTGTCAGGCGAGACATTAAAATGGGACTGACACTTATATATTGAGGTGTCTCACCTCAGTTTTGGGAGCGGGTAGGTCTCTGACACCGTCTTCTGTAAACCTGTATTCTGGAGGGAGAGTGTCAATCCTCTCTCCAACACGAACACCCTTCTCCGCCTCGACTTTGCCTTCCTAAAACCGGGAAAAGGTCAAGGTGAGAAAGAGATGAAGAGAAAGTTTAAAACTATGCTAAAAAAATGCACAGTTATATAGACTCCTTCAACAGATTCATCATCACCCCAAATTACAGGTCCAAACCTGGCCAGGGTGTTCCAAGACAGCCCAAGAAAAACAGGCCACAGTAAGTGGCAAGTAAATATTGTGAGCCAAGCAAATGAAGGGTCAATCGTCATCTTTCAACCTATTTTATATCAAGGTCCATTATTTATTCAGCATTTGAGTCATGGACCATGCACCATTTGATGAGATTTAGCCTCTCAGACACAAACAATTCCATGCTGTATTGATGTGGTACCATTACAAGAGATAACAAGCATTGATCAAATTAACAACTCTTCTACATTCTCTAATTGTGTAGACTTCTGTTAAATTAATGCATATGTTTAATAACAATTTACATTTTTTTAATGATCTACAGTATAAGGGTCCATAACTGGTTACCAACTTTCCATCATTTAACTGGGGACCACCTGGAACACCCTCAAGGACCGCGGGTGGTACCCGGACCACTGCTTTAAATCTCAGTTTTATGTTTTGAAGCATCAACGCTCACTCTGGCCTCTACTCTACTCTGTGGTGCTGCTGAGTGGATGTGATTATATTGTAGTGCGGCTCATCAAACACTACATGGTCAAAAAAAAAGAATAACAGAGCACTCAATATCTCAGACAAGTGAGTTTAATGGCTGCCAGCGCTTGACCTTCTCCACAGGACCTCCGTGTTAGTCACTCTCCAGCAGCTTACAATTGAAATGGACCCACCATATGCAGAGAGAGAGAGAGACAGAGAGAGCTCCACGATATGCACAGAAAGAGAGAGGGAGCGCTAGGCCAAAGAGAGGAAGGGAGACAAATAAATACAACACACTCTCTGTAGTGTTGGGCTTCTCAGTGGGTGCCGTGTTGGAACCCTATGCCTCAGAATACTTTGATATTTGGAAATGTATCAATGTCACTTCAGTTTAAAAACTCTATAGGAACGTAGGACCTATTTAGTAAAAAAGGCTCTTCTTTCTCCGAAAACTGAAGAAAGTCCAAAAGTTCTAAGAGCTTTCTACAGAGGCACCACAGAGAGCATCCTGACCGGCTGCTTCACGGCCTGGTTTGCCAACTGCACTGACCTAAACCGCGAGGCATTGCAAAGGGTTGTGCGGAGAGCCGAACGCATCAGCAGATGTGCTCCCCCCCACATCCAAGCCCTGTACGATAAACGCTGTGTCAGCAAAGCTCGAGGAATCATGAAGGATTCAAGCCATCACAACTTCAGACTGTTTGAGATGCTGCCGCATGGAAAACGGTTTTGCAGTCTCAAAGCCACTGAAAAAAGATTCTTTCCCCCCCCGAACAATCAGAACGAACTGATAGGAAACAGAGGTCAAAGGAAAACACTGTCTTTCTGTACAAGTGAAAGTGGAGCGCTGAAGGAGAGTGAGCAGAGGCACATTCAAAGGAAAAGTGACCTGTTTTTAAAACAGGTATATTATATATATATATATATATATATATTATTTTTTTTGCCAATCTTTGCCAAGATTCTGGCGATATAATAAACGCTCACAACACAACACGCTGCACCACCAAATATAAACCATCCATTAAGTGACGGATATTACATTCTGGAGGAGGGGGAGTGGACAATGGGAGACAACAATGGAGATGCTGTGCATATGTCTGCTGCTAATTATCAGCACCACAATGCAAGGATAAACGACATTAAGGCTTGGCTAATGAGATCAGTAAATGTCAATTACCCTCCTAGATTAACTATCCCGTCATCTTCTCACCACAACTTCAGATCAATTACAAATGGACCTGCATAATATATACTCTCAACATCCTCCCCTCCATGCATACAACGACCTGGGATTACCCTCGGCCGGCCCTTGCGGTTGCCCTGTCTGTCATTTTGCAAGCAAATTTATCGACAATTATAATGATGGGGATTGATTGAGCTCATCCCTCAGGTTGTTCCGCGGCCTGATCCTTGAACATTCGGCAGGTTCTGTAAACGGAGCAATTAAGATAATTGACCGTACAAGCCCCATTAGCAAAGCCTGCTTGCTCTGTGTTGCGGTTAGATTAATTTTCATAATGGGAGTGAAAGCCTTTGTTCCTCCATTGTTCGAGGCATTTCGACTGCCTCCACCTCGCTCCAGGTGCTGCTGGTCACATCTCTACCCTGACCGTGCAGTGCTGGCATGTTATTGTATAACAGCACTGCTTTCCTTTATTTATACACTGTGCAGTACAGTAAAAACGATGCAAATGATAATATATTGGTACTTGGTAGCACAAAGTGCTAATAATGGTGTGTGTGTGGGACGGGTTGGTACGCTTCTGAGGTCATTAGTCAATTGATGAGAAGTGTGTTTGTTGCGGGGGGGGGGGGGGGGGGGGGGTACATGTGTTGTGTGTGCGTGGGACAGGTGTGTGCATGTGTGGGTGAAGGGACTGAATTGTGTGATGATGCCAGAGTTTGTACATTTGTGCTCCAGCATAGACTGCAGGATGTGTTGCTCTGTATGTCTCTCTGTATTTCTGACCACCCACAGTATATCAATAGGGTGGTCCTACTCCTATTAGCTTTAAATAGCATGTGCGGGGAAACGTATAGGTCTCTTCACCTCTCTCTCTCTCTCTCTCTCTATACAGTGTATCGTTGGTTCTCCATAAACCTGCTGGCAGGAATCCCTCTAGCGTTTATTTGCCCACAGCATCAGATTGAAACGTATAGGCTGTTGGCATTGCGTTTTCCTTTTCCTGAGATGTTATTCTACATAGAATATTAGGCCTTTTTTATTTTCAGTGGTCAGCTCATGTCTAATTCATTCAAAAATGATATGCATTCCTCCTGGTCTGGTCTGCATACATATAACACTCTCCTTGAGTTTAGAGTGGCCTCCAGACCTGCAATGCCAATGGTTGAAACGTGAATGAAGAGAAACTGGCTGTTTTGACTGTAACGTGGTTTAGTAAAACACTAAAAAATTATAATAATTATATGCACCACATGGGTTGTGGGTTCGAATCCACCGCTGGTGCAACCAGCTTTGTCGGGCGTCTGTGCGAAAACAGACACCCATGCAAGGTTTTTTTTTTTTTTGAGCACTGAGTGAATTAATTTACATGTAAGCGATACAAATGTATAGCCTCTACAATGAATTCATACTACTGTATACGTTGTGTCGTTTGATAATCAGTTATATGATATTATTTAGCATGACTTTTTGTACAACATGTGGGGGAGAGAGGAGGGAAGGAAAAAGAGGCTCAGTCTGCATTCTATGATCCTATAGTTTACTGAGACACTACACTGTCTCTCTGCATTCTATGATCCTATAGTTTACTGAGACACTACACTGTCTCTCTGAATTCTATGATCCTAGTTTACTGAGACACTACACTGTCTCTCTGCATTCTATGATCCTATAGTTTACTGAGACACTACACTGTCTCTCTGCATTCTATGATCCTATAGTTTACTGAGACACTACACTGTCTCTCTGCATTCTATGTGATCCAATAGTTTACTGAGACATTACACTGTCTCTGCGCATTCTATGATCCTATAGTTTACTGAGACACTACACTGTCTCTCTGCATTCTATGTGATCCTATAGTTTACTGAGACACTACACTGTCTCTCTGCATTCTATGATCATATAGTTTACTGAGACACTACACTGTCTCTCTGCATTAGATTATTAGACTAGATTATGTATTTTCTATGACGGTACTAAATTGATTGACATTGTTTTATATTTACAGACATGTCAGCCTTCCGCTGCTGCTGCTGCGGATGCTATTGAGGCTGCTATTGATGCTGCTGTTTCCATGTAAGAATGCACAAAACATAATAAGAATAATAAGAATAAGAATGCACAAAACAATCATGTGTATAGTTATTATAGTCATCACAGGTTACAGTAAAAAAGAAAGTTTACTAATTTTATGGTTTTGTGTATTCCTGTCTTAGATGGTGAGTCTGCAACTCCGGGATGGTCTAGAGTCGGGTGGCAGCCGACAGAGATCCGTTTTACTGCACAGCCTGGGAGCAGGTGGGGGTATAGCCGAACTACCAAATGTACTTGAATTACTCCCCCCCCCCCCCCCCCTCCCTTTTGAATACTGTAAAGCTCAGGTTTACATACTGTTTGCACTACATGTTTACTACTTGACATGATTGCACAACTGTATATTTATATATTGTAAAAAGTCTGATGTGTGGTGGAAATAAAAAGGGACAGGCATTCACAGTTCACATCATAGTTATGCCTTCTGTCTATTCTGCACACTTCCCAGGTTTTTGGTAGGGACGAAGTGTTATAAAACGGCAAAATGGAAGATGATAGAAACTAACTTTTTTTTGGAGAGTATAGACTATACCTTCAAATCTTTGGATATATAATATGTTCACATGGTCCGAACAGTACATTTTCTATGGATGCATGTTTCTTGGTTTGGTTTTAGTCAAACAGATTTTTGAGAAACATGGATCCACAGAGAATGTACTGGTCTGTCCACGTGGACATAATATATATCAAAATATACCGTGGAATGTCTGTATGCATCACACACAGAAAGTGAGTTTCTATCATGTTGCATTTTGGCGTTCTGGACCGTTGTAGACAGATCGGTGTCACTACATACAGCCATCTGTTGAAAAACCATGCTATAATCTGAGGTTCATATTTCTATAATGCAAAATGTGAGAAGCTTATTTTTTTTAATTATAGTCGACACCATAAGGTTTAATTTGAGATATGTCATGGATATGTAGTCCTAGTAGAAAGTACTTTGAAAGTACTTTGAAAGTACTTTGAAAGTACTTTGAAAGTACTTTGAAAGTACGTGTAACTCTGAAACTTTTTCTGTGTGCTGTTTTGGGTGAAAACGGGCTGTATTCAGCAGCTTACAGCTTCATACCGGTACATTTTATCAAATCAGTTTTTTTCCCCATGATAGCAGACATGTTAATCCTTATTTTAAGATATTGTGTGTTCTCAAAGACAAAACAGGGAATATTCAATAATTCTTTAGATATGTCTCTAAATGCTTGGCTCTTGTCTCCAACCCCTTGGCTTTCCGTATCACATGGCTCGAATCTGGCCTCGGCGCTAAGAGTGTTAACCACTTATACATACACTGATGAAGGCTGGACAGCTGAAATGTCATTTTGATGTAGAACATTTTAAAATAACAAAAAAAACAATGTGTCGCATTGCGACACATTGTGCACTTGTGTCTGTAGATCTGCTATTTTCAAAAGATTTGTATGCATTTGTAAACTTGACATTCTACATAATGAGTATTTTCTACTTTTGGTAGCCTACTTAAAAGTAGTCTATACATTTTGATACCAATACTTTTGTACTTTTATTTAAGTAACAGAGACAAAGTATTTCTATATTGCAGTATTGATACTTTTACGTAAGTAAGAAATGGGAGTACTTTTTCCACCATTGATAAACCAACATACCATTCTAAGCTAACACAACACCGACTCCCCCACCGCCACAAATCACTAAGCAAATAAATAGACTAGTGGCTCACGTTAGCAGGCCCCGGCCAAATCCGCGGAGGAATTTCAAATACTTTTTCGATTCATTTTCCATGAGGTCTTTTTAAGTAATCATTTTTATCAATATGAAAAAAATATTGTGTAAATATTTTCAGGGAAGCTTGGCCCTACTTGAAATTGAATGGTTTTCCCCTTTGCTTACCCCCTGCCCTGCCTTCTCCAAACAAACAAATACACACGCACGCACGAACACACACGCGCACACGCACGCACACTCTCTCTCTCTCTCTCTCTCTGTACAGTGGTGGGTAAAGTATTCACATTTTTTACTAGTAAAAGTACTACAGTGTAGAAATACTCTGTTACAATTAAAAGTCCAGAATTCAACATGTACTTAAGTAAAAGTACAAAAGTATTGGTACCAAAAAAGTATAGAAAGTACTCATTATGCAGGATGTCCCGTAAATGTATAAAAAGCAGATCTACAAGCTCACAATGTGATGGCTGAAATGTATAGACTTAAGTGGTTAATGTAAGTTTTGTAATAATAATCCAAATCTACAGAGTAACTAATTTGAGTTTTTCGCTAAAGAAGCGGCTTGGACGCTCATGTATTGAAGTAGGCATGACTCAGTCCGTTGCTCTCCCCAGGTTGGCGGAGGGTGTGTAGAGCCCAGGATCACATTAGATAATTGTCACAGGGTGAAAAATGGTTGCAAAATCGTGGGATCAAAATTATAGAAAAAAAAACTGTACGTAAGTACAGCACTTGAGTAAATGTACTTAGTTACTTTACACCACTCTCTATGAACCACTGCACCTTCTCCAGATACAGAGGGTTAAAGAGGGGGGGGGATTGATCATTGTTGCTCCCCTGCTGCTAGCCAGATAGACATGAACAACGTGAACACTTTTGCTGAAAAGGGTCTGTGTGTGTGTGTGCCCATGCAGGCCAGGCCGGGCCAGGAGGACAAAAAGTTATATCAACAAGTCACTTACATCAGTGTTGATTTCGTCAACAAAAACTATGACCAAAATTGTCCGTCGACTGCCTTTTTTCACTGACGAGAACTAAATAAAGACTAAATGAAAACTAAGCTGAAAACTATGATGACTGAAACAAGGACTAAATATAATATATTGACAATTTGGACGACACATTTCAAACTACACTAACTCAGGTGGAAATAGTTGATCTACAGAATACAGATCTGTATACGGCTATTTTCAGCATTCCGACCAAGTGTAAAATCAGGTTTTATGACGCCATCAAGGTCCGCGAACATACATTTTGTCAACAAAATCAACTGGAGATTTAGTTGACTAAAATCACATATTTAGTCGACTAAAACTGAACTAAAAACAAAAAAATGCAGGTTTACTGTCAAAATCAACAGTGGGTTATTTACATTATAACAAAAACAAACAAGGCCAGGAGAAAAGGATCTGCTAAGGACTCACGTATCGACCGGGGGCGTTTTCTATGTTTTCGACCCAGAATCATCTTCACGTGGCTTCGGGCAGCCTGCCATGGCAGACAAATATAATATGGATTTATATACAAAGAAAGTGCCTAGTTTAACATAATGAATATTTAATCATGCATGGACTGTAAAGCAATTTTGTTGGAGTAATTGAAAGCAGACTTTTGTCTAAAGGCTTGGGGAAAAACGCATGCTCACACGCATGCCGCATGCGCATGCACGCAGTTAGAAATCTACTAGGATGGGAAACGGAGAGAGAGCACACACAACTATACCTACCCAACCTGCACATCGGGAGTAATTCAGGTTCAGGTGTCTTAATTCGCTCAAGGATATATATATATATATATGTACTTAATTGTCAGGCCTGTTGAGAACCACTATAATCAGCATGTACAATCACCATGGCCCCATGGCATTTTGTTTCCTACATTTTGGGCGGCAGTTGCTCAGGGCCAGGGGTAGAGTGACCAGTAGAACAGCCAGATCCAGTTCGATCCCGGGCTCTCCCAGAGTTAGTGTCGAAGTGTCCTTGAGCAAGACTCTGAACCCCTAATTGCTCCTGATGTGCAGGTTTGCATGGTTTCCTCCACCATCGGTGTATGGATGTGTGTGTGTTATGTAATGCACAAGTCTCAGGTGAATCCAAGCAATGTTATTTTAGTTCTGGTTATCCTATTTCGACTGCAGTCAGTTATCCTATTCATAGGATAACTGGAAGGAAGTCTGGTGACCACTGGAGAGACGGGTGACAGCCGTAATGTAGACAGCACCCAGGAGCAGTATAGGTTGGCGCCCCAGGCTAGCCTGTGTCTTCCTTGAGGAAGCCCAACAAACCCACGGTGAGGCCTTTAGGAGGGCCACGGTGAGGCCTTTAGGAGGGCCATTCAAGCCACAAGCGGAGCCTGCAGCACCACCGTTTCCCAGGCTCAATGGATTGTGTGGCCCTGGTCTTTCCCTAATGGGACTGATCGAGGGTAAGCTAAGTCAGGACTTGATCACCCCGGCATGGGTCACCTGAGTGAGGGGTATGATGTTACGAGACCCGAAACCCAGATGCCCATGCTCACTGAGGATACATCCCAGGTGCATTGGGGCAGCGGTGGCCGAAAGGTTTGCGGAGCGGTCTTGATATCGGAAGGTCGCTAGTTCGTATCCCCGGACCGGCACGTTAAAATTACCACAGTTGAAGTGCCGTTGAGAAAGGCATTGAACCCCTACCATGAAATGTTCTATGAGCAGGGCCTGGCTGTAAACAAGTTCTTGTTTAGTCCAGTTACCGTGGGTAAACATGGTAACTTTGCTAACTTTGCTTTGCATCCATGTCATGTTTTTTTCGTTCCTCAATCTATGTAAAGTGCTTTGGATAAAAACGCTATACAGTAAATGCACCATTTACTTTTTATTATTATTATTTCAAAACATTTTCAAAAAATAATTCTCAAAAACATTACCCAATGATTTTAAGAAATAGAAGAAACAAATCTAAGAAATTCCATAAAATACAAAACAAATGCTTAAAATGGTGGTGAAAATAGCTGATCTACAACCTCACAACGCGGCAATAAGCAACGCCTTGTGAGCTTGTAGATCGGTTGATGTTCAGTTTGGGTCCCGGGCAAACATCTAATTTCTAAAAGTATCAATAATACAATGAAGGCCTATAGAAATACTCTGTTACAAGTAAATTCCAGTATTAAAAATGTACTTGAGTAAAAGTACAAAAGTATTGGAATAAAAATGTACTTAAAGTACCACAAGTAGAAAGTACTTATGCAGAATGTCCCATTTTCTAAGTTTTCAAAAATCTGTTGAAAATAGCAGAGCTTGTAGCTCGGCTATTTTCAAATTACCAAAACCTATAGGGCTGAATTGGGAAATGTATGATTTGTAATGATAATATAAATCTACAAAGTAACAAGTAATTGTAGTGGAGTAAAAGCAGTAAAAGTACAACATTTTCCTCTGAGATGTAGTGGAGTAGAAGTAAGATAATTGAAAATTGGAAATACTCCAGTAAAGTAAAAGTAACTTGGTAATTAAGTGCAGTACTTGAGTAAATGTAGCCTACTTAGCTACTTTACACACTTTACTGAAGCGGTATAGATAAGCACAATGATTAAGGCTTACTGTATACGGCTGTTACGAAATGGTTCAAGTCTAGGGGTTTTACTGCCCGTAACATGTATGAAAGAACAACACGGCTCATAAAAGAGTATTTGGTTTAATACTCAAATGACAATAAATAACAAAGTGGCTTAAGTGCATCACAAAATGGTGGACAGAATGGCTCTGTGAGCCCAGAATTATGGAGTGACTTACATGACGGATGAACAAACGACACAACCTAACACACAGACAAATGGAACTACAACTAAACCTGACATGAAACACATAAGCAGTCGGCTGGAGGGAAGGCCACACGCTGGAGTGCTCCCACACCACACGCAGCAGTGTTCCCATCCTGAAGTCCAGACAGAGAGTGAGCTTTATAGTCCAGGAAGCAAGGCCTGAGCTGCCACAGGACCAATCCGAGGGCTGATCAGGCTCCAAGCCAGGCCCTCCTCAGGACGGCAACACATTAGGGACAACAATGCTCAGCACCTGCAGGGGACAGAAGCAACAACCAGTACCAGGCAACATAATAGGCACTCCTCCTATAACCTGTCCTATAGTACCTGCTAAACAAGCCTACTAATAACTATATATAGATATGATAGCATCAGCTCTATATATTTATCATCATTAATCAAACATAATCAAAACAGCCAACAGCTGTCACAACGGCACAATGACTTACAAAAACAATAAGGTTAAATTGATAAATTGTTACATTATTTTTCCACCAATAATTAATCAGTGACAATAATTGTGATTAATAATTATGATCACAATATTAATTAAGCAAACTAAAACATGAAGAAACAAGAAACAATGCATAAAATATTAAAACAATATGTGCAATCAGGAGGCTTTGTTCCATTCACTCCTTTCTAAATACTAAGCTCCTAAAATAAAAAAAGAACATCGCCAAACAGACTGTGACAATGGTAGTCACAGCACACCACCTCAGTCTGCACAGAAATATTACAGCAGGAAATGGGGTAACGTGCAAAAATGGAGTGGAACATGAGCGGATTTGAGGAAAGTGTTCACTTGTGCAAAAATAAAACAGGTTATCAGGTTTATTTGGCGATTCCCTCCCTGGCTGGCACCCTTCATAAATCTGCTTAGAGTGCGGCCTAACGGCTTCATTCTGCCCACAAATCTCTGCACTGCAATAACACGCGCCGGCGAGCACAGATTAATTTAATAACTCTTTAATATTCTCTGTGAAAAAAGGAGGGAGGATGACTAGAGAGTCCAGGGCATACGGGGTGCGTGGTGAAAAGGGGGAGAATCCCATAGAATAGGAGAAATTGCAACAGACTTTATATTATTACATAATTATGTTCATAATTCTATTGGAAGACCGAGCAATTCACAGACTGGGAAGCTAAGCAGAGCTGGGAGTTTGAATATTATGAATAATGGCTGTTTTTCTCTCTCTCTCTCTCTCTCTCTCTCTCTCTCTCTCTCTCTATCGATTACTCACCCCATGAAGACTTGAATTCATGATTATTATTATTTTTTTGCATTCCTAAACCAATAAATTGATGACCAGCAGTGGTTCCCTATGGAGACACAAAGAGGCTAAGCCTAGTATATATTTGGTTGAGACCATATATTCTGATTGATGACAGTGTGAATGCCTCATTGCTTCCAAATCACCTCACACGCTATAGAGGTATGATACACAACAATAAGACCTAAAAGACATGAAATCAAAAATAACTTTATCAAAAATAAAGGTCAGGTTTATTGCTGACCTTTCCAGTTTAGTTAAATCCAGCAAGATAAACACTTTCCTCACACCTCTATAGGCCAGTCAATCTAAGCTCAAAAGGGGCATGACCCAAAAGAAATTGCAATAGTAATCATTCAATGTTTTTATGATCCTTAGGGTCATCCAAATAACAATAAAATGGTTGTATTGAAAAATTGTGGATCATGGTAAATTCGGGGATTGAAAGTTGGGGTACCATTAAATAAAAAACCTATACAAACATTTACTTAGTACCATGTGACATGTCAAACTAGAGGGTTTTCATGTTTCTGAACTCATTCCAAGAATTCGTTTTGCACGAAAAACACTCCTTGGGCTAAATTTGGCCATAGCCACTTGCCCAAATGTGATGTCCTCATCACATTTGTGATGACGACTATGGCTGTTTGAAACAGGTTGATGACTACAAGCATTTTGGTTCATATATATCTTCTTCCCAAAAGGACTTTCAAACTAGGAAGGGTATGGCCTGGTCAGGTTCAGGTTCAGGTTCAGGTTTATTTGTCATTTGTATAGATACAGAGTATACATACAATGAAATTTATTTTGCTCAGAGCACTCTCCGTCTTACATACACAGGACATAAACAAACATCTATAGTGCAAGAAAAGACAAAAAACAGTAAAAGAAAGTGCAAGTGAAGTGAAGTGCAATACAGTTCAAGGTCAGCTGTTCAGCAGCCTGACTGCCTGGGGGTAAAAACTGTTACTGAGACGGGTGGTACGAGATTTGATGCTCTGGTAGCGTTTTTTGGAGGGGAGTAGTTTGAACAGGGTATTTGCGGGGTGGCTGGTGTCTTCCATGATGTTATGGGCTTTTTTCATACAGCGAGTGGTGTAGATGTTATGGAGACTGGGTAATTCTGTAGTGCCGATGATTTTAGCTGCTGTTTTAATGGTCCTCTGCAACCTGTTGCAGTCCTGAGCGGTCGTGTTACCGTACCACACTGTGATACAGCCAGTTAAGACACTTTCAATTATACAGCGATAAAAAAAAAAGCCTGCAATGACATGCATAAAATCTGGTCATCCAAACTTAGTAAGAGGTTCAAAGTAAAACTATTTAGGACGAACGTCGAGCCAATTCTACCCTATGGCTCAGAGACATGGACACTTTCAAATAAATTAGAGAAACGGCTGGATGGCACTTACACCCGCCTTCTAATGAGAGCTCAAAAACTCTCTTGGAAGAGCCATGGGAAATCCATGATCTCGACTGCAGTCGGAAAAATATGATGATGATGTGTGTACAGGGTTTGATGAGGTCAGATCAACATATGGAATGTCAGAACAGGTCAGCTCCATATATGGAGATCTAAGGGTGGCAGCGTGGGCAGTGTCTTGAGTATACAGGGTTTGATGAGGTCTTGCCATATATGGAGTGTGTCTTGAGTGTACAGGGTTTGATGAGGTCAGATCAACAGATGTCAGAACAGGGAAGCTCCATATCTGGAGATCTAAGGGTGACAGCGGGGGCAGTGTCTTGAGTGTACAGGGAGGGCCCAGGTACGGTCGGGCATTAATTTGCAGGCCTGTAGGTGATGATCCAGTCATCTCCGTGTATTGGCTATCCAGAGTTTGATGAGGTCAGTGTCGAGACCTTTATATGGAGACGGCCATATATGGAGTGTGTCACGAGGCGTGATGTCATGAGGCGTGATGGACATGTTTTTCAGGTTTTCATAGTAATCTGCGACCTACGGTCACTGCATTTAGTCAGCAATATAAGCTCTGTCAGAAGGACACTTCTGCTGCAGAAACAAGCTGTCAACAGATCAGATTCAGGTCTCATGGTGGTGGAGGTGAGGCCATGGAGAGAGAGAGTAAACGCAGTTTGCACACATCCTAATGGGAATGTGGTCCATTTGGCTTCAGCCTACAGCAAAGTTCAGTTCCCCCCCATCAGTGTTTCCCATTGGAGGGATCACACAGTCAACAGTGTGGAGAGGAGGGGGAGGGGCAGAATGGAACAACAGACAACACTGACATCTAGTGGCAGCACTTGAGATGACAGTGTGAATGTATTTATAATTGTCAAGCTCACCCAAAAAATGACTTATTTTCACACATGCCATGATGAAGCCTTGAATTCATGTTTGTTTGTTTTTCTCACTTTCCTAAAAAAAAAAATTGATGATCATGCAATGGAGACTCACTGGTCATCAAATTATTGGCTTAATTAAAAATGCAACAAAAACAAAAAAAAATCTCCATGAATTCAAGGGTGCGTTCGGAAATGCGCTCCGGGAGCGCACTCGCCTATTAGTTTGCATTGCACAGTGCGCTCAGTGCGCTATTTCCGAACGCGTTCATGCGACGCATTGTGAGCTTGTAGATACACTATTTTCAAATGGCCTAAACATATATAGGGCTCATGTGGTATGTTTTGAAATAACAATCAAAATCTACAAAGTAACTAGTCACTAAAGTTTTCAAATAATTGTAGTGGAGTAAAAGTACAATAGCCCTATCCACACTTTTCCTGGGCTGTGTGTGCTCCAGTTCCTGTCGATTTGATCCAATGAAAGCCAATGAAACTGGTCAGATGACCAATGATATCCAATGAAATCAACAGGAACTGGAGCACACACAGCCCAGGAAATGTGTGGATAGACTATAGTATAGAGCACCGAAGTCTGACGTCAATATCGGTAGAGGGCGCAAATCCACGGGTTCATGTACTTTTATTTGCATTGTAATCCCCATAAGGGGATTTTAGATTGCCGAACTGTGTTTGAAAAATAAACAAATCATCAGTGCAGGCCGCTTCACTCAGATGGATATGAAGAATCAACTGACTGTGAGAAAACGCTATTGTTACTGCTACTGAATTAGTTATATTTTCGCTAGAAACAGACTGTATCATATATGAGTGACTGACTGTCATAAGCGATACAGAGACACCTCCCTGACAATAACGCAGAGACAGCTTGATTATTTTTGGACCACAATGCTTATACGTAGTAGAGGATATTAAGATCACCTCATGTTATTCTCCATAGAGAAATTACTTCCGTGAACCAGGCAAGAAAGCTTAGAGAAGGAAAAGACGCCAACGTCATGGTGTCACGTGACTGGATGCCGGGGCTGCGCCATGACACCCCACCACGCCCCCATGTGCCAAAACTCACACTGGAAGTTCGATGAATACATGGGAGTGGATGGGAGACCGCTGGACATCTTGTAAACAAACATTATTTATGAACGATAGCGACCTTTGTCATATAATCGGTCCAGGAATATAATAGAAGACATATCACAGATTGTTTTCCGACTGGGTGTTTTTCGACTTGCTAACTGTTTAATTTTATTCAGGAATTTAAAGAGCACAGTACGGCTCTGGGCTGAATGGGCTTAACCTGACTCCGCCAGCTGGTGGCAGTATTGGGTTCACAATCCTACTTCCTCATTTGCGGGACTCGGTGTGATATTGCGATTATGCTACAGTTACCCTTAAAAAAACATGTCAACTCAATGTCATTGTTGTAACTATGATATCGATAGAAATTCATAATTTTGTAATGTCATATTTAGCCATACGAAGCAAAAACCATAGCGTCCGTCCCAGCAGCAACAACAATCCCATAGCGTGAAGTGACCTGGCTCAGCCAATAGAATGAGGGGGGGGGGGGGGTGGAGCTAGATATGCATTTGTTTGGAAACACTCACTCGCTTCTGTGTACAAACACTGGAAACTTGTCTATATCACCTTTAAGGTCTTCAAGGTGTTTTTGTTGACCAGTGAGGAGATCCTGTAAAGGAATCTTGTTCTTTGATTGACCTTTTTGATTACGTTGGTGGCCATTTTATCACCGGAATGATTGGCCTCCAGGATGGCGAGGGGAAGAGTGAGTGACGTCAGGACGTCGGCGCTCTATTTGCCTCTGAGATGTATTGGCGTAGAAGAAAAAAGTATTTGGAAATTGGAAATATTCAAGTAAGTAAGTACAAACACCTCAAAGTACTTGAGTACTATATACTTAGTTACTATCCACCACTGTCAACCTGGCATCTTTATGTCAGGTATGTCATTGAAGGCAAAATGTTATTTTGTAAAAAATAACAAAATAAAGCAAATGATAGCATACAAACTGCCCGCAACACATCTCATTGTGAAGCTATTTTCTTTCAAAATTGCGTAAGTGTAAGAACAAGACAAGAAAGAGACACTTCATCATTCTCTGTTCCCCACACGTTGCTGTGCAGCTATCTGCCTGCATCGATCTCACCTGCAGAAATAAATAAATGGTAAATCTATTGTCTTCTTGGCTCTTGCTCGTCTCTCATATATTTTCTCATCCGTCTCTCTTGTAGCTGTTTTCTTAATGAGAAGAAACAAGTATGAGAAAGTTCTGAGAGTGAGAGCTGGAGACTTGACATTCAGTAATTGGGTCTTATGATCAAAATAAGAACATTCTAATGGTGAAACAGAAAATCTCAAATGTACCATGAACAAGACCAAGTCTTTGCCACAGACACATTTGTCCGTGCTCGGACATCATTTATCGATGACCGCTGCGCTTGTGTTTAGTTGAGAAAGAAACACACACTCTACTCAAAGTATTTAGTTTGTGAAAGAGTGGTGTAGCTGGTGTTGAATCTAGCGATGGAATAGTTCCAGCTCTGTCTCCTCGTGGTGTGTATCTCCTCAAAGAACAGGTGTTTCGAGCGAGTCGGCTGACAAAGACAAAAGATTTGTTTGCCCAGTCAGTGACGGTCATTCGTGCAGCGAGATTAAACACCACTAAGGTCAATGTTGAACCTGTTAAAGCACTCGACAAAGAGTGGCATTACAGATGTTATTAATGTGTGTGTTTAAACTTGGGTACACACACTCCCTCGTGTTGTGTGTGTGTTAAGGGGGTGTGAGAGGCTTTTAGTTAGATCAACAGGTGAGCCAGTCAGGTAAACAAGCAGCTCAACGGTGGCTTGTCTGTCCTGAGTCTCCTGACCTGTGTGTAGTAGGATATTACCGCTTTACCCTCGGCACACAAAGACTGCATTTACCTTTCAACGGGGAAATGAGGAGCATTTGAGGGGATTTCTCAGGTCACATGGAGCCTCGTCTCAATTACTCTGAGAGTACTCTGAGAGTACTCTGAGAGTATGTGCGCACACACACATACAGTACATACACTCGTATAAAGCCAGATGTAACCAAGTTTAACTCTTTCAGCGCCACCTGGTGGTCACCAGTTTAGGCTCTGAGTGCCCATTATAAAGAAAGAAAGAATTTGTAATTCTATTATGCATGTAATGTGACCTGTACCCCATTTTAGAGGAATTTTCAAAATATGGATGAAAAAAAAAAATCAATTGAAAATCAAGACGTCTTAACGCCCGTGGCATCCATTACAAAGACGGCAATAAGACGGGATAACGTCCCTGGCACTTAAACAGAGATGGACCTTTGTTTTAATGTGATTTTCAATCTGTGTGTCAGTAATCAGTATACAACACGTGATGCTGATTTTCAATGTCTGAATGGTATTGAAAAGCCACACATGCATCAGCTGGATGAATAGAGGAATGAAGACTAGCTGTTTAGGAACATATCGGCACTCATGGTCCCTTACACCCCATCCAGGGCCCTGAGGTCAGCTGACCAGCGGCTCCTGACTGTGCCCAATTCCAATTACAGGTCCAGAGGTGACCGTGCCTTTTCGGTTGTCCGGCCCCAAACTCCGGAACTGTCTGCCCCTTCATATTAAGTCTGCTCCCTTCTTAGAGGCCTTTAAGTCTTTACTCAAAACCCATTTCTTATTTTCTTCTCCCTGGCTTTCAATGTTTGACCTAATTAACCTGTGTACTTTTTGTGTTGCTTTGATTTTGTTTTACTATGTTACTTGTGTCATGTTTCCTGTACAGCACTTTGGTTGGCCTCCTGGTCTTTGAAAATGTGCTCTATGAATAAAATTTGATTTGAACATAGGTATTGTTTAACAGTGAGTCTCTCACACACACACACACACACACACACACACACACACACACACACACACACACACACACACACACACACACACACACACACACACACACACACACACACACACACACACACACACACACACACACACACACGTTTAGCCAAGAGCAGCATCAACAATACAATCCTATAGTTCAAATTTAACACTAGACATTCCATAGTGAAGGTATCATCTATCTATCTAGTTTGATCAGATCTGATAATTTCTTATAGACTATAACTTTTGTCTATACCTTTAATGTGTCCAAATTTGACAATCTCATACCTACTGATGGAAGATATTGCTATGCTTTCTATGCACGTATTACCGTTGTACAATTTATCTTGCAAAGGTATTGAATATATGTGCATAGCTAATGCTATGCATATATGCTTTTGATATTTTGGTAAAAATAAAATGAGAAAAATGGGAAACAAAGACCCCAGTTCAACATGAAAACCCCATTGTTTGCTTTGAACACACACACACACACACACACACACACACACACACACACACACACACAGTTGTACAAACAGAGATGTTGAATCTGGTGGAGATGCAGGAGGCGGTGAAGAAGGCAGTCGTATATTTTCCATTACAATGGTGTGTAAAATAAAATAGAACTACAGGGTTAATTAAGTCAATACATTTCCACACACACACACACAAAAGCAACTGATACTATTATTTAAACACACTAGCCATATCTACATTATATTACATATTAAACCAAAGATAAAAGAAACATGGCCGGTGTGTTAAGTCCCTTATCAGGTCTATACAGTGTCATTGTACCTACTGTACCCTAACCTACACTAGTCACCCTGATTTCCAAAGGTATGATGGTATAATCCTGAAAAATAAATACTGTCAGGGTTTAACTGTAAACTAACCTCAAGGACACTTCATTCAGCAAGAGAAATAAAGGTTAGAAACAAGACTGAGGTCAAAAGGGTTCCATAGTGATATAATAAACATAAATAAATAAGTTTACAGAGTTAGTGTCTAAAGGCCTATTCATAGTCCACTTTTCGGTGAAGAGTTGGTGGTTAGTAAAAACAGAGAGATGTGTTGCGTGAGTGGTGACCACCGCGGCGTGACGTCACATTGTAGTTTTCTGTGGTCACCTCTTCACCGAAAACTGGACTATGAATAATTGAATAGGCCTTTAGTGTCCTTGAGTAAGACTCTGACCCCTACATTGCTTTATTGATTTACTAATTCAATTTCAGCCACTTTCAGCCACTCTTCCAAAATGACATGGCACATGTCTGTCTTGAGCTTGGTCTCTTGTTTTAATTATATAGGCCCTACTGTAGTCCTACTGGTTTTTCCTCAATCAACACAACAATCTACCTGTGTCAAACAGTGTCAAACAGGGGTCATGTATAACCTTTGCTGCCAGGGGCACGAATGGGTGGGGGACGGGTGTTAAATCCCCCCACAATGTCACATTTGCCCCCCCAAAAGTGATTTTAGGAGTAATTTATAACCATAAATAAATAAGATTTTTAAAACACTTATTTAATAGAACCGGCACCCACTTTTGAAATCCTGCACTCATAAACACGATATATTTTGACGGCTGTATTTTGTCCACCCCTGTGTAAATAAAAAAATGGTTTGGCCCGTTCCCTGTAAAAAGGGAACTCGTTGTCACTCAATGTTACAGACCGGGCCTCTGCAAGGCGTCGAGCCCCGGCCTCGCATCTATAGTCAAGCACATGGAGGCACATGGAGATGCATTGTATTAAGCCCTCAATGGCATTAACGACACTTGGCAAGTTATTGTTTTTGAATTGATGTTGTAAGAATAAACGTATAATCGCTATATATATAATATCGATATATATATCGTATCCTGGCCTCTGTATTGTGATACATATCTATCGTGAGATTGCAAGCAATATCCACCACTATATATGGAGTTATTTGTCAAGCATGCCCAAATATGGAGTCTATGCAGACGTCAGAATGACGTCAGAACGGGCACTGCACTCCCTGTGGGGGTGTGGAATGTGTGTGTCGAATTTGAAGTCGGTGGGGCGAATGGTTCTCGAGTTACGTGGATTACAGTACACACACGCTCGCACACAGCCGGAGACATTTATAGTTATATATGGGGGCTATATCTTGCGCCACCCCTTAACCCTTATCCCTAAACTAATTTGCCATTTTTTACTATTTAAAAAAACCTTTTAAAATAGTTAAAATAGCCGATCTACAAGATCACAATGTCTCGATGTAGATCGGCTAGTTGAACAAATTTTATTTAGTTTTTCGTCCAGTGTTACAAGAGAGTACCTGACTGCCAGATTGCGGCAGTATTGAGTTCACAAGTTCCTGATCCTGCCTGCATCTGGGCTCTCTCAAGCAGAAACGATGAACCGGAAGCAGCGGGACAAACATTTGATATCTCCATAATAATTTCATGTTGTGGTCTTGTTAGGTTGTGTTTACATTTGCGCTGTGGCACAGCTTCAATATGTCATAAGTCTCGCGTTGATCCCGCCTCTAGCGGCCGCATACGGCTACATATCGCTCCGGTCTGATTTGTTCCGGAGTACATAATCTCTGCCCGAGAGATACCAGACTCACCCTTCTGGCAGAATGCAAATGTTTTCCAGCAGGGGAAGTGGTTCCACCTGGCTAACATGAGAGCACAATGCAACGAACAATTAGTTTAAGAGAAAAGAAGGAGCTGTTGATTGTGAACGCAGTGAGCCACTTACTATGACAGCAGGGGCTGAGTGTCTGTGTGTGTGTGTGTCACGCTGTGTGGTGTCACGCTGTTACACCACCGGCCCGCCACCAGAGGGCGCAGCTGTGGCACGCACGCACGCACGCACACACACACACACACACACAGGGCGCAGCTGTAGCACACACACACACAACCACACACACACGAGCTGCGTTCGCTTCACGCGTTTGCGCGTCTTACTTGTAATATTGTTAAAGACAACATTTTGAGACACATGGGGAGGAGGAAGCACAGCCAGGTAAATAATAATAATGCAGTTGTGCATTTCGGGGGGTTTTGGGTAGCGTGGTGGCACTGGCCCAACTTCTCTTTAGTCCAACCCCATAATCCCACGTTTTGGGGCTTTGACCCCCCTGGGGGGACAGATTTTTACGGCGGCAGCGCTTTGACCCCCTCTTGACCCCATTTGCGTGCCTGTTTGCTGCGTGTCACTCCCCATCTCTCTCTGCATTTCCTGTCAGTCTACTATCAATGAAGGCAGCAAAGGCGCAAAAAGATATCTCAAAAAGAAATAATAATTCTTAACCACATGAATCCTAGCATCCGTATTCTGAAATTTGCAGATGTAGCTATGAGCTTGCCTTGTAGATCTGTAATTTTCAGCCTAGAGATGTAGATTAGTTAAAATCTTTCATTGTGCAGTAAAATTACCATACCATTAGCAGAGATTGAGCTTGTCTTCGTTTGTGTACATGTACTGTATGCAGTATGTACTTAAGTAGATCTCCGCCTACATTTTTAGAGACAGACTGTGACAACTACACAGTAGGCTACACACAAAAAAGGTGACAGATCCAATAGTGTTCTAACGCAAACACGAGGTACACAACGTATAAGAGGGCCAGTATTTAAGCAGCCATTAGCAAGTGTTTGAGTAAAAGGAGTCATTTAGAAACGACGCTCATGTGTCATGTGATATTTGCTCCCGTGCTTAAAGGCTGGCTGGTTAAACACAGGCAGGGAAAAGGAAGGGTCAATATTTTCACAAGCAAAGCTTTGGAACACATGCCTGTTGGATTTGGGATCAACTGATAGCCGTTTCCCAGGTTTAGCTCAAAGAAAGCTGCCTCATGGTGTTTGGCCACGCAAGAGGTTAGATAACAGGGCTTCTCAATGCGGGTGCCGTGGCACCCTGGGGTGCCTTGACACAAGTCCAAGAATGCCTCAAAATACTTTGGTAATGAATCAATGTCACTTCAGTTTAACCACGTAGAGTCATAGACCTTCTATACTTAGTCCCTTCACCAAAAATAGCAGATCTACAACGCTTCAGTTCACGTTGTTGTGACACGTTGCCCCCAGAATAGAAATGCTGGGGTTTGAGTGGTTAAACCAACGGCATGCATATCCATCTTGAACGTGATTAAAGCACTCCACGTCTCCCCCTCTCTTTATCAATCTCTCCCCCAATTCTCCCCCCCCCCCCACACACACACACACACACACAGAGAGAGAGGCTGATCTGTTCTTTTTGTATGACCAAAAATGGTCCCCAATATGTCTCCGTGAGGCTTGAGCTTGGTGGCAGGCTATGACGAGCAGTGTAGCTTGCTTGCATTTTTCTCCAGCTGTGTATGCCTAGAAGCAGGGCTAAAGCAGAACCTCCGTGACCGTTTTGTTAATAATTATCAGAGTTCAGTGCTGTTTGGCAATATATGATGCTAGAGCTAAAGAACATGTTAATATGGCTGCTAAAGAAGAACGGTTACTGTCCTACACTGTGTGTGTGTGTGTGTGTGTGTGTGTGTGTGTGTCCACAGAGATGGTGTGTAGGACAGTGGTTCTCAAGTGGGAGTTCCAGCCTCCCAGCTAAATTAGTTAGAAAGTAAACCAAGTGGACCCTTATAAGGGTCTGTAACAGAGAGTGCAAAAATGGAACCAAATGGACTCTCAGAGTTAAATTGACATTTATTGCTGATAAGCATTTTTTTCAAAATCGTTTCAGGCTATTATTGTTGTAATTGAACATTACAGTATCATTACAAGTACAAAGCATGACAATGAAATAAAAATGGTACGAGTACTCGGTCTGAGAAAAATGGTATCGGAACAACTCTATTTTCAATCTGTCCTAATGGAAACAAATACATGATTCGCTACGTTCCGTGAATTTGTTTTGTCACTGTCTTAGGGTGCCGTGGATGAAAAGGTTATTTACAGTGGTGATCTGAGAAAGATGCTAGACACCACGACTACAGACTTCAACACAATTATAGTGTGTCCCTCTACTGTACATAGTTTATAACCGTGTATAATATGTTGTTTTTTGCATAGTACTGTATAGTCTATGTCATTAAATCTCCTGATGAACTGAAAATGGAGGACCTTAGTGCTTCTATGGGTATTTCAATCCTCCTATGAGACACAGACTGAGTAGAAAAAAATCGTGCCATTTTATCATGATATTGGTGAGGACATATGAAGGACTATATGAAGTGAAAAGTGGTCCTTTAACAGGAACCAGAACAAGTGTGCTCCCCACCCCGGCCTAAACAGACCCGACATGACTCTGGCTGCTTTTCAATCACTGGGAAGTGACCTGAGAAAGTTACAAAGTCAAGTTAAAAGAAGGGCTCCCCATGGGCGGCTGTCAGCATCTAGATTTAAGGCATCGTATGCATGGTGGATGTCTCCCTTTTGTTGCAGGCGCTGATGGCCTTGCCTGCCGTGCATCCATTTCCCTGGGTGGTAAACATGCCTTAGTGCTTCTATGGGTATTTCAATCCTCTTCAATCCTCAAGCAGACCTTGAACTGAACTGTGATTTCATCGAACTGTGCTTATTCTACAAACTTGTTAATAAAATGTTCACACCTGACTGATGCTTGGTTGAGCCTCTTCAGCACCCTCTGGTGGACATATTTATGGACACTGACAAATGGCTGGTTTATGAACGATCGCTTTGCCTTTCTGGACAACAAGCCATCTCTCATTGGCTGCCGTAGTGCCCATACTAGCAAGCTATCATTCTCATTGGCTGCCGTATTGGCTGCCTCGTCTCTAGGTAACCAGCCACTTTTTGCCTCTAGCCAACTTCTCAGTCATGGCGATGCTAGCTAGAATGTCATGAAGTCAAACCATCAGACACTACATTTATGAAACTAAAGTCAAAGACAGTGAGCACTGCTGGTGATACGAACGGGTAACTACGTGGCCATAAACATTGCCTAGACCTGCATGAGAGCACACCGGCTGATTTAATGGATAACAGTAACACATTTGAGTCTCAATCGAGTCACTGTACCCGCGGACCCCCGTGCAGACTACCGGGGACCCCTGCTGTACCCGCGGACCCCCACACAGACTACCGGACTCCCGGGCCGACCTCCGTGGGGACCCCCACGATTTTGACACATATGAGAGATGTTCTTTAATACCTGCCAAGCCAATGTCAACACTACAACCGACAGCTGTGCATGAGGTGAGGGTGCAACATATAATGGTTTGGGGAATGGCCTATCTGAGAGTGTACTAATACAACCAAATGGACCCATAACAGTCAATTTTTACATGAAGTCTCAGTTTATAGTTATAAAAGGGTCCTTTGGTTCCATATAGCCTACACTCTTACAGTTACATTCACCTGGACATGCAGATCATGTTGTTTCCACATACATAAATACAGATATTTACATGTCATAGCACAATTCTGGAGATATAAGGCAGCAGCTGGTAATTAATTGATTAATTCTTGTTCATATCAAGGTCCATTATTTATTCAGCATTTGAGCCACAGACTATGGAACCATTTGATGAGATTTAGCCTCTCAGACCCAATACTTAGAATATGTTGTTATCGTTGGATAATATTTTGTCCACAATTCCATGGTGTATTGATGTGGTAACAATAGTAGAGATGAGATACAGGCAAACATTGATCAAAATAACAACTATTCTACATTCTCCAATTGTGTAGACTTCTTGTAATTTAAGTAATGCAGATGTTTAACAATAATTAACTATTGAGCATAAAATGACTAGAGAGCGTAAAATGATTTAATTTTATGCTCTCTAGAGTTAAAGATCTAAAAGGGTCCATTTGGTATTTACATTCATTTTGCTGGGGAATCACCTGGACCTCAAGGACCACTGGTGGATCACTGGTTGAGAACGAGTGGCCTGACTGACAGGGCAGTAGTGAACTAATTATTGTGATTTGCACATGGTAAGGCATTTCACAAAAAAGCCAAAGGTTTCAAATATAGGTGTTGCTATATGGCCATGCACTGTGGCCAGCAATTCTAGAAGATGTAGGCCTATGTAGCTGACCTTTGTAGTCTTGAATCAAAAATGTATTTATTTTTTACATTTTATACCCAGACTCTCCTTGTCCATTTCCAATCATCTTCAAAACTACTCCAAAGCCACAAAGAGTCAACCAGGTGCTCGATGGAGGTGCAAAAAAGTAAAAAATAAAGTGGACTGGTGCTACATAGTGGGATTGGAATACTGGGGGGAAAAGGCAGCGACCAGAGTACTCAAAATGGTTTAAAAATGAGGCCAATTCATTCAGAAATTGAATCAGTCTCTGCTTGAGGATGTGTGAGGTCTGCTGGACTTTTGATTTAAAAGTATACTGTGATGTAATGCGGATTATGGATGTATTATGTACTTGTAATTGTTTGTTGGATGTTGTGTACTGTTGT
Organism: Protomyctophum parallelum; assembly: GCF_964188405.1. Taxonomy (NCBI): domain Eukaryota; kingdom Metazoa; phylum Chordata; class Actinopteri; order Myctophiformes; family Myctophidae; genus Protomyctophum; species Protomyctophum parallelum. The sequence continues at coordinate 39,585,851 of NC_139699.1, forward strand.
TTTGTCTGTTTTTGTCTGCCTTTTATTGATCCTGTATTTAAGGTTTGTTTTCTGTTGTGGGGTGTTTCTGGGGTGAAAATTCAATGTAATTATTCTTGTACATTATACTTGTGGGGTTTATTAAGAAAAGCTGTTAATGCCACCACTTATAATTTCTCAACTCCAGTATTTAAATAATGCTTCTGTGAAAATAAACAAAGAAAAATAAAAAAAGATGAGGCCTGCCCTGGCCTGCAGGGTTACCTGCCCTGATGAAGACTCCTGTGAGTCGAAACATGTTGGCTGTTTTCTAAATAAAGTGCATTGATATTTATCCACCCTCTCATTTTTAAACCATTTTGAGTGCTCGGATCGCCGCCTTTTTTTCTACTCCTGTGTTGACTCCAAAGCCTTTGGTAAGAAGATAAAAGGGACCGGAAATCTGTAGTACAAATTATAATCAGATACCCTTATTAAAACCGCTCTACTTGAGAACCCTGCTAATGGGCAAGAAATCAAATGAGCCGATAAATCTAATAGGAATCTCACACTTCTTATCAAAGCTAAGCTTTAATTTACTACAAAGCAATCACAGCACTTTCAGATTTTGTTAGACATCGATGAAAGCTCATCATGCTAGAACAATGATGAATCTGAAAAGCTGTGATCTCACCATCATGACTTCTCAAGCATCCACTGCCAAATGAATCCAGTGGGGCGATGGATCTTCAGTCAGTCGCAGGGTCAGTCACATTTGAATGGGTCCCTGCTGGCCCTCAAACAAGTTTAGGGATGGGACGATAATAGTTATGGTTTATCGTGATAAAAACGCTCACAATAATCACAGTGCAGACATTTTAGTTTATTGTGCAATTGTCCTACACTAGGATAAAGGAGCATTTATGGAGCTGCAGATTCAGTACCACACCCTCAATACATCTAGACTTGTAAAGAGAATATTTGGTACGCTCTAATTTAACTCACTGGTTTTTGCTATAATAATCGTTGACCTGTAATTTTTATATAGTCTCATCCCTACACAAGTTCCCAACAATGTCTGATCACTTAAATATGGTGGGTGCCCCGACGCACAATACACACAATATTAGCATACACTGAAATTGGCAAAGAAGTGTAACTATAGAAACAATTTGCTTGCCAAAAAGTGTGTTATCAAAGACAGCTCAAACTCAATTAAAATAATTAAAAACCAAGTGCATTACTATGTAACAAAGCTAAACTTTATTGAGGCATCTAATAGGACATATTGAGCTAATGTTCTTTGACAAACTGGCATCAAAATATAGCATTCCTTAATAAAGTCTTTGGGTATGGATAAACAACAGCAAGTACAATAATGTAATGGTTATATACAAATCTACTAAGATGCAGGTGCCGATATACCTAGAAAAATATTTTGTGCGATTAAAAAAGTCAAACAAAGAGATGCATTGTTTTCAGTGAGGTATACTAGTATACCTTGCTGTTGCAATAAAATATCCAGCATTTAAATCATGTCTTATATTTAACTAGACAAAAAGGGGAAGGGAAAAATACAAGACAAGGAAGGCTTCTTGTGTCCGTTGACTGCGTCAATCTAAGGTTTTCTGCGCCTGGAAGAATGAAACAGAACAGTTTAAGATATTGCATTATTGTTCATAACTGCAGGTACATGAAGTTATATTCCGTTTCCCACCTACTGTACATAATTATATATTAGTACAGTGTTTCCCAAACTTGTTTTAGCTCAAGACCCCAATCTTTTTTTTACATTGGCCTGCCAGGACCCAAACTAGTTAAAATAGCAGTGCAAGCTCACAAGGCAACGCTTCATGCTGCGTTGTGAGCTTGTAATAATTTATTCTTTAGAAAAATCATTAATTTATGAAAACAATATTTTATATAATATTCTTTTCTATTTATTGTTGGTCCCAACCCACTTTTGGGGAAACCGTGTATTAGTACATGTATTTGGAGGCACTTACTTTTGATAGCCCTGAGCTGCAATTATACTGGAGAGTGGAATCTATTTGAGTGAGAGACAAAAAAATGCATGTTACACAAAGACATGCTCATTAAAACAATAGAGAATATATTTAAAAGCAGATGGAAGGACAGGCTACCAGTTGCCTAAACAAACGAGTTGTGTAGAAAACAGGTATTTTAGGCCTCGACTGTGCTCCTTTGAGTGTAAAAACACATTTATTTAAAGTAAAAGTGGACTGCTCAGTGCTTACCACATTTTCATTGATATCGCCTGCAGGACAATCTCCAGACCCTGATCTCCTCTTGCGACTGACAGGAAAGAAAAGGGAGGAGAAAAAAAACATCTAGTGAGTTTTGACATCTTACCATATTTACCGTGCCTAACCTTAACCAAATGTATTGATAAAGAATTATCCATTCCACATTCACTATGAGACCTCCAGATATTTATACATTAATTACGAAATGTCTATCAAACCACTGGGAAATGAAAACCTTTTAAGCAGCCGTGTGCTGCTGCACCATTTAAACTCAAGTGGTGTTAAATGCACCTGTATTTCAAGTTGAGGCATGACGAGTATAGTTTCACGCAGCCAGACTTTTGCCTCCCTCAATTTTCAAATGTTTCCAGTCATTCAGTCTGGCGCGTGGAAGCTCTGATCATGAGCAAAATATACTGTATAGCAGGAGTGAAGCCTCCTCCCCACTGTTTCGTCTTTACAGTCACACAAATTTATCCTAATATAAATCGAAATCATCCAAGCAGATTTAGCTTGCTGCTTAGCAGAAATGGAAAAATGTTTTTTAAAGATATTTAAAAAATATATAGTTTTGTGAACTGAAATGCCAGCTTCCTTGCTCACATTGGTGAGGTGTAATTCCAGACTATATACTAGCATTCATAGAGTGTGGAATAGTTGTCAGGCTATGCGAGACTATGACGAGGAATACATCCTGCAAAGAAAGTTTTTTTTTTCCTCCTACTTTCTTACATAGAAATGGCATGCCTCCATTTAATATTGTACCTTGGAGCAGTTGCAGACTCCTGTCTCAACGTCTCAATGTCAGTAAACTGAACACACTGACCACCACCTCTGGTTTTGAACACGTCTCCCTGAGGATGAAAACACACTCAAGATAAGAGAGAGACAACAGAAAATTACATTACGGTCCCCAGCTAAATGACGGAGTAACCAAATGGATCCTTATTCAATCTTGAACTCTTGACAGTGTGAAATGAACCCTGGTCACGAGTAAATAAATATCCCTTTTCTTAGTTTTGTCTCCTTTCCTTTTAAATAATGAAATAAATTCCATAAATTAGAAAATTATTAAGAAGTAGTGGAAAATAGCTGACCTACAAGCTCACACACAATGCAGGGCAAAGCGATGCATTGTGAGCTTGTAGATCTGCTATTTTCACTTGTCTGGGTCCATTTGGTTTAATTTACTCTCTCAAGAGTTCAATTATTCTTAAACATCTGCATTACTTACAAGAAGTCTACAAAATTAGAGGACATAGAATAATTACTATTTTGAACATTTGTGGTTAAATACAGCATGGAACTGTGGACAAAATCGTCCAACGACAAGTCGACAACAAAATATTTTACATTGCGGGTCGGAAAGGCCAAATCTCAGACAAATGCTGAATAAATAATGGACCTAAAAGCATTAAAATGAAGCATACCAAAAATAAAAACAAAGGATAAGTCCCCCAGAAGAAGTGTCAAAATAAAAAAAATGTGCCATTTTCTTTTTACCTTTATCAACCTGGTCTCAATCTCGCCATCGGAGGCGAGCTCCTGGTGTGTGAGCACATATTTGTGGCATTTTGACAGCGCTTTCTCGCTGGCGGCCGACACCTTGATTGCATTGGGTAAGATTGGCTGCAGCACAGTGCCTAGGTCCAAATTAGAAGCAGGCGTGTGGTCTACCCATTTCTCCCCAGCACCCGCCGAGTGCGAGCGTCTGTGGTGCGGACGGACCGGTAGAGCAGTCTAGTGGTGACAAACACCAAATCAAACCCAAGTGAGAAAGAAAAACCAGGAAAATTAATTTCACATGATTATAGGCAAGAGAAGTGGGTTTAGTGGAGTTAGTAGCTACAGCTTGTGTGTAGACCTGTCACAATTATTACATTCAGGTAATCACAATTATTGTCATAATCGTCTGTTTTTTTTTTCAGACATAAAAAAGCAGAAATAGCTGGCCTACATCAGCCATTTTGCATTTTTTTTATTTAACTATAAAATGTATTAAAACGTATATAATTTATTTTAAGCTATTAGTCATATCTGCATGTTTTATTGCATTTCATGTTTTATTCATGTTCAATTCCATGACACAATTAAATAGTTTATCGGAACTATGACAATTAATCAACTTAAATCTTGTAATTGTGACAGCCCTAACTACTGCCGGTGTTTAGCAAGCGTTAGTTAATGCTGGTGAATTGAGAATGTCGGCATTACTGGAAGATCTACAGCATGAACTGAATGAATAGTCAACACTTCTGGGTTCCAAATTAAGTCTTTTTTGTCGTTTAGTCAAATCAAGACACCAAGAAGTGTTCAAAGAGAGAAGAGCTTAATCCTCCAGCAACCCGTTCATTTTCATATTGTTCTTGGATTAGAAGAAAGCGTGATTCTGAAAGGTGAAAGTGGTGCAGCTTGAATAATTTTATAGAAATCATCAATAGTAGTAGTTACATCTCAATAACAGCCAAATACATCAAATGGCATTTTGAGAAATGGGGAACATGACTAACTTGAAGAAACTGTTTGGTGCTGTACTAAACCTACATTATGCGTTGCGTTTATAGCTTCCGGTTCTGCTAGCTGTGAACATCTTGACCCCAGACCAGGGTCAATAGTTTGTGAAATTACCAATGCATTGTACAAGCTGAGGAAGGGCATTATAGGGCAAATACTACCCCCAAAACATCCACATAGCACTAGTAGTAAAAAGTACATTTGGAGTACAGTCCTTGCCTTCTTTATTATCGTCTAATTCAGTGGTTTTCAACAGTGGTCCTTAACCCATTCTATATGGGAACCCATTTTGGTGTTGGCATCATGTTATTCTTTAGCTATTGAAAAATAGCAGATCTACAAGCTCATACGAGCTTGTAGGTCTGCTATATTTTGAAGAATCGAAGAACGACTGACATTTTTAGAATCTGATCTCAGGTCAGAATGGGTTAATCAGACCAGTGTGTGTCCAGTGGAAACCTCGTATGAATCTGATCTCAGGTCTGGGTTAAGGCGGTTCCGGGTGGTCCCCAGCTAAATGATAGAGTTGGTAACCAAATGGACCTTTGTAAGATCTTAAACTCTTGAGTATAAAATTATTTTTACGCTCTCAAGTTAAATAATTGTCAAACATCTTTATTAAGCCTATAATTTACACAATTAGATAATGTAGAATAATTGTGATCAACATTTGCCTTGTGTCTTTCCTAATGGTACCACATCAATACAGAATGGAATTGTGGACAAAATATTATCCAAAGATTACAATATATTCTAAGTTTTGGTTCCGAGAGGCTACATCTCATCAAATGGTGTTCCATGGCTCAAATGCCAAATAAATAATGGACCTTGACATGAAGGGTTGAAAACCACTGATCTACATTAAGGATCGAGCACCCAGTTTTCCAGTTAGAATCATGAAGGTATGTACTATTCAGAATCATGAAGGTAGGTACTATTCAGATACATGTACGGCAGCTATAGATGCATGACTAGAGGTTCTACAAGCATGGCAGCGCAGTCTGCCCTACCACAACTATAAAAGCAGTTTTAAGAATGTCACCAACATGACCAAAACAAGAAACTCATGCATCTACTTGCTGTACTATGGATAAATTTTACATAAAAAGGCAGACTACAAAGAACACACCCTAAAAGTGGACATTCTATAGCAGTGGTTCTCAAAGTAGCACCCTAGGGTGCTAGGGCTAGGTCCAGGGGTGACGCTGAAAACGTTGACAATATTTGGAATGTGTCAATATCCCTTCAGTTTAACCACTTAGACCCTCTGGGCCCTATTTTGCTAAGTCTTATGACTTGACTTAAGACCTGGAGGCTTGGCCAATGCTGTTTAGCTATTTTGATTGGCCAAACAGCATTGGCATATATCTAAATGACGGAGCGGTTGCGCAAAGACCTGCCCGGCAGCACTGTTTAATGCAATTTATTTGTGCAAGTTATAAATATTTTTTGTTGAATTACCCCCCCAGAATAGGGATGCTGGGGTTCAAGTGGTATGCCGAGGCTGAAGATATTTTCAATCTGTCTAATGGAAACTGCTATTCTCTCACGTTTTCCTCCGTGACTCATACTGACTCTCTTAGGGGGAAAGATTTACATATTTATGTACCGCAATACTGCATAAATGTAAGGTTGTATTGTAACAATGAAAAAATAAATACATTTTGAGAACCACTGAAATAGTAAAACTGACTACATCAAAATTATTAATTAATTAATTAATTTAATTAATTAATTAAAAATTCCAAAAAGGTAGCACATCCAAAAATTAAACAAGCGGGGGACAACATTCCCATTTCTTTATTGGCAAACACCAAATAAGTTACGCTAGTAAAACTGACTACTAACCCTGGGACCTGACTCTAGGTTCAGCCCGTGGGCAGCATGGGGTCTGCCAGTGCCAGGGGTCTCTGACCCGGTGTCTGTAGCCCAGCGCTGGCCTCTCCTGCGGCCCACGCTGCTGCTGCCGTACTGAGGGGTTCCCTGTCTGGTGGTGGGGTCTAGCGGGAGCTTCTGCTCCCAGTGAGAGATGACAGAGGCTACTGAGAGACTACTTGTAGAGGTGGTGGAGGTGGAGCAGGTGGTGGGGTGGTGGTGGTGGGGCTCCTGACCTGCTCTAAGGCTGGCTGGGGTTTGGCAGAAAGGAGTTTGGCTGATCGTGTCCTAAAAAAAGTGAGTGAAGGAAGGGGAGCAGTGTTGATTTTGCGTCGACTAAAACTATGACGAGAATATGTCTTTTGAATACCTTTTTTCCACAGAGGAATACTAAATAAAAACTAAGCTATGACTAAAAGTAAGACTTAATGTTAGGGACGGTATAGTAGATAAGAGAACCAGTAGAACTTTAACACAAGTCATTTTGTATGCTTTTGGTTGCGCTCTGAAAATATCTAATCTAGATCTGCTACTTTCAGCAGACAACCAAGTGTAAACTCAGCCATTACGACAATATCAAGGCCTGTCAACATACATTGTCGACAAAATCAACTGTAGATTTAGTCGACGAAAATCTTAAAATAATTAGTCCACTAAAACTAGACCAAACTAAATGAAATTTTATTCTAAAGACTAAAAGAAAATCCAAATTTGCTGTCAAAATACACACTGAAGAGAGTCAAGTATTGAAGATAGATGAGTTTTCCTCAAAGAGTAATCATGTTAAAGTAAAATGAAATGGAATGAAGCAGAATAGAAGCTGAGGTTCATGCAAAATGTGCGACTCACACACAAAGATGCCAATATCAAATAGTGATGTTGAACGATACGCATCCTATTCCTGCGTCTGACACATAACACACAAGTTATTGTTTCACCCTGATGAACTCTCAGAGACAAACTGCACATACACAAGGGGTAACATCTGGCCGGGGCTGAGACGTTGTAACATCCAGGACGGGATGCAGGAATAGGGCAGTCAATGAATATTCCATATTGAATATACTGTTGTACATACTGTCTGGAATATGGAAATAAAGTGGCAAAAATAAAATGCGTCTCCAGGCAGTCTAGCCACTGGGCTTTGCAATATTGCAAGCTTACAGCAAGTTCCAGCTCTCCCTTGCCAACCGCCATGCAGAAAGACAAACCCTGACTGGATAGATCACTCTAATCACACAATGGCATTTTTATTTTATTTTTATCCCACGATTTTGTAACCCAGTTTTCTTTTCACCCAGTGCCAATTATCTAATGTAATCCTGGGCGCTACACTTCCTCTGCCAACCTGGGGGGGGCAGCGGACTGACCTCATGCCTCCTTCTATGCATGAGGAGTCCAAGCTGCTTCTTTTCACCTGACAGAGGGGAATTTCCCCGGCCGGACGTAGCACGTGGAAGGGACACGTTATTCCAACCAGTTCCTTTCCTCTCCATCAGGCTAGCCAGGGGGAGGTAGTTTTAGAGACCAGGATTACGGCATGTTTTTGTGAGGGTATCTACCCTAGGGGACACGGGGAGAACATGCAAACTCCACACAGAAAGGCCCTATCGCCAACCCCCGCATCGGGTATGGGCACTGATGACGCGGAGGAGGGAACACGCCGCCAGTGCCCACAGCGTCCCCAGCGGGAATCGAACCCAGGACCTTCTAGCTGTGAGGCGACAGCACTACCAACTGTGCCACCGTGCCCCCCACACTGGCGTGAATGTGCCACACAATGGCATTTTAATTGATTCAAAGGGATTAACATACCGTAGGTCAAGCTGAAACAGCCAATCAATTTGGAAATTATGGCAAAGTTTAAAACAAAATGGATGTTTTCAAATTTGGGATTTTAGGCTATGCGTTACATTTTTAGATACTACAATTGGTCCCAAAAAACGACAAAATCTCCCAGGCTGGGACCCACTTGAATGTCACTCACGGTCCCGGCAGTACTCGCTACACTGAAAGCGGGTCAACATCACTGTAATCCTACAACATTTACGTAACGAACAGACACCCTTTGAAATCAATTACCAAATAAACGCAAAATACAACAAATTACTCACGGGTGTGGCTGTCGGCGAGCCGGACCTCTTCTTTTGCGGCGGGGCGTTGCGGTCTCTCTCTCTGGCCGGTCTCTTGGGCGTTTCTAGTTCGATGGGAGCGCCGCCGCTGCCCTCCGTCACGATGGCCTTCAGCTGCTTCAACTTCTCATCCTTGACCCACAGTTTGTTCTGCATCTCCAACTGCTTAGCATTCACTCTCCTGTCCTGTGGACGTGAGGAACACGCACAATGCATTCAGTGGTTTTACTTTTAACATCTCCCAGAATACTTTGTAACAGTAGTCTCCAGTAAATAAATCTGCGGATTTAACATCTCCCAGAATGCCTTGCAAACAGTAGTCTCCAGTACTTTAACCTGCGTTACACCTAGGAGTCGATGATAGCCATCGCTTATAGTGAATATAGAAACTCTCATTTCAATCGTATCTCAGAGATTTAACTGTATGGTGAAGTTGTCATGTACTAGTATGAATTTTGAACTTTGAACTTTTGTTAAGCTGCACATTCAGTACCACGTAAACCTTCTGTATTTGATCAAAACAGACCTGTAAAGAGCACACTTGGTACGCTCTTATTTCAGTCGACACGTGTTGATTCAAGTGGTTAACAAAAGTGGCATTTTAAATGATAAGCTTATTTTGATTATCGTGATAATGTTGTTAATCACTGTTATTTTTTGCTACAGTATCGTCCCATCCATGGTTACATCAAGAATACTTTGGGCTTTTTGGTTTTGTTTATCACCAAAAAGAAGGTGACACACATTAGGTTTGTGGGTTTCTATTCAGTTTAGTGAGAATATTCTGACCCACCCCCATCCCCAAAACTCAAATTATCAATATTTGAATTCAAACCATCTGTGGTTAAAAATACACCATGTCACCATCAGGGTCAACTTACACACTCCTTCTCCCACTTCATCTTGGTGTCGACGACCATGCCCTGCATGCGCTGCTCCATGCGCCTCCTCTCACCGCACTCCGTCTGCAGCCTCTGCTCTCGCGTCTCCAGCTCCTGCTGCAGCGAACGCTTGTCCTCTTCATATATATTGGTGGTCTTCTGCAGGATGTCGATCTGGACGACGACAAGCATTTTATTACAAAAGTGTCCAAGTTGTAAACAAAAACTATACGAAATAATTAATTGCAAATGTTTTAACTACTACAGAAAAGCTTTCTTTTTGGAATTATGCAGCCTTATATTTAGGACTGAGGCAGATTCTAAAAACGTCTCCTGACCTAAGTTCTGAAAAACAGATATTTATTCAAAAAAATCACAAAAGTTATGTTGCTATACTGTACATAGCACAAGAACCCCAAAAGGGGTTTCCTGTCCTGAATGGGTTAAAAATAATAAATAATAAAAGTAGCATGGCAGGCCAAAAGATGAGTACTTGAGCAGATTACAGAAAAAGGAGCATTAAGGAGGAAACCTTGTATTCCAGCATTTTGGATTTCTTCTCCAATCGTTCCATCTCAGCCTTCTGATTCGACATGATTTTGTCTTTCTCTTCCAGCTTGGCTCTCTGCTCATGAAGGTAGTTCTCCTTAGTGGCACTGAGGCTGTCGAAGTCTTGTTGCATGGACCGCAACATGGAGACTGAAGAAAACAACATGGTTAGTTGGTTACTATGATGAAGTAAACACAAAGACCTCAACATGGTGACTGTGACGAGTGTGACGTAACCAGATAATCCAGACCAAGCTGTTAGGGCAGAGGCTATAGCAGTTAAGTAGCATATAATTCACAATACCAGAGCTATAGATCCTTACCTCTGTTCTTGAACTGCTCACTCATCATTTGGCGGATGTGAATCCTTCGCTCTAGAACGTCTATGAGACGAGGCAACGTCTGGTCATCTGCCGGGTCCACCAGCTCACATGGAGGCAGGGGAGGAAGGCTGTCCATGAGCTGAGTCAGCAATGTTGGGTCATCTGTTAACAGTGAACATATGGATTCAAGCAAAATAAAAACGGAAAATGTTTGTGTATTAGGTCACATTCTCACCAGAGAGCTTTGCTGCGATTAAAACGAATCCTGCTGCGCATTTTCAGAAAGTGCGCTTCGTTTGACAGGTGTGAAGGCTCATTCGAATCCTAATGCGCAGCAAAGAACCGCATTTTACTCCGCCCAAAAACGGGGGTTTCGCTTCGCTTCGCTTCCAATCGCACTTGACTACGATTCGGTGCAGGTGTGAATGCAATCCGCAGACGGCACGACACATGCACGTTATGAGTGTAATTTTATCACCATAGATTTCCCTGTGTAGGCTAGTTTATTAATGGAACACATTGATAAAGGTCCCCCCTGCTGCGTTTCCAATTGCTGCGAATGACAGTGTGAAGGCAAACCGCAGCCAATTAAATATGCAAGAACCTCAATTTCCCAGTGTGTTAGTAGCACGGCCTGGGTGCGGCAAGTCGTGCTGCAAGTACTGGGAGCTGATGTGGTAGTTGTTGTAAGTACTAGTGGGAGCTGATGGTAGGTGTGGTGCTCCACCTCAGCATCCATCTCCCAGGGGTTGTAACAGGGACAGACTGTTACTGGCGGATACCAACAATAAGCCACTCCCAACCTACTTAGGTGTGACCAAGTCTTAATGTGTGACGGTGATTAATCGATTAACTATTAACATCCCTACAATTAACAAAATAAGTTATGTTTTAGTAACAGGCTTTAAACCTTTGCTTTTAGACAAACAAAATATCCAAGACTATTAAGATTTGATGAAGACATGTTGGCTTCTATGGAATCCAAATAACTGAAATCAGTCGTGGCGGCTGAGAACTTTAATCCAGTATAGAATTAATTAAATTAATAAGGCTTGCAATTGCGTCTCTAAAATGTTTCTAGACTTTCTAGATAAATGCACTGTTCCCAGCTAACGTTACAGTTTTCAGAAGCACATTACCAGGGTTGATGGGTCCCCCTCGCTCGTCCAGATTGCGTGACAGCTCCTCCTTGAAGGCCTGGTTCCTGTGTCGACGTCCAGAAGCAAGCACACAGATGGGCCGATCTACGGGTCGGGCTACTTCCACTTCCTGTGTCATCTCTGCAAAACGCATGACCAGCTACAACACAAAACATGGCAACCAATGAGAACTGCTATCAATTATCAAATTCGTCATTTTAACTGATTCAAGGATCTATTGGAGTTAGCTGGTTTTGTCACACAAGTACATTTTAATGATTTCCATTTGCTTCAATATTTTTTGACCAACACTGTGCAGAAAGGGTGTTCAATAGAATTGAATTATCGAGACAAAAATAATGAAAAAGAGCTAGGTGGTTTCTGCAGGACAGCGACTATAATATACAAGTACAACTTCATGTTGATTTTAACAAACGTTCAGAAATTGTCAGTCTTACCATCGTTTCTTCATAATCATCCGCTTTGGGATTGACGCACACCACCATCCTGACCTTTCCTTCACCGTCAAAGTAATTCTTGAACAGATGTGTGACTTTTGAGTCTCTGTATGGCACCATCTGCTCAGAAGAGGAGGCTCAGTTAGTGAGAACCACAGTTACTGAGAGATAACCAAGAGAACGTTAATATAAACAAAATATACGAAAGCCAACCTTATTTGTCCCACACATCTGGTTCTCTCTCAGAACCTCTATGCACGTGCGTAGTGTCATCAGAGATTGGTTGATGTTGCCTGTATTTGGGACATCACGACAGGCATGTCACTTAATAGTCTACAGTAGGGCTCTTCAACAGGCTGTCCTCAGAGTTACTGGGTCCAAATACTTGTTAGATTAACCACCTGAACCATCCATAGTCTAAGGAGAACTTTAGCCAAAAATAGCAGATTTACAAGCTCACAACGCCGCACGCTGTGAGACGTTGTGAGCTTGTAGATCGCTATTGTCGGCAAAGAGGTTTGGTGTAATGGATAAAAGAGCGACGAATGCCTGAAAATACAAATCAACATGAATCCAACATACACTATGATCGTGCTGTCAAACGATGAAACTATATGGTTCATCTCTCTGTCAACCGAGGGGTCCATGGCCTCAAAGACGTTGAAGACCCCTGGTCTACAGTGGCATGAAGGTACATTCAAATCCAAGTCTGCACAAGCAACGATGCACACGGTGAACTGACCGGCTTCACGGAGGCGGCTGCCCTCGGCTCTGGTCCTGCTGGTGCGCTCACTTCCCGCCAGATCCACCAGACACAGCTGACTCACGTTCACCTGGTTCTTATCCTGCAATCGTGGAATGAAGCAAAATAAAATCTCATGAGTGAAAATGTTGACCAGTTGAAGAAATCATAGATCGAGGCTTTAACCTTTGATTTTATGAAATGTCTGAGACCATTCATGTTTATTATACCGAAAATAGCCGATCTACAAATGGGCTATTTTTTTGGTGCATGACATGCTTTCATAGAAGGCTTCTATAGAATCCAAGTCGCTGAAATAAAAATAAAAAAAAGATTGTGGGACAGAAATGGGAACGTCTGTGTTCACCTGGAGAATGTGATCCCCATCTGCGTCGAGTGGTGCCTGGGCCAGTTTGACTGTGAACACACTGTGGGAGCGAGAGGACTCACGGTTGAGCTGCGTGTTTGCAATTCTTCTTTTCTTTTGACCTGGAAAACAGCAAACCGTTAACATGCCGTACGCATTATTTGTTTTAGTATAGAATGGTATTGACCCTGTATGACCAACAAATGCAGGTTAAAGGAGAATTCCAGACCAGCGCTATCCATCGTATTATATCCAACAACCAGTGGTAGAGGGAAAATAATACATTCACAGGAGTTTATCGCAGCTCGGAGCATTGCGCGCTGGTTCTAAAGCCCAAACCACACAAAAGGGTCGAGACAAAGCGGTTTTAAGGTCAACCACACCAATGCAACTCATTGGTGTGGTTTGGGCTTTAGGCTCAATCGCCGTGTTACAGAAGCCCCTTTCGGACAAAACACTGCAATGACTTTGTAGTTTGTTCATTATTAAAGACAGATGTGTAAGAAAACAAAATGAAATGAGCGATCAAAATAAGTGATTTAGCCTAAGACCCAGCGTGCACGGTCAGAGCTGCGCTGGGGATGTTATGAAATGTTTCACCTCATTATTGGATATAACATCAGATTAAGATAAACCGTTACTTTACACCGGAATTCTCCTTTAACTTTAATTGACATAAGTAGTTATGAGAGGCTCACCCTTCCAGAAGACTTCAAAAGCCTCCTCTGTGGATTTCACCTCAACCTCTGTGCAGCCAGACACATACATGTTGTGGTTCTGATCTTCACGCAGAATTTTGGACTGTGGCGCTCTGAAAACAGTTATTAACATGCATTAAGTTTAGAACATGCTTTACAACAATGTGTCTTTGCTGAGTCATGTCATGAAAATGTTGAAAGTTAGTTCATCCCAAAGTTGCAAACTGAAATAGCCGTTGTAAAGTCAGGGCAATTGGTAGACGCACAACATGCATACTGAAAACCTCCAGACACTGCACACTTGCACAGACATTCAAGGAAGCATAAGCAGTCTCCAATCCAAATGAAAAATAGCCGAGCCATGAAAAATAGCTCATTAATGAAGAGTAAGCAGAGGGCTAATAAATAAGCGACTTAAATATGCTACATACAGCCTGGATGTTGGATGAGGGGGGGAATGGGTGGAAGTCTATTAGTGGAGTAGGAGCCATTTGAAATGTCAGCTACAGGCAAGACGTTACAACTAGGATACACACTACAGAAATGCATTATTCACTGGTGACATACATGAACTCTGTGTTCCGTACAGGTGTTCCTCCACCAAGCCACCTAGTAAAAACAAATAGGATTTTTCAACCCAAATACTATTGCGCAACGAAGTCTGACGTAATTCTATTCTATCTGGGTTTTGCCATAGACTTATTGTTTGATATTGCGTGAAATATAAACTGTATTCCAAAAATAACCCGGCGGTTTGACTCATATGGATATGAAGAAATCAACTGACGGCGAGAAAACGATACAGTTACCGCCACCGAATTAGTACTTTTTTCACCAGGGACAGACTGACACCTTTTACCAGGCTTTCAGGTGAAACATAGTTGTATATGGATTCACCACAATTACGTATATCAGCATATATTATATGTGCACGAGACGAGTGCTAAAACTTCTGACTCTGTGCGTACCTGCAATAATGAACAAAAGATGAACAATCTGCACATGCATAAAGTGAGTGGGACTTTTCTGTTTGTAGTATTTTGCCACTCAGTAGGCGTTCCCGCATATCTTCCGGGTATGATGATCATGACCCGCCCTCTATTATGAGCCATAATTGGTGTTTGAAAAACACACCCTAACCCAGTCCGTGCTTACTTTGGTCTGATGGGGTCATATGGCGTGTCTTCCAGGAGATCATATATGTAGTTGTTGTAGATCTCGATGTAAGACACAAAGACGCTGTAACAACTGTCTTCATCCACACTTGAGGATTTGCACGCTTCTTCTGGGCTGATCATGTCTGCAAACTCTGGGTCCGCCTTTTGTCTGAAAACGCAGAACCAAATATATCACACACACAGCCTCATGTACAATTGTCTAGATCTGACCGTTAAGCGTTAACCCATTAAAACCTATGGCCGATTCTACAAATACTTTCAAAATCAATAGTTCTCACACTTTCAAGATTGATCAAGTTGTCTAAAACAGTAGATGTAAAGTTTGTAGCACGGCACGAAGTGATGCACTGTGAGCTTGTATATCTGCTATTGTCTAATAGTGGTGTCATGGTTGTAGAATGCAGTACCACACAGTGGTAGATCAGAGGTATTCAATCCTCTGTCCTCAGCGACCTCTCTCCCTATGCTTTCCTGTCCAACGCAGAACTGAGCAAAAATACTCTTTAAAACAGAAAATAAAATCACTACCTTGAGGAGGGCGTTTTGGGCGGCAGCGGTTGACTCTCTCTCTTCTGTCTCTCCAGGAGGGCGTCGACTTGATTCTGGATCTCCATCCCGTTCTTATCGTCCGGCTTGAAAACCTGACGGGGACGACAAGCAAATGTTCACAGTCAAAATATTCGCTGCTAGTACTTGAGATCAACAACATTAAAATACAATTGAATGAATCCTTACAAATCTCTTGGCCTGCAAGGGGCCGATGCTGTTGAACAGCATGTCTAGCACACGAGGAAGCAGTCCGCCTTCCCCAGGGTAGCCAGTCATGGTGAAGGTCTTGCCACTGCCCGTGACGCCATATGTAAAGAGCAGACCTGTGCAGGGAATAGGGATTAAAGCAAAATAAAATCCCACCAAATGTTTGTTAATCGAATCTGTGAAAGAGTGTGAAAGGACTAGCCCACCACACACTAGCACCGTTTCATAAACAATTAGCACAATGTGTAGAATTGTGATGTACATACAGTACACCAGTACAGTACCAGTTGAAGAATGTTATGAAATATCTGAGGCCATTAGGATTTAAACTTAAAATAATGAATAACCAAAAAATAGGCCATCTACAAGACACCGTAAATGACCCATTTTCTGTGCATGACATGCTTCTATAGAATCTAAATGACTGTGAAATCAGTTGTGGCGACTGAGAAAATCGATGAGCCTGTGTGAAACAAGCAATATCCCAATTCAGTATTTTGATCCTTAAAACTCATCAGAATCAGAAGTAACATTTTCAAATACTTATGAACACAACGTTCTGCTTCTGCTCGCTTACCATTCTTACAACGAATTAGATCCTCGACCAGCGGCATGGACACATCTTCAAACAGCTCCATTTGAGTGGTTTTGATGCCAAACACCTTTTTGAAGGAGTACTGCGTCTGACAAATACAAAGAGAAGAACAAGCATTATGAAAGCCGCTGGACTAGATCATGTTACCACTGTTTCCCCAAACAGTGGGTCAGGACTCAGGACCCATTTATGGGTCACGACAAGGACCCATTTTTATGGGTCACGACTTAATTTGAGAAAAACAAAAAACAACCTTATCTAAGATATTACATGGATAAAAAAATATATATAGATGAAGAAGTAGTGAAAATAGCCAATCTACAAGCTTGCAACATGGCGTGAAGCAACACGTTGCGAGCTTGTAGATTGGCTATTTTCACTAGTTTGGGTCCCGGCCGGGCAAACGTCTAATGATCTCTCTTTTGGGTCTCGGCCTGAAAAGTGTGGGAATCGCTGCATTAGACCGTCATACCTCTTTAAACTCCCCGTTGCGGTTGGCTTTGAGGCCATCGGGAGGGTGGAGCTGAATGGTGCTGTTGCTGATCATTTCAATGCAACATTCCACGTCCTCTGCCCCCAGTGGACGTATACGGCAGTACACCTACACAGAAAAATACAGAGATTAAATTGTATTATTGAATACAATTCCAGCCCACTTATTTTGTTTTTTTATTTGACAAGAAGACAGTTTAAGATTAATACAAGAGCAGAGTGAAGATGTCTTGTTGTGAACTTACGCCAACTGGGTCTTTCTCTGTGTTGGAGGTCTTCTTTTGGCCATGCCTCCGTGGAGTTTTACCTTTTCTGTAGAAGAGTAAAGATGGTTTTAGAGGCTACATGGATCTAGATGTGTAACGTAAGTTAACGTTACCTGTAACTCCTCAACTCCTAGACCCCTTTTCCACCGGTTGGTTCCCAATGGGAAACTGTTCAGTTATTTTTGGTTCTTAGTCCATGAGCCAGAAGTTACTCCAAAATTGGATCATGAATTGAGTGGGCAAATATATATTAAAATATTGTAGTGACTTTCTAGGGACATAATTCAAACTAAGGCCTGACTCACACTTTCACAACAGATTGATGTATAGCTGATGCATGAGACTTGTTTACTGATGCAAGCTTGCAATACACATTTTGTTGTATGAGGGGGGCAGTTGAAACACAGCCGCCTGACTCACACTTTCACAACAGATTGATGTATAGCTGATGCATGAGACTTGTTTACTGATGCAAGCTTGCAATACACATTTTGTTGTATGAGGGGGGCAGTCGTCCCACTGGAAATGCATTGGGGCAAGATGTAAACAAACCCTTTGCTTACATCTAGCATGCATCAATGTTGTATGCTAGATGCGAGCCTTTGCATGCATCAGCTATACATCAATCTGTTGTGAAGGTGTGAGTCAGGCCTAAGAGAGTGGGCGGGGGTTCCGGGGGAAACAAGGAAGTGGGGGTGTGTGTGTGTGTTGTTGGTATGAGTGAAGAGTGTGAAATAAACAGACATGCCGTTCTGCACATTCTGATTCAAAGATAGAAATAGCAATTCGTCTTACTTGCTATTCCTACATTGGTGGATGGGTGGATGTGTAGTGACTTTCTAGGGACATAATTCACCCTAAGAGAGTGGGCAGGGGTTTCGGGGTAAATAAGGAAGTGGGGGTGTGTGTTGTTGGTATGAGTGAAATAAACAGACATGCCGTTCTGCACATTCTGATTCAAAGATAGAAATAGCTATTTGTCTTACTTGCAAATGAATATAATTACAATATATTAATTTACTTATATTGATCCTAAGTATTAAACAATTTAATATTAGGTATAGGTTTTGCCCACTCAATTCATAATTAACGTTCCAATTTTGGAGCTCTGGCTCATGGACTAAGAACCAAAAAGAACTGAATTGTATTGGGGACCAACTGGTGGAAAAGGGGTCGTGGTTGTTATGGTGGTGGGTCCATAGTACAGTTCAAAGCACTTTGGGAGGTCCCCAGTTCAAATATGATTATTTTGGGGGGGTCCCCACTGCTCTCCAAGTCAAATTATGTTGGAGGGTAGCGGCCTGAAAAGGTTGAGAACTACTGCTCTAATTATGATGTCTGCAGTGCCAGAACAAGCCAACCGGAATAACCGGTGTGGAATGGAAAACATCCGCTGCCTGCCTGCCTTAGCCTTTCATACGTTTATAGCAGACTCTCGTAGATGTATTTATCAATTCTAAATACATCTACGAGAGTCTAAAGCTTCGGCTAGCCAAAGTATGTGACAAAACAATCAAAATATATACAGGGGGTACAGCTTTGTGTGAACAGAGCTACCGGTAGCTCACTTGCTAGTTCTCTACATTAGTAGACTTGATACTAGCTAGCGAGCTAACGGCTAACCTAGTTCGAGAGTGTACGTTAGCAAATAGCATTAGCTCCAACTATTTACAAATAAAAGTGCGTTAGTTAGTGACGAATCATACATTACATGTGATTTCGTTGAAAAGATAATACAACTGCTTTGTTTCTCACCCTGGCCGTTGCATTGTGTTGTCCTCTTTCTTTCCAAACAAACTGAGATTGAAGAAGGTCGAGTCTACTCGGGACTCTGGTTGAACTCTCCTCTGTCTGTTGTGCTGCAAAATGGATTTGAAAATGTTTCCCTCTTGAGGAACGCCGTCGGTTGGTCCGTTTGGACCAATCACAGAGCAGACGGCGCTATCAGCTGGTTGAAAGAAGGCCCGCCCACTAGTGATACTCCAGTAATACCAGTATCGCTTGTGTGGGATGGGGGGCCGGGGTCCACCCAGGATAACACTTTTTGTGTTATCATTTTAGTTTTGATGTCTTACTGTACCACTGTACATCACATGCTTGTTTACATTTCTGTCTAATAAAGTATTCTAATATTGCAGCATCCCAGGGTTGGACAGGCGAGGGACTTCTCCTCTGGGCATCCACACGTTTATTATTCTGATATTGTGTTGTTTGAGTCATGGCCTCAAAGAAGCAGAATGAGTTACGTATGTGTTGCCATGCCTGGATTTGACTGCCCCCTCCCTCTTACCAGTGGTGTAGTAACTATAAGTGATTTTTTTTAGCACAAAAATCCTACGGGAGCTGTTTTTTTGACGCCTCGTACCACACCATTAGTAGTCATGCCTAGTTTAGTTTGTGACTGGCTTCAGTGTCGGTACATTCTCCAAAAGCCAGTAATTCCACAATCCAGTGGCATGACATAATATATCTGTACCTCTGCTGAACGTCAAGAACAGCCTCATCAGAGCCTGGTATAGGTGGAATTAAGTCCCCCCATAACTATGGTCGGTTCACTTATCTGATATCAGATCGCTGAATAAATGCCTAAATGTAATAAAGGTTCTCATTGTTTCATTTAATAAAGGGTGGTGTCAAACAAAG
This sequence comes from Protomyctophum parallelum, assembly GCF_964188405.1. Taxonomy (NCBI): domain Eukaryota; kingdom Metazoa; phylum Chordata; class Actinopteri; order Myctophiformes; family Myctophidae; genus Protomyctophum; species Protomyctophum parallelum. The sequence goes on from NC_139699.1 coordinate 39,605,684, forward strand.
ACTGCCAAAGTATGCATTTGTTACACTGTTGTGCCTGGCTGTCATGGCCTTCAGACCTCCAAAACAAACCAATACGACTACTATTCTCTTCTTCTCTTCCCACCTAATTCCAACACACTCTGCTAGTTTGGGATGGCTCAAGGTAAGACAGGGTTAAGCAAATAGAACTGAGATTGGTATTTAAGACAAAGTCAAAGAGACACATGATTGACACCCACACAGCCATAACACTGGAGGGAGCGACAACGATCTGGTACCACCCAAATTTAGAATAAACATTGGAAAATACTCATTCTACCTCTCTGCCTCCAAAATATAGAATGCCATCCATTCCATTAAAGGATGTGTAACACTGGTTTCTTTCAAAATTGCCCTGAGAAAACACCTATCATGCAGGAGACCAAAAGGGAGGGTGACCAGATGTCCCTCTTTGCGTGGGACAGTCCCTCATTTCCAAGACTTTTCAGGCGTCCCACAAATTGAGACCCTGTCCCACATTGTGACTGATGACAGGCAATTGCATCAGTGTTCAAATGCCCTAATAGTTAGTCCCCTAATAGTTGACCTTCTGTTGTAAACCTCTCTCATTGTCTCTTCCTGCACTATGTGTTTTTAAGCCTGTTAAAATAGCATAAACATAAAATAAAGCATGATTTTAAAACAAAATGTGAGACACCAGAGGAGTTTATAAATGATAGCTAATAGGCCTATGGTCGAATATGACATCAAGGCATTTAATAGAAACTCAAGTAGTAAGATGCTAACCCGGTACTCCAGTATCACTTGTGTGGGACAAGTGGGATGGGATGACGGGGTCCCCCCATCCCACTTGTCTCACACAAGCGATACTTCTGTCCCTCAAATGAACAGTTTGTAATTGCAATTTGCAATTTGTTGATAATATGTTATAATATTGTGTTAATTTTGTATGAGCATGCTATGTTAATTGATTAATTTAATACATATGACCACAATGGAAACACTTTTTGTGTTATCCTTTTAGTTCTGATGTCTTACTGTACCACATCACATGTTTACATTTCTCTCTAATAAAGTATTCTAATATTGCAGCATCCCGGGGTTGGACAGGAGAGGGACTTCTCCTCTGGGCATCCACACGTTTATTATTCTGATATTGTGTTGTTATTGAGTCATGGCCTCAAAGAAGCAGAATGAGTTACATACAGTAACATGTGTTGCCATGCCTGGATTTGACTGCCCCCCCCCCCCCCCCCCCCCTCTTCCTTACCAGTGATGTAGTAACTATAAGTTAATTTACTCATAGCCTACATAAGTGCACTTGAGTTCTTTTCCTAATATGCCATAATGTCGAAGTAAATCAGTGTCATACTATTCTGTGGAAAACCTAGAGACTGACATTCAGTAATTGGGTCTTATGATCAAAATAAGAACATTATAATGGCGTGTAAAAAAGGAAATCCAAAATTTGCCACGGAAATGGCAAGTACGGACGTATATTCAACCCTGATAAATGTATTCCCAAATGTATTGAACCCATAATATACAGTAACATAATATACAATATACATACAATGTACATTTCAAACGAAAGCGCAAGTCAATACAGAAACTTATTTGTGGACGAACCATGATTAAGCATTTACGCGTCTTTACAACAGGGTCCACCTTTTTCAATTCATCAGAACATTTAGAGACGTAAGTTTTTAAAAACAAAAAAACAAACAAACAGGAAATCATCATATTAACAAAGTAAAAAAGGGAAAAACATGTAGGCCAGACACTGCCCCCGCTGCCCCCACCCTTCTCCATATATGGAGCTGACCTGTGACATTCCATATATTGATCTGACCTCATCAAACCCCCCATGCCAAACCCCCCATGCCTCGCCCAGCAGTCTGCTGTCACCCAGGCGGATATGTTGATCTGACCCCCCATTCCAAAGTGCCAGCGCTCGCCCAGCAGTCTGCTGTTACCCAGGCGTACTTGTGTGCAAGGCGCAAGTTGGCACCTCGACAGAGTGCATTTCTAGTTATAAAGTTTTCATTCAATCATTCAATTCTAGGCTACAACTAGTGACAACAATGAACAAGGGAATCAGAACAATACATACAGTATGTACCAGATTACAGAACTGATAAAATAAAGCAACAAAAGCAGATATTACATCACATAATCAAAATGTAAGTAACATGCGACCTACAGTTGTAGATTTAAGTCATATGTATCCTACGAAACAATGTGTATCAACAAATTACCTAAAAACTTCATTGTAAGTTCCTTCAACGTGTTTTCCCAGTTAGTGGCCTCCAGAAATAATATAAATTCAAATGTTCAATTCAAAGGAGCTTTATTGTCATGATAACACTTGCATTGGCGATTTAAACGTATGTTTAAACATACATTTAAATTGCCAAATAAAATGTAAAAATACAACAAGTAAGACGCGCAAACGCGGGAAGCGAACGCAGCTCGTGTGTGTGTGGTTGTGTGTGTGTGTGTGTGTGTGTGTGTGTGTGTGTGTGTGTTTGTGTGTGCTACAGCTGCGCCCTGTGTGTGTGTGTGTGTGCTACAGCTGCGCCCTCTGGTGGCGGGCGGGTGGTGTCACAGCGGGACAGACACACAGACATGAGCAGCAGGGTCTCATAGTAAGTGGCTCACTGCGTTCGCAATAAAACAGTTGAAAATAGGGAAATTAGATACAGTTGGAGGGGGTAGAGCATTGTGTAAACAGAGCTAAGTCACATTACATCATTATATACATGTTATACATATATACAGGGTATAAAGCTTTTTGAAACAAATAGCAGCAATCTTTTGCAGTCACTTTGGGACAAATAGCAGCTTTTTCCCCTCTCAAAACTATTTAAAGAATATCAAAGCCAAAGAATACCAAACCAACAAACCATAATGGTTTGTTGGTTTGGTTTCTTGAAGATGGTGACATCTGTCACCTGAACCCCGGCATTATTCTGGGGAGAACTTTGGCCCCAAAATAGATTGGCGAAGAGATATTGTGTAGTATAAATGGAGAAATACAGTCCAAGTCCAAGGACAGTTGCAACCCCAGGTCTGTTTTTATTATAGTAGGCCTAAGTGTTTAAAGCTGGCAATCTACTTATAGAACTAGGAAAACAGACACACGTCTCTGACATGTCGCTACAAATAAATGAGATGCATGCCAGGATTGGACTTAAAAATCACACCCGTGTGAACTGCGTGGTGAAACTCTGTGTGGGGGTCTCCGGTGGGTCCCCGGAACTTCCAGACCCACAGGAACGTGCCCAGGTTGCCAGCCTGGTTCCGGCGAGCCGCCCGCGTCCGAAATGGTCGAGAAATGACAGAGTTACTGTGTGGGGGAATTAGCATTTAGCAAACACCTATCTCTCTCTCTCTCTCTCTCTCTCTCTCTCTCTCTCTCTCTCTCTCCCTGTAATTAGAAGGCAACAGTGCAACACTATCTCTCTCTCTGTTTCTAGCACAACAGTGCCACTTTAGCCCCTACTGGTACTCTAACATTGTGACATAGGGACATAGGTTAGGACATAGGGACATTGCTGTTCTTTGGAGTGATTGCACCACTCAAAAACAGGGGCATTCTTTTAAAACAAAACCAAACAATGTAGGCTACTTTACACCAGATGGCGCTGGCAACAACCTGTTCCACATCTGGGGATGGAGGAAGCTCCTAGAACGGAACCATTCACATTTTTGTGAAAAGGGGCATAAAAACAATTCTGGTCATTAAAAAAACAGGAGGAGCATTAGAAAAGGGGATATATATATATATATATATATATATATATATATATATATATATATATATATATTAATGGCCTTCCCCTTTATATATTATATTATATTTAAAAAACAGAATTATAAGTCCCATGCAGCATGCAGCTACTTTGACATAGGAAGTGTAATGTACAATCATTTTGAATGTAGGCAACGCATGATACGCATCTACTTAATAATATAAGTATTGCAATAGTCAATAGGATATACAGTGAATATCAGCAGTGGATATGAGCATGAGAAAATGAGATGAAAGTAGTAAATGGTACATATCAGATACAGGTGATGGTATTCCTGCTGGGCATTGCTGCCTGACGCACCTCCTCCAGTGCCTTTTGAACAGGTGTGCTGTGACACCTCACTGAACACCTTTGTGGGCCTAAACGGTTCATCAGCTGGGGACCACCATTCATCAACGTTTCGCTCCTTTAACCCCAGTACGTCTCATGGTGGCGGAGCGGTGGCAGGGATCTCTCCCTGCCACCCCCTGCTGATGCCCTAGGTGTTTGTCCCCCAACTCTTATGCTTCCTCCTTAGCCACAGCCAGAAGCTGCCTTTCTCCGCCTCCTCAGCCAGCTCTTTCATGGCTTTCCGATGCCCCGCTCCTGTGCATCCAATGTCGCGGAGTAGGCGTCCAGTTGAGGAACCTACGAAGCCCCTACACCCCACTTCCACAGGGCAGATAACAGCTTTCCAGCCAGCCTCCCTGCACTCTGCCGCCAGGTCTGAGTACTTGGCTCGCTTCCGCTCATAAGCAGCCTCCAAACCTCCCTCCCATGGGACAGTGAGTTCGACCAGAAGGACTGTCTTGCAAGCCTCTGACCACATGACTAGGTCTGGCCGCAGCGATGTTTCCACGATCTCCCTGGGGAACTGGAGTTGCTTCCCCAGGTCGACCCTCATGGTCCACTCATTTCCCGGTGAGAGGAGTCTTGCAGTATCTCTCTGGCGGGAGGGTTTGACACCCTCTCCAGCCCTCGCAAACTTGATGGGATGTCTGCCTGGAGCGGAAGGTCTGCTGTTTGCTTCCTTTCTGCATGACTCTGACACCTCTGCCAGCTTTTTCAGAACTTGGTCGTGTCGCCATCTGTAGCGGCCTTGGGACAGCGCTGTCCTGCAGCCCGACAGGATGTGCTGGAGGCTTGCGTTGATGGTGTTGCAAAGGGGACAGGTCTCTTCGGCACCAAACCATTGGTGGATGTTTCGGGGACAAGGCAAGGTGTCATATGTTGCTCTGATCAGGAAGCTGAGCCTAGCTTGGGGGATCTTCCACAGGTCAGACCATGACAAGGATCTGTCTGTGAGGCCTTCCCATGACGTCCAACGTCCTTGCTGGCCCTGGGACACCGCTTTGATGTTAAGGCGTTCCTGCTCAGTTCTTGCCACTTCTGCCACCACCATGGCTCTTCGGTCTTTTTTGGAAGCCTTTGACCAGAACAAGGGAGTGTCACCCCTACCGAGGCCTGCTCGACCCTCCTGGACTCTGCCAACCACCTCGCGGTGCTTCAGCCTGCCGATTGCCATGTCGACCTCTTCTTGGGCTTTCCACTTTCTTCCTGTTCTTATCTGGGTGCCCGCTGCTCTCACCAGCTGGTCAGTGGAATCCCTCAGCTCCAGCACCAGCCGAGCCTTCTCTTGCTTGTATCCCATGCTGATGGATCGCAGTGGTAGTTGCAGCGTGTTCCTACCAAAGAGGCCTACGTCTGAAAAGCATCTTGGTAGACCCAGCCACTTCCTGATGAACGAGTTAGCCACCCCGTCCATCTTGCTTACCACTGAGGAGGGGATTTCGCTCATCTTCAGTGGCCACATCACCCTTTGGTACAGTATGAACTGGTAACACCATACTTTGTACTTCCCAGGGAGTTGGCTTTGATTGATCTTAGCCAGGCCATCTGCGAGCTGCTTCCTCACTGTCTCCCCCATCTGCCTGTCAGAGAGCTCAGCTGTGTAGATACGACCCAGGCTACGAACAGGTTGATCTGCCAGCAATGGGATATTCTCACCGCCTGCGACAAAGATGGTGCTTCTGACTCCTTTCCTGATAGACAGACTGCGTGATTTGGGGGGTTTGATCTTCATCCTCGCCCAGCCCACAAGCTCGTCTATCCTCTTCAGCAGTCTTGTTGTGCATGCTGCTGTCTGGAGTATGGTGGTGATATCGTCCATGTAGCCTCTCACTGCTGGTAGCCTTTGACCTGAAGGCAGTTTCACTCCTCCGACCATCTGCCTAGCCCCTATGAGGATGATCTCAAAGGCTGCGACAAACAAGATGGGCGAGATTGAGCAACCCATGGCAATGCCTACTTCCAGCTGTTGCCAGCCTGTTGTAAAGTTTATATAGCGCCTTTATCCAAAGCGCTTTACATAGATTGTGCATTAGCAGCATTACATTCACCCATTCACACACACATTCATACACCGATGGCGAAGGAAACCATGCACCAACCTGCACATTGGGAGTAATTAGGGTTCAGAGTCTTGCTCAAGGACACTTCGACACTAATTCTGGGGGAGCCCTGGATCAATAGGAACCTTGCGATTCCCTTCCGGCCGCTCTACCGGCCACTCTACCACTGAGCCACTGCTGCTCAGTGTAAAATGTGTACCGTTATGTACAATCTATCAACACAATCTATCCTGAATATGAAAATGAATTAAAAGAAAGTCTCAACAGTTATCAGTAGTGGTGGAAAGTAACTACATTTACTCAAGTACTGTACTATAGTAACATTGTGAGGTACTTTGACTTTACTGAAGACTGGAGTATTTCCAATTTCCAATTATTTCACTTCTACTCCATTACATCCAAATTTGTACTTTTCCAATATGTTTATTTGAAAACTTTAGTTATTACTAGTTACTTTGTAGATTTAGATTATTATTACAAAACATACATTAAACCACTTGATTTTGGCCTTTTGAAAATAGCAGCTGATTACTTTTACTTTTGGTACTTTTCATTTTGATGCCAATACTTTTGTACATTATTTCAGGGCTTTTACTTGTAACAGAGTATTTCTATATTGCAGTATTGATATTGTGAATTGTGAGTACTTTTTCCACCACTGCTTAACAGGCATTTGTCAAGGTTCTCTAGTGTAGTTCCAGAGAACACGATAATCTGATCTCATCCCTATAATGCTTCCTCACATCTGCATTCTTGTAGTTATGTATACTAAAAGCTCGACCATGCCGCTCGATCGATCCGGTCTTGCACTACTGCCAAGGGGAGAAAGATTTTAATAAATAAATAAATAATAATAATAATAATAAAAAAGGTGTAACGCAAAAACCTGTGGCCTGTAGAATGATGTTACCATAGGTGCCCAACTGCCCATCGCTGTTTGATGACATTGCGTAGAGTGAGTGGTCCTAAAGAATAATGTGTTTTATATTGACTGTACAATATGTGAAGACATTGAGGGTGAGATAATAATCTTAGAACCTTGGCAGAGTACTTATGAATAGTCTGTGGAAGTGTGGAGGCAAGTGGAGTGCTGGTAAGTGTCGGCCCTAGCAACCATGAGACACCACGTCAACCCTATAGGGCCAGTGCATATAGGTAAGTTTCACTCAGAACGGGTTATTCTGGTTGACATTTTCCTGCCTACCAGTTGGCAGTAGGCCTAGTGGGATTTTAGTAGCAGGCACAGGCCGCACAGCTCGTTGTCACGGCTGTCTTCTGGCCTTTCCTGTGACTTGTTTCTTCCCGGCTGACCGCCTCCGGAGCCCAGAGGAGAGGCAGGGAGAACAGCATGATGATGGCCAGATTCAGCAACAACGACAACAATATTACCACCAGTGTGTTGGCGAAGTTCACGGGCAGCGAGTGTGCGAGGAGCCAGGTGCGTCGTGTGGCCATGTCCAGCTCGATGGCCTTCATCTGGAAATGAGTCCCCATGATACCACACACATGGAACAGTTGATGGCTGTGACCTGCAGGGGGCAGAAAAGCAACGTAGTTGAATGTAAAGGACACTGGTTTTCAACATTTAATTTACTCAAGTAGTGTACTGTACTGTACTACTTTTTTTCTCTCTTACTTCTACTCCACTAGATATTGTACTTGTACTTTTACTCCACTGCAATTATTTGAAAACGTAGTTACTTGTAGTTTTTGATTATTATTACAAAACAAAGTAACCACTTCAGCCCTATGTACATTTCAGCCATTTCAAAATAGCAGCTCTACAAGCTCACAATATTGTAGATCTGCTATTTTCCTTCTTTTTAATACATTATATAGTTGGACATTTTTGCATAATGCTAAATTAGTAGACTGCCAAACACATACAGTAAAAGAGCTAGCCCTAAATTACCATTACATGTCTGTAATGCCGAGATGGTACAAATGGAAACAAATTGACCTGTTCCATTTGTACACTCTCAGAGTTATGGGGTCCTTGAAAAAAAGAAAGAAAGAAAAACATAATTGAGAACCACTGTCCTAGTGGATTCATAATGTGCCATAGTGTCATAGTAAATCAGTGTCATACATATTCTGAAGAAAACATGGATATTATAATGGACAAGGACAAGTCTTGCCACGGATACATTTGTCTGTGTACGGACATATTCAAAGTCAAAGTCGTATGATTTGTCACACACGTTACCACAGTAAAATTTGTTCTCCGCATTTGACCCATGCATCTCTTGGAGCGGTGAGCCTCAGCCAAGGAGCGGTGAGCTGCAGCCGTGCCACGCTCAGGAATTAATTGATTAGTTGATTTGATATTGATGAGATGCTCATAAAATATATACTATTGTTTAATAACAGTTCTCACTTACCTATGTAGTCAAAGCTACCAGGGGCCAGCCGCTCAGGTAGGTGTGTAGCAAACAGAAAGCTGGTGAGGAAGGCCAGGGAAATGTGGTAGCAATGCTGCATGTTGCTGTCAGTGTCTGTGCAGCCCTCACCCACACACATGAAGACCTGCCAAAACAGACACGCATTGTGAGCTTGTAGATTTGCTATTTTCAGCATGGAACCAATTACCAAGTGTAAAATCTGCCATTACGACACCATCAAGGCACCGCCAACATACATTTTTGTCGTCAAAATCAACTGTAAATTTAGTCGACTAAAATCTTATGATATTTAGTCAACCAAAACATTTCAGATGACTAAAATATGACTATAACTATATAATATTTGCTGTCAAAATTAACACTGCTTATTGCATGCCAAAACAATGCAATGGCACACACACACACACACACACACACACACACGTGTACACACACAAACAATGGAGGGAGGTAGAGGGGCATCATGCCTCTATAGAGATCTGTGCTCCACCCATCGTAGTAGTGGTGGTCTTACCCGATAGAACAGAGGAATGCTGTCAAACAGGTAGGGGTAAGCAAACGCCACAACGCGGAGAGCCTTTCCAAACTTTGGACTCTGGCACTCTGGGAATCTGTTATATAACAAAAGGAACTATTATCCTCCACAGATATAGTATAAAATGCTCATCTCAGAATCTAACCAAAGAAATGATACACAAACCAAACTAACTCAAACAATGCTGGTTAAGTGTCTCTGGCATTGTCAAAGTATTTCTGTGACATACATTTGTGAAATTTTGGGTTCCTTTCCTTTGATTTTGATCTAAAAACCTAAATCGATTTCGTCACACATGGTACAGTTCTCGTTTATTATCGTGCTCAGATTCATACTCAGAATGTACTGATACAGTTTGTGTTTGTTGTTATAAATTTGTAGCCAATTATCTCACATCTTCTGTCAGTGGTGCACAACCTTTTCAGGCCGCCACCCCCCAAAATAATCATATTTGAACTGGGGACCCCACCAAAATATTCATATTTGAACTGCAGGGGACCCCACCAAAATAATCATATTTGAACTGCAGGGGACCCCACCAAAATAATCATATTTGAACTGGGGACCCTCACCCCACCAAAATGATCATTATATTGAACTGGGGACCCCACCAAAATAATCATTATATTGAACTGGGGACCCCACCAAAATAATCATTATATTGAACTGGGGACCGACCCACGCTGACAAGCACTTGGAATTGTAGGAGTTGAGGCATTACATTAAGCCTATTTTCTAAATGTTTGCCTCTTTCTTATATTATTTGAAAATTTGACCAATGTTTTTATAGTATAGTTTGTTGATTACTTTTGAGACATTTTCATTTCTTTAATTTTTTTTATGTATTAAAAATATTAAATTAAATTAACTATTTACCTTAAATGTACTGTCATCTGGGACCCCCCCAATAACATGAGGGGAAGATCCCGACCCCACAGGTTGAGAACCACTGTTCTAAGTGAGCCAACATGTGTCTTATTCTTATTGTTGCTCATAACAAGATGGCGTTATCATCACTCTGAGAATCACACAACCAGTTCTAGGAATCTGTGACGCACAACATTTTCAAACACAGCCAGACACTTCTATTATTATTATCAACAGATTAGCTTGATGAAAACATGATTTACAGTTCTCCAATTGATATAGTTCATATAGGTTGCTACTGTATATAATCTATCATATATTTACTGTTCTCCATTTCAGTCCTTAGATAAAATATGCCCAGCTGAAACCACCCGAAAGTTCATTATGTTCTTTCTAGGGTGGGTCTCTTTGTTCAAGGTTGGGTGAGATCCACTCCACTGACAAGCAAGTTGCTCAATTGTTGAACAAAGAATAAATCCTTATTTAATGAAATACAAGATAAATTCTATGTGCAATCACGTAAGAGGATGGATAAGGGCTATTTTTCAGTACAACTGTCTGTGTTGCTCAGCGAATATGGTGATAATATATGTGTGTGATAGTATATCTGTTTTCTTCAACATTTCTTAGTAGTACAACTATTCCAAGCAACTGGAGAAACAATGTTGGGACCAGTGTTTTATTTTTGTATTTTTTTTACAGCAAATTTAGATTTAGTTTGAGTCATAGTCATATTTTAGTCATTTGTATGTTTTAGTATTAGTCTAGTTTTAGACAGCTACATGTAAGATTTTAGTCAACTAAAGCTACAGTTGATTTTGTCGACTAAAATGTACTTTGGGCAGCGATGCCTTGATGGTGTCGTAATGGCTGATTTTACACTTGGTTACATGCTGAAAATAGCCGATTTGCAAGCTCATAGTGAATGACTTGTAGATCTGCTGCTTTCAGAGCGCAGCTCCCCACCTGAATGCAACCAACATGAAATGACTAGTTCTTCTCTTAGTTTTAGTCTACCGGTAGTTTTTATTTGTTGACAAAATTATCAGTATATTTAGTCTTAGTTTTAGTCGCATAGTTTTTGTTTTGTTTGTTTTCATCAGTGAAAAAATGTAGTTTTTCGTGACAGTGGTTGAAACGAACAGAAGGGTGAAGGGCCTTTACCTTTTGACGATGAAATGGTCATATTGTAGGAATGGTAAGCCTAGCCTTAACAGAGACAGATGGGAGGAAAAGTTATTAAAGCATCATCAAACGTTACCAAAACAATAACAAAGTACATGCAAGAGATGACGCACATTGTGCAGTGGTGGGAAAAGTACTCACAGTTTTTAACAGTATCAGTATTGATAGTATAAAAGTATCAATATAATGCAATGTAGAAATACTCTGTTACAAGTAAAAGGCCGGTATTCAAAATTATTGCATAAGTATTGTTATAAAAATATTTTGTGTGTCGCATCGATCTTGTAGATCGGCTATTTTCAAATGACCGGAATGTAGGGCTGAAGTGGGTAATGTTTGTTTTGTGTATGTTTTCATAATACGGTAATAATCAAAATCTACAAACTTTTCAAATAATTATAGTGGAGTAGAGATATAATATTTGCCTCTGAGATGTATTGAGGAGTAGAAGTAGAAGTACTGACAATTAGAAATGCTCCAATAAACTAAAAACACCTCAAAATTGTACTTAAAGGAGTATTTCGCCCACATTTCATTGTTTCTGTCACATTCCTTAGCCAATAATTTGATAATTTGTTCCCTATGGAGACACAAATAGTGTTCCATAGTGAACCAGTGCTGGTGTGAAATAGACAGAGTAGTGTCCGCACCTGGAGCAGCAGGCCATGGCGGTGCAGAGCAGTGTGTTGAGGACCGCTATGGGGACGTAGAGATGGTGGAACGTGCTGTTAAGCCACCTGTCAGGGAAGACGTACGCTGAGTAGACAACCGCTGACCCTGAGCATGACAAGGAATTCACAAACCTTTAGATTGTGGAAGAGATATGGTGGTTTCAAATATGTTTGTATGTCTGTGCGTGTACACTGTACACTGTACACTGTACACACACACACACACGTCACACACACACACACACACACACACACACACACACACACACACACACACACACACACACACACACACACACACACACACACACACACACACACACACACACACACACACACACACACACACACACAAGCGTACAGCATAGCACATTATTAAGGTTCATGCATAATTGCATACCTTGCTGTATTATGGGCCACATCATGGCTGGTTCGGTAAGGCTTAATCATACTGTCACACTATAAGTCCCTGTCATAGCTTTGGTTTTCTGTTTGACAAAAGCTCTGGCATACGTGGCTGGTTAAGACTCACTCCTGGCTCCGGCATACGTGGCTGGTTAAGACTCACTCCTGGCTCCGGCATACGTGGCTGGTTAAGACTCACTCTTGGCTATGTGGCCGGCTAAGATCGACTCACCCATGGCTTCCACGTTAGGGTTTGGGGTGTCATACCTGTGCCTGTCGGACTGTTGGGACGTCGGACCAAAGATATGCACCCGCACATACATACGTATGTAAGCTAACATAGCAGGCTGTAGTGTGCTGAAGCCTGCACATACGAACGTATGTAAGGTAACATAGTAGCAGGCTGTAGTGTGCTGAACACTGCACATGCATACAGTACGTACATACCCAGACTGTAGAAACTGAGGGCGCCGTAATCGAAGAAGAAGCAGATGTGTCGTGCACGTGGTGACATGGTGCTGAAGGTGTGGGCACAGCTGGAGGCCAGCGGGTACGTGCAACACGCCAGGAGGAACACCAAGAAGGGCCAGGTGAAAGAGTCCTGCCACGCAGTCTGCATCAGTACCACCGTTAGCAGCTTCCATAGGAAGTACCTGAGAGGAAATATAAGCAACATCTGTATGAAAGTAATAATCTATATTTATAATATAGATTATTACTTTATTAAACAAACATAATATAGATTCTATATGTTTGTTTACCCAGGGTATCATACAGATACCCTGGGTAAACAAACATATAGGCTATTACTTTCATGTTATGACTCAATCAGAAATGTATATAATTTGTTGCACGTCAAATGGCAAAAATTATTAATTTAAATCGACAAAATCATCCATAGATTTAGTCGACTAAAAGTAGACCAAAACATTTCAGACTAAAATATGGCTAAGACTAAATTAAAATGTACTCAAAATTAACACTGGATGGTAGGCTGCATATAGTGTTTTGCGTGTGCAAATAACAACTATCAGATGTTATCTGTTGTTAGCTCAGGCCTACCAGGTGTGTATGCATATAATGGACAGTGTTTCCATAACTCAGCGCGCCTCATTAACAAAGCGACCGTAATGTGTGAGTTTCCCCATCGTAGTAGACTAATTGAGGCAACACATCAGAGAATGTTAAGCAGAGACTAGCTCATTAGTGTCTGCAGGCATACAATTCCACACCTGCAGGTCCCAGGACACACACACCCTCACGCATACACATTCACCTACACACCCTGATTCTCACGCACACACACACCCTCTCCCTGGGACTGTTCAGTCAAAACAAACATCATCTCAGTGGGGACTCTGGGGAGGACTGACTGAGGGATCACTAACCTGACACTAACTAACACACTCCCCATTCTCAGAAACAAGCGGTAAGAAGAATGCAGTCTTTCGAGGGAACTTACATAAAGTACATATCTATCAGAATGAAACACGCAATTATGGAATTATGAATGATGGGTGTGCTCTGTTGAGACAGTGTCACAGTGTTTATCTCTCAACACAACAGAACCCCCCCCACACACACAAACACATGCGAGCATACTCACGCTCGCACGCACGCACAGTTTCTTTGTCTCAATCACAGTCTATAATTGTCTCAATCTCTATTCAACCTTTTATCTACTTTATCAATAACTTAATTTAATTCTAAAAGGTTGAAATGCGTAATTGTTGTTTTGTAACCAAGTATACTCCCTCTTTTAGCCTGAAGTTCTGAGTCCATTTAACCCCTTAGGTCAGTGGTGGGCAACTGGTGGCCCGGGGGCCACATGCGGCCCCCACATTCACTCAATGCGGCCCGCAGGTTAATATCAGAATACTGATATAGTATTGATTTCAGCTGTTGCAATTCCAAACCCACTTTAATTACTTCATGACTAGTATTAAATGACTAATGACTAGTATCAAAATGTTATTGTCTTTTTATGTCCAATGTAGTTATGTTCACAGTGCATAAAGTTAACATAACTATAACTAAATGCATTTGAAATGCAATAAAAAGGTTACTTTTCAGGATTCCAATTCAAAAATAGCAAAAAAATATTCAGGTTTTCAATTCAATATAGCAAAAAATAGCTCAAAACGCGTTGCATTGAGACACGTTGAGCTTGTAGATCGGCTATTTTTGCTACGACAGTAATATGCAATGTGGCCCTCTGTAGTTAATGTGGAAATATAGTGGCCCTCTCCATCGTCAAAGTTGCCCACCCCTGCCTTAGGTTATGAATGATTTCTGACCTCAGACCAGAGTAAAGTGAGCCGTAACGAATGGTTCAATGAGTATGTGTTGTAATACTAGAGAGCTTTTAGTCCTGAGGGCTTGTTGTTGCACACAAGAGGCCTCAGAACAAAGCATGTGAATCTATAGACGAATCCATGGAGCAGTGCCCTGTACGTCAGGTGTAGCTAATCCATGGAGCAGTGCCCTGTAGGTCAGGTGTAGCTAATCCATGGAGCAGTGCCCTGTACGTCAGGTGTAGCTAATCCATGGAGCAGTGCCCTGTAGGTCAGGTGTAGCTAATCCATGGAGCAGTGCCCTTTAGGTCAGGTGTAGCTAATCCATGGAGCAGTGCCCTTTAGGTCAGGTGTAGCTAATCCATGGAGCAGTGCCCTTTAGGTCAGGTGTAGCTAATCCATGGAGCAGTGCCCTGTAGGTCAGGTGTAGCTAATCCATGGAGCAGTGCCCTGTAGGTCAGGTGTAGCTAATCCATGGAGCAGTGCCCTGTAGGTCAGGTGTAGCTAATCCATGGAGCAGTGCCCTGTAGGTCAGGTGTAGCTAATCCATGGAGCAGTGCCCTGTACGTCAGGTGTAGCTAATCCATGGAGCAGTGCCCTGTAGGTCAGGTGTAGCTAATCCATGGAGCAGTGCCCTGTAGGTCAGGTGTAGCTAATCCATGTAGCAGTGCCCTGTAGGTCAGGTGTAGCTAATCCATGGAGCAGTGCCCTGTACGTCAGGTGTAGCTAATCCATGGAGCAGTGCCCTGTAGGTCAGGTGTAGCTAATCCATGGAGCAGTGCCCTGTAGGTCAGGTGTAGCTAATCCATGGAGCAGTGCCCTGTAGGTCAGGTGTAGCTAATCGAGGCCTAGCTGAGGTGTGCTTAATGGTATGTGCAGTTATGGCTGTGCCCAGCCCCACAGCACCCTTCTGTGGATTTATCTATAGGAGATCTACACATTTAGTCCCCCTGGGTGTTGTGCTCTCATTCCAAACAAATCATGAAAGTGTGCTTAAGGATGTAAACAAATTTATAAAAAAAACCTCTTAATAATAAAATAATGCATTTTTGTGCAACAACCACCGTTATATAATGAACTATGATAATCAGACTAATGAATTTAGTCCATTGAATTAAAAATAATCAATATTAAAATTATTAATAATATTCTTATTTAAAATATATATTTTGTAATGTTGATTCATTGACACAAATTACATTCAACCTGAAGGTTGAAGTAAGATTGTTTGACCATAATATGATCATTCATCACAGTGACTATTAATAGAAATACCACAAGCTCAATGATGTTGACTCATATACATTATAATCACATATCACCTGCAAATTATTATTATTAATATATGCATGATCTCCTGCTCTGAGGATGTGCAGAGAGGTGGATATGAGAAACTGGTTCATTCACATGCCAGTGAGGTACGTGCCAGTCTGCCAGAGAACATATGCATCGCTGGAGTCAAGTCAAGGTATGATGAGTTGCTGCCTGAACCCTAATTATGCAAGCTTTTCATGTTTCACAGGTTTCCTCCCACGTGTCGCAGGACAGAGGGATACTCTCCATCAGATACTTAAACAGAGATGTCTGTGAAAACATATGAGATACATATGAGATCACCTGCAGTTCAGAAAGAATCACTACGGAGAACTAGCCCTGGATGGAGTCTACACAAAATCAATGGCACAATAGGTGTCACATGGACGGACCACATCAGAAATGTGGTCCTCTATGAGTCTACGGCAGTGGTTCACAACCTTTTGGAGGCGTGGCAGTGGTTATGGGGTAGAGTGGACGGTAGAGCAACCGGATATCCTAAGAACCGCGATCCCAGAACAAGTGTCAAAGTGTCCCCCCAAATATTTGAACCGGGGAACCCCCAAAAAAATAATATTTGAACTGGGGACCCCCCAAAAGAATCATCTGGGAACTTACTCCCCACCCTGACAAGCACTTTGAATGTATTTCGTTTTTTAGTTCGACTCTGATCCACAGGTATTGTAAAAAATAACCATTTTCACACAGTTTGCCTCTTTCTTATATTATTTGACAGTTTGGCCTATGTTCGAACAGATGTTATAGTAAAGATTGTTGATTTGATGCAGTATGGTCTTCTTTCTTTCTTTTTCTGCTCTATGGGGACCTACCACGGGTCACAGATCCAGTTCAGAGAAAAGGATGTGGCTGGAAGTGCACTGTATCAGGCACCCAGAACAAGTGGCAATCAAACTGACACTCAGGATAAAGCCAAGAAAGGCAAGATGCACAGCAGAGTTAACAACACTGTAGAGCTCTAGACTCTGATGTTAGACAGGAGAGTGTGGAGGTATAGTTAACAACACCGTAGAGCTCTAGACTCTGATGTTAGACAGGAGAGTGTGGAGGTATAGTTAACAACACTGTAGAGCCAGTTGGTGTTGGCCTGACCACACTCATCTAGCAAATATTTAATGTATTATTCTTCTAATGTATTATTCTAATTCTAATCATTTCCCGTCAGCTACGATATGAAATTTAAACATGTGTGACGGACTGACCATGTAGGCAGGAAGTGGGTCCAGATGTTGAGAGTCTCATTGGTCATCTGGAAGAGGCTGAGGATGCAGTCAGTGGCTGAGCTGCAGGGGTGGCGGTACCCAGAGATGATAGAGTCCTCATGGAAGACCTGAGACAAGGTTTAAATTAAACACTAACAGGGTGGTGTTACCCAGAGACGATATTGTCCTCATGGAAGACCTGAGACAAGGTTTAAATTAAACACTAACAGGGTGGTGTTACCCAGAGACGATATTGTCCTCATGGAAGACCTGACTGAGACAAGAACACTCATGTTTAGGTGTCACTGACATGTGAACGACACCGACCTCGACAGAATTAACCACTTAAAACCGTATATGGTTGATGTCCAGTGGTGTAAAGTTACTGTCCTTAAGTAAAAAAAAAAAATGTATTTCAAATATTCTGTACTTTTACTTCTACTCCACTACATCTCAGATGCATTCATTTAGTTTTTACTTGACTCCAATTATTTGAAATCTTTAGTTATAGCCCTAAAACATTTTGCCATTTGATAATAGCCGATCTACAAGTTTTCGCGGCGCATTGTGAACTTGTAGATTGGCTATTTTCAAAAGATTTGTATACATTTGAAAACTTGGGATATTCTGCACAATGAGTACTTACTCAAGTACAGTTTGATTCCAATACCTTTGTACTTTTACTCAAGTACATTTTGAATTCCGGACTTGTACTTGTAACAAGAGTATTTCTACACTTAAGTAAAACCACCATATCAGATCTACAGTACAGGCTCACAACACATCACATTATGAGCTTGTAGATCTTATGCTGGGGTTTAAGTCGTTAAACAGTTATAGTTTTTTTTTAATGGGGTCTTCAGTTTTAGATGCTCAATGCATTTTTATAACTTTATAATTTTTGCCCATCATATCATTAATATCAGGTAGAGGAAAATTATGTATTTCTTTATGACTTATTTTGTATTGATCTGAATTAAAGAAATATCGCAAATAGTATACAGTATTATCAACAACATAATTATAGTTATATCAACAATAGCTTTTCTTATGCTTTGAGAATATATCAGGACAGTGTTTTCTTTCAGTATCCATATTCCTTGATTGATTCACCTCAGAATCAGCATGTTAAATATCAGCATAGATTAGACGTAGTGAATTAGGAGAACTTACTTTGGGCACTTGGTTGATGGTGAGAACGCGTGGTAACCTGATAAGGCTGAGCATTGTGATTCTATTCACAAGGTGTTGCTGGACTTGATTCACCGAAACATGAAGGGAGCTGAACTGAACTGTCTGTCACCTGGTCGGGAGAACCTCTCTGTCTTTATAAGCGTGTTGTTGCCATGCCATTTCAGAAGGTCCCGCCTCTTCTTCTTCAGTTCACCTATCCTCATCCAGCAAGAATATCCAGTCTACCTGGGACACGCCCAACTAGCTCCGGCCCCTCCCATGGCCGCCTGTCTCCCTCTCCTACATATGCTGTTACACAACAAACGCCCACCTTTAAACCGTTACGACCGGGAAAGCATCGGTGTCATTTTAGATTTTAACCACCACCAACCATTATTCAAAAATAGCAGATCTACAAGTGCATAGCTATTTTTGAAAGATTGTGAAAATGTGTGTAAATCTTTGAATATATAGATTTTTTTTGCTTCTGAAGGGGCTCCCTGGAACAAAATATTTTGAGATGGGGGGGGGGGGGGGGGTGTCTGCGGCCAAATACATGTTGAGGGGTCGTTGACATGAAAAGGTTTGAGAACCTGCAGTGACAGAAAAATATGAATGATATTTTTCAGATTTAGAAGACATTTTGTAGATGTGGGTCTAAATGGATTAATTCAAGCCCAGAATTACATTACGCTGGATATTTTACTAGTGTATTTCGAGGCACAACCACACACACACACACACACACACACACACACACACACACACACACACACACACACACACACACACACACACACACACACGATAACCTTTTGCGTTTTCAAGACTAGGAAAGAAGAAAGGCCTCTTTTCAAATGAATGACTCCATTATCCTACAACATGTCTCTGGAGGACAGCCGGTCAAGCAGGTTTCAGCAGAGAGATCTCTTTGCCAAGCCAACACAAACCAACAAACAAATGAAAACAGAGCTGTGATTGCATGACATTAATGATCCGACTGGAGCCACACATATGTCCAATGAAATGCATTGTGCTTCTGTATCAACATTTTCCTCCCAGAAACACTGCAGCTGTGCAGCACGTACTTCCTATAGACTTGAAGTGCGAGTTCTGAATTTCAGCCACAGTGTTCCGTAGATGAGGCTGATGTCAATGTGACGGCCTGGGCGCAGTGCAGGAGAAGGGTGTGGGTTTCTCTGGCTGGCAGAAATGTAAACAGAATCTCTTTCATGCCTCGTTCTCATTCCCTGCATGTTTCAGTGTGTGAGTGATGGTGGCCGTCTGTCACACGCCACACCACGCCACGCCATGCCTCTTTGGCACGTTATCTTGTTAAAGCGGAGAGAAGGCACGTGTGCATGTATGGGCGCTGTCTCGCACACCGCCTTTATTGAGTATTACAAATTTGCAGTACTTTTACTTCTACTCCACTACATATCAGAGGCAAATATTGCACTTTTACTCCACTACAATTATTTTAAAACTGTAGTTACCATCGTAAGTAAAAACACCTCACGTTAGCCATTATCACAAACAGCTCTGTGCATTGGGCCAGCAAATATATTCCACATCACAAAGTTCACCTTGGGACTTCATTTGCATTCATCTGAGTTCCCAGAATTGCATGTATTCTCAGTGGGTGAATCCTACAATCGTTCACCAAAACAACACAATACTGGAGTAATATGTAATCTGTTAATATAATGTATTAAATGTATAGTGATATGTAATGTAATGAATTCTCAGGGGGTGAATCCTGCAGTCAGTAAAAATGTTTTTTTTACTTAAGTAAAAGTATCAATACTGCAATCTAGAAATACTCTGTTACAAGTAAAAGTCTGGAATTTAAAAGTACAAAAGTATTGGTATCAAAATGTACAAAAGTAGAAAGTACTCAGTCTCATTTTACAAGTTTTCTAAAATTGAATAAAGCAGATCTGCAAGCTCATAATGCGTCACATCACTGTGAGCTTGTAGATCGGCTAATGTAGAGTAGACCTATGTTTTCAAGTAAAAAACTAAAGTAACTACCGGTAATGTTTTCAAATAATTGTAGTGGAGTAAAAGTACAATATTTGCCTCTGAGATGTAGCAGAGTAATAGTGCTTGAGTAAATGTACTAGGTTTAGGTTACTTTACACCAGTGGAGGCGAGAGAGAAAATTGGCAGGCAGAACATGATTTCTTTTAGCTTGCCTCGGTTTGTTAATATGTTAGTCTTCAAACAGACTGCAGTGGCAAGAGTATAAACAACACTCAAGTGTAGCAGGAGGGCTGTGGGCCAAAAAGAGACTCAGAAAACAAGGTCAAGCGATCACAACAATCATTTCCTTGAAGGCATGATGTTATTGCCATTTCCAGGAGTGAAATGACAAGTTACATTCATGAAGGTATTACGCAGTTGACTGAAATTGTGACGAAAAATGTCTGTCGACTGCCGTTTGTCACAGACGAAAACTAAATAAAAACTAAGCTATGATGACTAAAACTATAAGACTAAATATATTGACAATTTCATCGTTAAAAAAACCGTGTTGTGAACTTGTAGCTATTTTGAGATGTTAGGCCTGAATAGTTTTAAATTAGCTGTCAGCTT
Organism: Protomyctophum parallelum; assembly: GCF_964188405.1. NCBI lineage: Eukaryota > Metazoa > Chordata > Actinopteri > Myctophiformes > Myctophidae > Protomyctophum > Protomyctophum parallelum. The sequence goes on from NC_139699.1 coordinate 39,626,532, forward strand.
AAGTTGCAAGGAGTGCACACACCCTGTACGTTTAGAAAAAACAAAGCAATGGCTGTGAATGTGATTGTGAACTGCGACCGACGTTAATATACAGTAATACATGGAATTCCACAAGCATACAGTCCAGTGCAAAGGAAACTGGTTTTGAAAGGTTGTTTCAAGTTTGACATGAAGGTTTTATTTGTCACATGCTCATACCAGTAAGTACAGCAGTGGAATGTGACTGTGTTAACCAAACACATCCAACATAATCAAAACAAAATAAGTATAGGTGTGGTTTTTAACTTAAAATAACAAAGAAACAAACACAGACTGTCTGCATGCATGCATGCGCGTGTACAAGAAACCATGTACAATCAATCAATCAATCAATCAATCAATCAATCAATCAATCACTGACTAAAGCATACTGTTATAAAGAAATATACAGGTCATCCACTCATGGCAGGAACAGTTTGAGCTGATTGCTGATTAACCACCAGTGATGTATCACATAAAATAGCACAATAAGTGCAATTGTGTGTCACAGATAATCAGACCAAACACGTATGTTTACTACTGAAATGGCTCTCACAACAAGTGTGGAGATGTAAATCCTCTCATCTGTTCCTTGGCCTGCCCGGGTATCTCCTCCCAGTGGGACGTGCAACGAGTCTCCTTAGGGAGACGCACGGGACGGGAGGCATCCATTAGTAGATGCCTGAACCACCTAGGCTAGTAGGCTGGCTCCTTTCCAAGAGAAGAAGCAGCGGCTCTACTCTGAGTCTCTTCCACGTGACTGAACTTCTCACCCTATCTCTAAGGGAGATGCCAGCAATCTGAGAAAACTCATTTTGTCCGCTTGTATCCTATCCACGACCATTTTCTTTCGGTCATGACACACAATTCATGACCATAGGAGAGTAAGAACATAGTTCTACTCCACTACATCTCAGATATTGTACTTTATATTATCTTACAAAATATGCACCACGTTTCTGTACTTGTGTATGTACGCATTCTGTAATCCACGTAACTCGAGAACTGGTCGCCTCGACTTCAAATTTGACACACACGTTCCACACCACCACACAGAGTGCAATACCCGGCCTTGAGTCGGTCAGATACACGGTTGTCCAGTACCGCCACAATAGGCTCTGGTCAGGCTCTGCCAGTGGACCTAATGACCATAAGTCCCCACACCAATTTCCAAGCTCTGCCTGAGCCAATTGATTGCCATGGCAACCACAGCCTTATTCCACATTGAGAGTCAGTCCACTTTACACAGTCAGTTTGCACTCTTCAGACATTCTCCACAGACGTTTACCAGTGCACAAGGACTTACACAGCCAGGCCTATGGCTGTGTGCATAATCTGAGGGCAAAATCATGACATAGAGAGCTCCTTATATGGGCACAAAAGGGACACAGACAGACAACCAATGGTGGAAAAAAGCGGAGAAAAAGAAAGTACTCAAATGTTTTACAAGGCCTTAATTTTGACTCGAGTTGTACTACCATGCCACAAGATGTCAGTTGGATTGAAATAATTAGCATAAGTATAACTTAGATTATTATTATTTTAGCCTTTTAAGCTTGGATATTTCAGTTTCTGTTAAAAAGTGTATTCGATACTTGAATACACTTTAATGTAGTAAACATTATAATGAACAACTTTATCAGTCAAACTTTTAGCTGAAGTGTGATATATCTCTATTTAATCATACCTCGTAACATTTATCTACATACAGTATAAGAGCACAAAAACACTATTTACATTATTTATTTACAATGAACAATAAACTAAAAAAGAGCACCATTATACAAACACATTTGTAAGGTTGCCTCTAATAAACAACTTAAAAAACATCCCTGTGCTTAGAGGTCATCAGTGATTGTCATATTATCATAATATTATTATCATATTATTATGGGGGAATGTCATTGAAGTGCAGCAACAACACAGCTTTGGTTCAAAGCGTAATAAACATCTATCTATATTCATATTCTATAATGCAAGAAGATCTTTTCAGCTTTTCAAACTGTCCTTGATAATCAATGACACATTCATGATCCCCCATTTTACGCTCTCAAGAGTTCAATTATTGTTCATCTGCATTACTTAATTTTCACTAAATATACACAATTAGAGAACGTAGAAGAACATTTATTTTGATCAACTAACTCTCCTATGGTACCACATCAATACAGCATAAACTGTGCACAAAATAACAACATATTTGGTTCTGAGAGGCTAGATCTCATCAAATGGTGGTCTGACTCTGTGTATCAAAAGCTCAATAAATAATGGCCCTTGAATATGAAAAGGGTTGAAAACCACTGAGATAGAAAATCCATTCAATGGCGTGAAAAAGAGAGAGTGATACATTGGTAAAAGCTGTCACACCGATAGGTTCCCAACTAATTGACTTCGTCCTTCTTAGACTTACTCCTGGAGGCTTTGGGTTTGGCTGTGTCCGACTCCTTGGGTTCAGGGGAGAAGGGGGGCTCACTGGGTGGGCTTAGAGCGCCGTCTACATCAGACTCTGACTCCAGGGGTGAAGATGGGCTTCCTGTAAGACAGAAACATTAGGGTTGGGACATTTTATATGATGATAGACACCCACATAAAGGTACATTCAGGTCTTTGTTAGAGAAATGATATTGTGTTGATCAGTTCAAACAGCAATATAAGCTAACAGATACAGATGTTATAGAATCAGTGTTAATTTTGTAGACTAAAACTATGACAAAAAAGTAATCGATTACCTTTTTTTCACTGACAAAACGAAATAAAAACTATGAAAAAGTAGTTTAATGTTAGGGAGGGACTAGTGGAGAAGAGATGCAGTAGAACTAAAAGACAAGTCATTAAATGTTTGGTTGCGCTCGGATGTTGGGCTATGAAAATAGCAGATCTACAAACTTGTGGCGTTTTGAGAGCTTGTAGATCTGCGATTTTCAAGTGTAAAAGCAGGCATTATGAATATGATGTCATCAAAACCCACCAAAATACATTTTAGTAGACAAAACAACTTTAGATTTAGTCGACTCAAATCAATAATTAGATAGGGAGGGTGTGCAAATTATGACAGGCAGTTTCTGCTGTCAAAATATGACTCCCCAGTCAAAAAACACTTTGTGTTTGAAATAGACACTCATGCTTTCTAAGGTGTGATTTGGGGCCCTAAGGATGAATACAAAATTAATATCAACATCCTAATACTGTCCAATCTTTAGATAGGACAGGCAGTTTGTGCTGTGAAAATATGACTAAAAACCACTTTGTGTTTCAAATGTGATTTGGGGCCCTAAGGATGAATACAAAATGAATATCATGCATGAATATCTCTGACACCCGACATCGTGTATGAGTTGTGTGTGGGAGAACAGCTTCAGAAACCAGGGCCAGGGGGCGGTGCGGTGTGTGTGTGTGTATGTGTCAGTGTTAAGGCTTCGTACACAGATCAGACGAACATGCTCTGTGCTGTCCGTGTTTCATGGCCGCCTCAATGCTTTTCCAATGGAAGTCACATGGTTTGACCAAACAGTTGTGTGTGATGGGGGGGGGGGGGGGCAATCAAACACAAGTGTTTGGTCAAACCACGTGACTTCCATTGGAAAAGCATTGGGGCGGCCATGAAACACAGGCAGAGCACAGCACAGTTGTTCTTTATGTGTGTACGAAGCCTAAGGGAACGCGTCACCACCAAAACCACAACAAACAGCGAAACAAGTCGAGTCTTTTTAGCGACGAAAATTGTGATGAATGAATGAAATATGCATGGAGGAAAGGGAGGAAACTACGACAGACAGTTGGCTTTGTTAGGACTCAGGAGGATGCTTCCGTGGTAAACTAAGCGTCTCTTTGTCCACTGCACTTGTTGCTGCTCTTGCACCTCAAGACATGACTAACTTGGAACTGTATGTGTACACTTGTTTTGGCCACATCACTATTGTAGCGTTCCGAGGCGCAGGGAAGGGCATTAATGTGGGAGGATTAGATGACAGCTGAAGTTCTCTCTTTGGAGCGCTACAGGTCACTCCATTTATTAATAAATCACACACGGCAAAAGGCCGCCAACAACAATAGGCCTACACTGACGTGCACCTCTTGCATCATCATTCAGTGACAGGCTTCAGTTCATGCAAGAGCAATGTATCCCTGAGCCTACATTATGTGGCGGGGGAGGCGGCCGCGAATAGGCGAATTAAGGCCAATAATTAGATATGAGGGGTGCAAATTATGACAGGCAGTTTCTGCTGTCAAAATATGACTTCCCAGTCAAAGAACTGGGCAAAGCCATGCTTTCTAAGGTGAGATCTGGGGCCCTAATGATGAATACAAAATGAATATCAACATCCTAATAATATGGGGTCATTTAATACTGTCCAATAAGTAGGAGGTTTTAAAAAAGTGTTGTGTTTTAAATAGATTAAGTCGACTAAAACTAGATTAAAACTAGAAAAAGTGCCCTTCTGGGCACAGGTCTCCACCAGGATAGGAATGTAGGACATTGCAGCTTGCCTTCATCTGGTGGTTGGATAAAAGGGCAACAAAAGTAAACTAGTGGGAATGTGCGTGCACAATTTCACGGAAATCACGCGATGTGTTCATGATTTGCAGCATTTTGTTTGAAACTGAGCACTCCTGTGAACTTTGGAAGCCAATCTTAACCAATCAGGATGGAGTCTGAGAAATCTGAAAGACCCGTTTCGTTGAATGGCTCTAGAGAGACTGTGTACCAATTTGCACGATGTTTGGACAAAATCTGTAGGTGTACTGTGCAAAAACTTGTTTTGCACAAAGCGGCCTCCTGGTGGCGCTATAATAGGCCGTTCTGGAAATTTTGGGGCAGAGGTTCATCGTTGGCATCCAGGGAGTGTGTGTGCAAAATGTGGCATCGACCGGGTTAGCGGTGCCGGAGATTAGCTGCTCACGGACACACACACGGACGGACGGACACACGGACGGACGGACGGAGTGCAAAACATACTCTCCCCCCATGCCTTCGGCCTGGTGGAGACAACTAAAACATTTCAGATGACTCAAATGTGAAAATCTCATTCAAAAGACTATGACTGAAACTAATTCAAAATTGGTTGTCAAAATCAACAGTGTCCTAGAAGCCCATGCCTGTACCTTTTGGCAGGTGGATGCTTTTGCTGTAGCTGGCAGCAGACGACATGGCCTGTCCCAGGGCCTGGTTGGTCCCCAGGGGAGCGCCAGGGGTTTTGGGGACGGCTGCCGAGTGTGGTTTGGACTTGGAATCCTTGGCTGGTTTGTTCCACACCAGACTCTCTGACACCTGCAGGGCGGCGCCCATCTTCTGAGCCATGTCCATCAGCTGGACGTGGAAAAACGGCCGAGATTAAGAACGGACTTCTACAAAGGCTGGATGAAACAATGGAGGTAAAGGACTGTCAACAGTGATGGTAGGGAGTGCTCCCACGGCGACTGGAGGTGGGGGTTGGGAGACAAGTGACAACTGCTTTGAGAATCTCTATAGTTGTTTACATGCAACATAAACTAATATAATATAAGATATACAGTATATAATATTTCAAGATCACAGTAAACATCCACCCTAAAACTCCTTCCTCCACACTGGGAGGAAAACGGCATCAGGAAGTTTGATGGGATGCATTTTTACACGTGAATGCTGTGACCACTTTTACATTGCATCTAATGAGCGGTCGGTCTCTTTTGGTGTTCTTATCAGCGTGACGTTGTCTGGAAATGCATCTATACCAAGCAGTGGGCTGTGACCCATTTGATCCTTTTTATGTTCTGTTTCCTACATTTTGTTTTTCATTTTTTAACATTAAAAAAAACGTTTTTCAAAATTCTTGTAGATTTGCTATTTGCACTAGTTTGGGTCAGTACTTCAGGATCAAACTCGACATTTCTACTATAGTCTTATACCTCAGGATCATACTCCACATTGCTATTAGAGTCTTATACCTCAGAATCAAACTCCACATTGCTACTATAGTCTTATACCTCAGGATCAAACTCCACATTGCTACTAGAGTCTTATACCTCAGGATCAAACTCCACATTGCTACTATAGTATTATACCTCAGGATCAAACTCCACATTGCTACTATAGTCTTATACCTCAGGATCAAACTCCACATTGCTACTAGAGTCTTATACCTCAGAATCAAACTCCACATTGCTACTATAGTCTTATACCTCAGGATCAAACTCCACATTGCTACTAGAGTCTTATACCTCAGGATCAAACTCCACATTGCTACTAGAGTCTTATACCTCAGGATCAAACTCCACATTGCTACTATAGTCTTATACCTCAGGATCAAACTCCACGTTGCTACTATAGTCTTATACCTCAGGATCAAACTCCACATTGCTACTAGAGTCTTATACCTCAGGATCAAACTCCACATTGCTACTATAGTCTTATACCTCAGGATCAAACTCCACATTGCTACTATAGTCTTATACCTCAGGATCAAACTCCACATTGCTACTATAGTCTTATACCTCAGGATCAAACTCCACATTGCTACTATAGTCTTATACCTCAGGATCAAACTCCACATTGCTACTAGAGTCTCGGAGGAGGTTGACTTTGCGCTCCATCTCCTGGTACTGTTCCAGCGCTCTCTTCTTGTCCCCGTGGTTGTAGAGCAGGATGGCAAAGTTCAGGTTGACCAGTGGATTGGACCTGCAAGATGCCCCGGTTGACCATGCATGGGGAGGCAGTAGAGACCAAGATTACTGCAGGTTTTTTGTGAGGGTACCTAGTACCTACCTTCTAGGGGACACGGGGAGAACATGCAAACTCCTCTCTCTCTCTCTCTCTCTCTCTCTCTCTCTCTCTCTCTCTCTCTCTCTCTCTCTCTCTCTCTCTCTCTCTCTCTCTCTCTCTCTCTCTCTCTCTCTCTCTCTCTCTCTCTCTCTCTCTCTCTCTCTCTCTCTCTCTCTCTCTCTCTCTCTCTCTCTCTCTCTCTCTCTCTCTCACAAATTAGCTGTGGCCTTTCAAACATTGAGGAAGATGAAACGGTACTCAAAATGAGTGGCATTAAATTGTAATGTGCATTTGACATAATTATACCGTAGTTATAGTTACTTTCTCAACATATTAGCAAATACAGACTATCGGAGGTAGTAGCCTAACTGTCTGGGTCTTCAGTCCATTATATCTAGGTTTTAATGTGGTCAAGTTCTATTCCATTACAACTTGAACCACCAATAAATATACACGTTAACGGCAGGTGTGAAAGTGACCTAAGATGAAAGATGTTTTAAAAGGTCAAATGGAAGAGACTCACTGGTCCAGAGCCACTGCTTGTTCATAGGATCGGGTGGCGTTCTCTACGTCGTCCAGATTGGTCAAGGCAACTGGTGGTGAAAGTCAGTGACAGGAATTACATTAAACAGAAGCCAAAATCTGAGGTGTGTTTAACTCTTTGTGTGGTTGTTTGGAAAGAAAAATATATAAAAAATATAAAATATTAAATGTGTCAGTGATTTCTTTGTATATTTAAGTTATTTGTCATGTTTGTGTCTGTGTCTGTGCAATTTGTGATTATGAAGCCTAAAAGGCAAGCAGAAATACAAATTGTAACGCTGCCTGTCAGCAGCATGGGTCGGTACCTACCTGCTAGCAGCATGTAGATCTCTCCCATGCGTGGGTTGAGGTTGACGGCTGCATTGAGGAAGTGGAAGGCGGAGGCGTACTGCTGCATGGTCAGATGCACCAGGCCCAGGTTGAACAGGATCTTCCAGTCGAATGGAGACAGGTAGTGCGCCCTCTTCAGGCAGCTGATGGCCTGCGAGGGGACGGGACGGGAGAGGAGGAGAGGTGTCTGTCAGTGAGGTCAACACTGTTGATTTTGACAGCACCTTTTTAATTTAGTTCCAGTCGCAGTTTAAGTCAACTAAATATCATAAGATTTTAGTCCAGATCTACAGTTGATTTTGTCGTATTTTGGCGGTGCCTTGATGGCGTCGTAATGCCTGATTTTACACTTGGTTGCATGCTGAAAATAGCCGATCTACAAGCTCGCATGATTTTGAGAGGTCCCCAGGTAACATTGAAGTGACAATTTAATGACTTATAAGACCTTTTTAAAACATCAAAAAGAAAGAAAATAATATAGCTGCAAGCAGTGATAAGTGGGGACCAATCAATAAGCCCTTTTAGGCTGCTCAACAGTGCCACTTTAGGTCACCCAGCGGTATTGCAGCAGTTCTTACCCCAAACATACATACAGAAAGACAGACAGACAGACGAGGCATGAGTTATGCCTGTTATCGCTGCTATATGTTTTGTAAAATGCTTCACGTACAAACTTCTCTTCAATTGGGATTTCAGATAATGGTCTACGATTTTTGAGTGGTGCAACCACTCCTACAACCAGCTTGCAATGTCCTCGTACCTGTTTGTGTGTCTGTGTGAGCATGAGTATGTGACTTAATAATAGCAGTAGGGGGCGCCAGAAACAGTGAGAGGGGTAGTGACTCTAATGAGAGAGAGTGAGAGAGAGAGAGAGAGAGAGAGAGAGAGGGGGGGGGGGGGGAATTGCACCACTCAGTTCACACGTGTGTGATTTTTTGTAGAACATGTCACACAAATTGCTCCAGCAGAAAATCAGGTTTAAGCGTTTTTCAAACGGCAAAAAAAAAAAAGCTGAGGACGGAGCTTACTGGTCAAAGTGACAGATGTGTTCCCCATGAGTCAAGGCACATATGAAAACAAGTGCCATGGCTTTTGGCCAAACGAGGCATGAGTTATGTCTGTTCAAAGGTTTCATTTTTAAATGATTGCAATTTGGCCAATTGGAGTAACACTGATTTCAGTGATATTTGGCATGACCCTCTATCATACTGTAAAGTATGATAGAGGGTGTACAGTATGTATTATGGGGCAGAAGAAGAATTTTCATAAAACTGCAATTTTCATTGGCTCATAAAACCTTCATTTATTCCTTTAAAAACAAATGTACTCCCCATTTTTTGTCCATATAGCTTCAAAGTTCACTGCACGTAAAAATGTCCATTTTGATCAAAGATCCCGGGAGGAGATAGATTTGAACAGTTTTTCATATAATTCCAATTTGTGGGTGATCTTAAGTCAAAAGTCAGAACATTGTTCGGCATGAGGAGACACATATGTGTATCGAAGTTGGGCCCTAACTGGGCTATACTATAAAAACTGGTCACACATTGGACAAATTGTCAAATAATAAAAGAACAAGGCAACCATTGTGAAAATAGTGTTGTGATCTTGTAGATCAGCTATTTTCACAATATTTATCTGTGGTCAAACGAAACATAATGCCTCAAGTTCAACTCCTACATTCCAAGTGCCTGTTAGTGTGGGGGGAGGTCCCCAGTTCAAATATGACTATTTTGGGGGGTCACGGCCTGAAAAGGGTTGAAGACCACTGTCCTAGATGAATGAAGTGAACTCCATTACTCACGGCGACATATTTCTTCTTGCCAAAGAAGCACATTCCGATGTTGTTCCAGAGAGGAGGGCTCTCTGGCACGGCCACGGCTGCCACACGGTACTTGTTCATGGCCACGTCGAAGTCTCCATGGGTCTGCATCATGCTGCCTGCAGCCAGGATGGCCTAGGAGGAAATATAACGTCATGGGTCTGCATCATGCTGCCTGCAGCCAGGATGGCCTGATTGATTAATTGAATAGTTTATTAGACAGAAATGCAAACAGCAACAGAGTACAGTCAAACACTTGGGGCTGTATTTTGCGTGTCTTAAGTACCAGGTCTTATTCCCTAACTTGAGTAAACTAAAGACCTGGAGGCGTGATCAATGCTCTTTGGCCACTCAGAATAGCCAAATGGCATTGATCACGCCTCCAGGTCTTTAGTTTACTCAAGTTAGGGAATAAGACCTGGTACTTAAGACACGCAAAATACAGCCCCTGGTCTCTAAAAGGATAGAAGCAAAATAAATATAAGTAAGTATAATGTTATAGAGACGGCAAAGTCTCCATGGGTCTGCATCATGCTGCCTGCAGCCAGAATGGCCTGGGAGGAAATAGAACAGTGGTGAAAAAGTTACTTACTAATTACTACTATGTAAAAGTATCAATTCTGCAATGTAGAAAGTGTCAAAAGTATTGGCATCTTTAGAGTACATTTCCTGAATTCCCTACATTTCCTTTCCTGAATTTAAACACAAATTCAGTAATTTTATGAAGAAATAAAAGAAAAGTCTAAGAAATTCCATACATTTAAAAACAAATCTTTAAGAAGTAGTAAAAACAGCCGATCTACTAGCTCACAACGAAGTGATGCGTTGTGAGCTTGTAGATCTGCTATTTTCACTAGTTTGGGTCCCAGGCAAACGTCTAATCTCTTTTTTGGGTCTTGAACTAAAAAGTTTGGGAACCACTATCCTAGATGACTAACAGGCAGGTCACAGAGTGAGTCACAGACTCAGGCCACATGAATTCCCAGATCAACATTGGAATCACACCATTTCCATTGTTAAATTTACACTGCATTCCCCACAAGCATAGTGGCAGGCTGGCAGCATATTGGTTGTTCAAGAACCCCCACTAACCGTGTAGTTGTTTGGATCGTAGGTGAGAGCGTTCCCAAGGTGCTCAAAGGCTTTCTGGTATTTCCCAAGCTGAGAGAAACAGACATAAGTAGAAATGGTTAATTCACGTTCAGATGCTTATGTCTACATGGCAGCATCTTTTCAGAAGCATCACTAATGTTTGTACAACTACAACAGTACTATGTTTCACTCATCCCTTTTCACTCCCAATCTTTTCACTATATGTGACAAAACAATTGATAATTAACTGACCTGTAAATACAGCAGACCCAGAGTAGTCAGCACTTCAGTATTTTCTGGGGAGAACCTAAATAGAGCATAAGGGTATTAGGCAACCTTAAATTTTCTGACGAATTGGAAATGGTGGACCCTGTTGTAAACAAGTGTAATGCTTTATCATGGTATCGTCCACAGTAACAGTTTTTCTATTGACTTGTGCTTTCGTTTGAAATGTACCCATTCTGCATACAATTTTCATTCAATTCAATCAGGTACAGGGGAGGGTGATCACTGGCACACTGGCATAAGTGTGAGAGTAAGCCCAAACCACACCAAAGGGTCGGGTCGGGAAGCATTGACCCCGCCTCCCTCTGGTTCAGATGAGAAGTTAAGAACCCCTGTGCCTGCAAAACCAAGGGGACGCCCACCCAACTTCTAGACCAATCAGTGAACGAGGTGATAGCTCGTTCACAATGTTTACACAAACCCTCAAAGCTGGCCATAGGAGGTCTCCTCAAAAAATAACACTCGTCTGAAGTGTGATCATACATCACATTATGTGCTCAGCCAATCAAATCATCTCAAATTTGGTAGACACAAACACAAAAGCTGGGCTATAGACCGATTCCGTAGCGGTTTCATGGTCGCAGCCTACGTATTTCCTGTAGGTATGTATCTGTTATGTATCTTTCACTGCTTCGTCTCAACCATTACTCAATGGCTCTGGTCTCAGCCACCGCGGTGGATATTAGACATTCCGTTTTATTTTATTTTTTATGTTGCCACTACTGTTGGAGCAGCCATAAACTACACAGGTTCATCTCGATGTTCTGGGCATCTTTGTAATGTTAGTGTTAGTAAAAAAGCAGGTAAAGGAGTAAAGTTTGAGGCAAACTAACATCAGTCACTCTGCCGTTCACTGTAGTGGAAGAGGTGCGCCTGGTGAGGGTTTTATCCCCGCAGCTACGTCGAGTCCGCCTACAGGAAATACGTAGGCTGCGACCATGAGACCAGCTACGGAATCGGTCTATATACACATAGAGCGTCGCAGTCCCGCCCCCTTTCATGACGATGCCAGGCCCAGGAAATTAATCCCAATGCCTTTTTCCCATATACATTTCAAAATGTATTTATTTAAAGAGCTTTTAAGCGTCGTACGAAGCCAACTCTTGTCGTGACTAGGGTTGGGATTCGTTAGGATTTTAACGGTTCCGGATCCTTCCCGGATCCCTCTTAACGGTTCCGGTTCCTAACGGTTCCCTTAACGGATCCTAATATTATTTTTTTCCCCATTTTTCTGACATAGATTATGCTTATATTATAACTAACCTAACCAAGTACATAAACACAAATTATTTAATTAAATTATTGAAAATGCACTTTACAATTATGAGGTGGCACTATTATTTAAACTTCACCACCACCACCAGCAGCAGCTAGGCACCACAACAATATCATTGTTGCAATTTGTACTGTATATTGCAATTTGTACTGTAAATTAAATATACAGTACACAATAATGATATTGTTGTAGTGACAAATGTTGTCTTTAATGTTCAAATTAATTTAATATGAATATGAAGGACCCCTTACCCTAATGGAAACAAGCCATAGTGCTTTCTTGGATTATAGCAGACCTTGTATTGAACTGTAGGCTACGTTCCTGTGCTTTTCTTCTGCAAATTGTTTATAAAGTAATCAATCTATGGCGGTATATGCACCTAAACGCTGGGCTCTCAACAGCCACGCAATTAATTTAGAGCCAAATTAAAAGCACGTTAGTAGTTTTTATTTTCCATTACGTTACTAGCCTGGGGAAAGTAAACCAGCCTTGCATCAGATCGTCCCCCGCTGGCTGTGGTGAAGCTGCGGGGAGAGCAGGCACGGGCCGCACGGCTTTCCGCATGGCTCTCAAACGCGATGTGTAGGCATTGATTTTGAGATGTTTCCTCTATGTTCACGTGGTACAAGTTGCAACAACCTTTGCTAGCAACTCTCGCATTTATTGCACTTTGCATGCTCACTGCTCAGCCTCAGTCATTTCCCTCTCTGTTAACCACACTTTGGCGACATACTGTCCCACTCGCTCCACAGCGGTCGCTGAATGCACAGAACAGTGGGCGTATCCTCCCCGACCGCACTCACTCATGTAGGTGGGGTGACGTCACCCCAGGCTCTGCTTGCATGCAGGCACAGACACAGCGGAGCTAAATGACAACTGATGAGATCCGTTTGGGGAACCGTTAATAAAAAAACGATGGAACCGGCTCCGGATCCGCAATGTCGGAACCGGGTCTGAAATGGACCCGGTTCCGAATCCCAACCCTAGTCGTGACAAATCATGACAACACACAAATAATTACAAAGAAGAAAAACAACAAAAAAGTGTTGTAACCTGCCGTTTTTTTCTACTTTCTAATTCTTTGTTTGGCCCAAAAGATTGTGTTTGTTGTCATGATTTGTCACGACAAGAGTTGGCTTTGTCCGCGGCGTAAACGTCTTTAAATAAATACTTTAGAGTGACGCTCTATTATAGATAGTGACTGACATTCCTTTATTTACACTGCAGTGGATGACACCAGCATTTACATGAGGATTAATAGTTTATCTTTTTTATGTTATCTTAAAACTATTAGAAATCTTAACTTTTGATTTAAATAATAACTTTTTATAAAAAGAAAATGATTTCCAATCATAATCGGGGCAGCAGAGGAAGCAGTGTCCTTGGGCAAGACTATGATCACCTAATTGCGGTGTATGAATGGGTGAATGTAATGCACAATCTATCTAAATCGCCTCAGATAAAGGCGCTATATAAATGCACCATTTACCAATTATCATATTAATGCTCTAGATTGAGAGCATCTGCTAAAAATGTCTACATTGTAAATTGTCTACTTACTCCACAGCACTCTTATAGACCTCGATAGCCTTGTCGGTGTTCCCGGCTAACAGGTGGATCTTCCCCAGCATCATGAAGGTTCGGTCATGCTTGTTGGTCTGCAGGGCCATGTTTAGATGCTCTTCAGCCTAGAGGAGAGTTCAAAGGTCATGTTTGATTTATATTAATGATTTAACCATGAACTGTAATTATAGATGATCATTTAAATTGGAAACAACATATTGATACTGTATGTATCATGTATGTAGGGGCGGCTGTGGCTCAGGGGTAGAGTGCCTGGATGGTAACCGTAAGGTTGCCAGTTCGAACCCGGGCTCCCCCAGAGTTACTGTCGAAGTGTCCTTGAGCAAGACACTGAACCCCTAATTGCTCCCGATGTGCTAGTTGGTGCCTTGCATGGTTTCCGCTGCCATCGGTGTATGAATGGGTGAATGTAATGCACAATCTCTGTAAAGCGCCTTGGATAAAGGCGCTATATAAATGCACCATTTACCATTTATGTATGAAGTCTATGAAGATGCTTGGTATATTGAGAAGGGTCTGCCCATTTGTTCTTCCTTCATGTCATTTAACACTTTATTATTAGCTTAATTGTCCCTCATATTAATTACTGTAATATTGTCTGGGCTGCGACTTATTCAACATATCTCACTAAATTACTGATCATTCAAAAAAGGTTTCTGAGAATGATTTCACATTCAAATAGGTATGAGCCATCTGCTCCGCCGCTCTTTATTAAATATGCAAAAAAATGCAAACAAGACATTCCCTCTTCTTTTCATATTTTTCCGTGTTACTACTGACATTCACTCCTACTTCACAAGACAAAGAGGTGATTTTGATTTTTGAATTACCCTATTGTCGCACTTCCAAACATCAATCATTCATCAAATTTAGAGTCCCTCATTGGAATTCCCTAGATGCTTCACTTAAGTCCTCATTATCCTTGCCAATATTCAAGAAACATCTAAAGAAATATCTTATTTCTTCCTCTCTGTAGATTAAATGATTTAGTTTGATGTGTTATATTTTTGTTTGTGTGTTTGTTGTTGTATTGTTTATTTCAGAGGTCAAGCATGACCTCTGACGGTCATGCTTGTTGCTCTGCTGCGTTCACACAGGCAGATGGAAAAGATAAAAAGATGCAAAGCTATACACAGCGTATTTGTAGCTTTGTATCTTTGTATCTGAATTTCTGAAGTTGAAACCAGCTAAACATTTTTGTAGCTTTGTAGCTTTTGCAGAAGCTACAAACGTCCGATGCATCTTTGCATCTTCATGTCGCTGGCTTCCATTGACAATGAATGGTAGACCGTAGCTTTGCATCTTCCCGTGACAATTCCGTCAACAAATGAAAACTAGACTAAAATGTTAGGGAGGGACTAGTGGAGAAGAGATCCACTAGAACTAAAAGACAAGTCATTTTATGGTTGGTTGGGCTCTGAAAATAGAGATCTAGAATAAATAAATAGAGATCTACAAATAGAGATCTACAAGATCTACAAGCTCACTATGACTATATATATTAAGGGTCTACCTGAGCTGGCCAGCAATGATAGTCCAGAACAAGCAGTCAAACTGGACTGGGAAAAACTCACTGAGGAGGACCTACAACAGTACAAGTCACTGACTGATGGGTACTTAAATAATATTACTATACCTGTTGACGCCATTACATGTGGAAACATTCACTGTAAGGATGTAAGCCATTGTAGAGCCCTGTGTAATATGTATGACTCTATCGTCAAGTGTTTAATTAATGGAAGCAATCCTTTTAAAAGAAAAAAGAGTAAACATCATAACATGAGACCCGGATGGAATGTCCATGTCCATGATCTACATGTAGAGGCTAAAAGAGCTCTTAAATGCTGGGTCTTAGCTGGTAAACCTAGGCATGGCCCTGAGTGTGACCACAAGAAGCAGGCTAATGCTAGATTTAAATATGCTATACGCTATATTAAAAGAAATGAACAGGCCATGAGGGCAAATGCTATGGCTGAAAAGCTACAGAAAAATAATGTGTATGAGTTCTGGAAGGAAGTTAAGGTGGTAAATAACAGTAAGATTCCAATGCCTTCTAGCATTGATGGTACTACAGGGTCATAAAATATTGCTGAGCTGTGGAGAAGACATTATGAATGTATCTTTAATTGTATCAAGAGCAATGTTTTTAATATTGGTGAGGTTACACACACTGATGGGGTGACTGTCACATATGACGAGGTGAACTATGCTATAGAAAAATTAGTTCTTAATAAAGCATGTGGCAATGATCAGATTTCAGCAGAACATCTGAAGCATGCTGGTCATCGAGTATCAGTACTACTTGCAATATGTTTTTCAGGGTTGTTGTTGCATGGCATACTGCCTGATTCCATGTTATCTGTCCTGTTAGTGCCAGTAGTCAAAAATAAAACTGGAAAGTTAACATCCATAGACAATTATAGGCCAATCGCACTGGCGAGCATAATGTCTAAGGTGCTAGAAGTCATCCTCCTGGACAGGCTCAAGGAATACATAGCATCCACCGACAATCAATTCGGTTTTAAGAAAAATCATGGCACTGATCTATGTATCTATGCACTTAAGGAAATTGTAAGTCAGTATAGTAGATGCAACAGTACAGTATTTATGTGTTTCCTGGATGCGTCGCAGGCCTTTGACCGTATCCATCTTGGTAAACTTTTTCTAAAGCTACAAGAGCGAGGTGTCCCCTTATATCTGATAAGGATCCTGCAGTTTTGGTACTCACACCAAACCATGCAGGCTAGGTGGGGAACTAGTATACCCACACCCTTCCTAGTGTCCAATGGCGTGCGCCAGGGGGGAATTTTATCGCCAATATTATTTAATTTGTATTTGGATGACTTATCAAAACAGTTAAAAGAGTGTAAAACTGGCTGCATGGTGGGGGATCACCTTATTAATCACATGATTTATGCAGATGATTTGGTTGTACTCTCACCCTACAGTGCTGGCTTACAGCAGCTACTTAGGGTCTGTTCAAAATATGGCTTTTTGTATGATATTAAGTTCAACTCTAAAAAGAGTGTTGTTATGATCAGTAGATCAAAGGGAGACCAAAATCTCACCTTTCCCTCCTTCTATCTGGCAGGTGAAGTCTTAAGGTCATTACACACTGGCGAATTAGCGACGCGATGCGAATAAGCGATCTGAAAATGCGAAATATTGCATGTTGCAGTTCGCCTGCGAATCTCTGCAAAATACGACACCAGAGCGAACAAATAAAAGCGAAAACGGTCGCATATTCGCACATTCGCACATTCGCCACTGATGTGGAAGCTTGCATGGACTTCAATTGTTTTTTTTTTTATGAGAATTATTCGCACGAATATATCGCGTCGCCAATTTGCCAGTGTGTAATGACCTTTAGAGGTGGTAACAAAGTTTAAATACTTGGGGCACATAATCAGAGAAGATCTATGTGATGATGATGATGTGCAGCGCCAGTGCTGTAAACTTTATGGTCAAGCCAACATGCTGGCACGAAAGTTTCATATGTGTACAGACAATGTCAAAATAGCACTTTTTAAAACCTATTGCACTCCACTTTATACAGCTCACTTGTGGTGCCGATACAGCAAAGCAAAAATGAAAAAACTTCAGGTGGCATATAATGATGCTTTTCGAATATTCCTGAGACTCCCAAGATGGACCAGTGCAAGTGAAATGTTTGTGACCAGTAATGTACCCACCTTTCATGCTGTACTGAGGAATTTCATGTTTAGATTCATGTGTAGATTGAGGGAATCAAAGAATGTATTAATTATGGCCTTAACAGGGATCACCCAGAGTGACACAGTCTTCTCCTCATGTTTCTGGAAACACTGGAGGCAATGTTTATATGTTTTGAATTGACAAGGACTGCCTGGAGTGAAAATAGCCTGATAAATAGGCTATCTCTGTGTTGTTGTTTTGTATTTACTGTCATGTTTTTCCCTGTTGTTTTGTTTGTATATGGACCCATTGTGTCTGAAATAAAGTTTTCAATCAATCAATCACGGCATGCAACCAAGTGTAATCTCAGCCATTACAACGCCATCAAGGCCATATGTCGACCAAAAAACGTAGATGTCTAAAATATGACTAAAACTAATTCAGATTTTATTCAAAATACTATGACTAAAACTAAATCAACAGTCCTTTAACAGGGTATATAATAACGATGGAACTCACATTTCTGAAGTCTTTCAGGAAGGTGTAACATACACCCAGATTGTGGCTGATCTCCTGTGGTAGGAAAGGGTCACATTAAACCTGAGGCACTGTCTTATTTGGACTGCATATAAAAAGGGACTCATACTTATGACTACAGCTTATGGCTACATAACTGTGATAAGCTACATAATGGTAGAGGCTCTGTCGCCTTTTTCAAAGGGTGCCGCTTCATCATTTATGCACAATAAAGTTTAATCCTTGTAGAGCCTTCGTCCTACTCCTAATAGCATACAACGTAATTTAGCCAAAGCACCACCTGTCTGATGGACGCAGAACCTCCCCTAGCCTAGGGAGAATAATGTTGTCATTGTCTCAGAGATGATAAAGAGGATGGCAGGCACCAGTGCTAACTTCATCGACTAAAACTATGATGGAAAATGTTCGTCGACTACCTGTTTTAGTTGACTAAAATATTATGATATTTAGTCGACTAAAACTAGATGAAAACCAAAACCTTTCAGATGACTAAAATATGACTAAACAACACCGGAATGCAATGCAAGATGCCAGGCTTGTTGATTTCCTCAGATAAATAGTACACAACTTGATTTCCTTTCCTCACCCAGTCCTTCTCGTTGAGCCTCGCGGCTTCATGATAGACCTCGATGGCCGCCTTGTGCTTCCCCAGCAGGAAACTGAGGGGGAGAAAGTTCAGACCATAAAGTCAGCTTATTATGCGACAATCATGAAACGAGCAACGTCGTAGCAGGCTGAATATATATTGGCAACTCCACTCATCTTATGCTTCGTACACACACACACACACACACACACACACACACACACACACACACACACACACACACACACACACACACACACACACACACACACACACACACACACACATACAGGGGGATTTATATATCCATGTCTACACTGCCTCGTTTATGAAAATATCTCCATCCACACAACATCACGATATTTACGTTTTCTTGTCCACATGAAAAGATTTGCTTTTATGGGCCAAAAACACATTTGTGTGTAAGGAAAGGAAAGGTACTATGTTTACCCAGGGTAACTGGACTAAGCTCAAGAACTTGTTTACAGCCAGGCCCTGCTCATAGAACATTTCATGGTAGGGACATGCCTTGTCCAAGGGCACTTCAGCGGTGGTAATTTTAACGTGCCGGTCCGGGGATACGAACTTGCGACCTTCCGATATCAAGACCGCTCCGCAAACCGTTCGGCCACTGCTCACCACGTGTGGGCGTGTAAGCCCTCCTCCCTGGCGTGTGTGTGTGTGTGTGTGTGGGTGTGGGTGGGGAACTCACAGTGATCTGGCCACTTGTTTCAGGTTGTCAGCACTGTTGGGGTTTAGGATAGCACAACTCTGGAACAACTCCAGGCTCTGTTGGATCTGACCTTCCAGACGCAGGATCAGCGCTGTGGCAAAAAAATACAAAGGCGGATTTACAGCAATAACACATTAAAACTGAGGCACATCAGGGGGCTTGGAGGGGCGGTATTATTAGGGACGGCTGGGTGGCTGTGGCTCAGGAGATAGAGCAGGTTGTCCAATGATCTCAGGAGATAGAGCAGGTCGTCCAATGATCTCAGGAGATAGAGCAGGTCGTCCAATGATCTCAGGAGATAGAGCAGGTCGTCCAATGATCTCAGGAGATAGAGCAGGTCGTCCAATGATCTCAGGAGATAGAGCTGGTCGTCCAATGATCTCAGGAGATAGAGCAGGTCGTCCAATGATCTCAGGAGGTAGAACAGGTCGTCCAATGATCTCAGGAGGTAGAACAGGTCGTCCAATGATCCCTGGGTCGGTGGTTCGAATCCCGGCTCCTCAAAGTGTCCTTGGGCAAGACACTGAACCCCACATTGCCTCCAATGAGTTGGTTGGTGTGAGCTTGCCACCATTGGTGTGTGAATGTGGGAAGTGAAGACGCTGGCGTCCACTGTTCGCCGCTTCACCTCCCAATGTATGAATGAATGAACCATTGTAAAGCACTTTGAGCACTTGGAAAAGCACTATAAAAATGCAATTAATAAAAATGCAATTCATTATTATATTCGGGCCTAAAATTATGCTAATTAGTTGGGCAGAGCCGAGCCTCGGCCATACATTTTCAGGCCCGTTGAGAACTCTATAGCTTGGAAAGGGCATACAGTATTTTGTAGGGCCAATGTTGCATTAGAAAGCTTGGATGCTGAAGGTGTGGTTTTGATGTAAGATGTTAAATATGAAGAGCTACGGCCCACAGTTAGAAGAACACGGTGCTGACGTACCTTGAACATATATGGGGTATTCACACATCCCATGGGTCTCCTGCAGTTGCTCTTTGATGATTGCCTGGTTTGACCAAAAAATTGCAACGTTACTTCTAATGCGGAAGGAAGTGTGATATTGGTTTGCAATAAGAATATAAATGTATGGAGGAAAAACCATGTGGAAAGGTCACATGATGAAACAGTGTTAATTTTGTCGCATAAAACTATGACGAAAATCTTTCGTCGACTACCACTTTTCACTAAATATATTGACAATTTCAACAACAAATAAAAACAATACTAAAATATTAGGGAGGGGCTAGTGGGGAAACGATCCAGAACTAAGACAAGACATTTTATATTGGTGTCACGAAAATAGCCCATGTACAAGCTTGTCGATCTGCCATTTTCAGCACACACACAGCTAATTATAAAATCAACCATACGACGCTATCAAGGCCCAGCAAAATACATTTTAGTCGATTAAATCAGCCGTAGATTTAGCCAACTAAATTCTTATGATATTTAGTCGATCAAATACAATGTCACTAAAACTAAATGGAATTGTATTCTAAAGACAGACTGAAACTAAATAAAAAATCACTGTCGAAATAAACACTGACAAACGTAGGGACGTCTCACCTTACAGGTGTCGTAGTCTTTACGGATATAGTGCAGATGGATCAGCCAGTTCCTTCTCTCTAGGATGGGAAGCTCTGGAACTGCATGGTGAAAGATTACATGTGTTTGGTCACGTAGCCATTTTGTCATCTTGTATTATAGACCATAGACGGCTCTCGGCGTCTGTTCTTAAGAAACCAAGCTTTCACGTTTTCTCATGCCAATAAAGCTCCTTTGGATTGTATTGATAAGTGGCGGTAAAGATGTGCTGTGAGTGGTCAGTAGTCACTTGAGTGTCAGCTATCGGCAGGAGTCTCTTCCTGGTTTTTACAGTGAAGAAAGTAGTCCGCACACAGGCTTTGCTCCAGTAGTGTTTTATCGTATTTAAAACACCATTAGTAAATACACGACATTTCGGCCGTGAACGGCCTTCATCAGGTGATGATTTCTTCCTGGTTTTTAGACAGCTGGAGGATGGAAATGAAGCTCCAAATCGGGCAAATTGTTTCTGGTTTTCTGGCCGGATCTTAATTTCCATCCTCCAGCTGTCTAAAAACCAGGAAGAGACTTCTGCTGCGAGTGGCTTTTTGTCACGCCTTGTCGCGTATATCTGGGTGTAATGTAACAGTGCGATACAGGTCTCTCCAATAGACTGCAGCAGCCAATGAAGAAGAAGAAGAAGAAGAAGAAGAAGAAGAAGAAGAAGAAGAAGAAGAAGAAGGGGATAGAGAAGAAGAAAGAGAAACTACTTGCAGAAGGAAAATACCTTTAGGCGCCCGCCGTTTCTTGGGCTCAGTAGCGACTGGAAGCTGAAATAAAGCAACACGCATGATTCAACACCATCAAGGCCCACCAAAATAAAAATTTGGTTGACAAAATCAACTATCAACTAATATCGTATAATATTTAGTTAACTAAAACTAGACTAAAGCTAAAACCTTTCAGATGGCCCATTTAAATGGTAAATGGTGCATTTATATAGTGGCGCTTTACATAGATTGTTCATTACATTCACCCATTCACACACACATTCACACACCGATGGCAGCGGAAACCATGCAAGGCACCAACTAGCACATCGGGAGCAATTAGGGGTTCAGTGTCTTGCCTTGCGGTTACCATCCGGCCACTCTACCCCTGAGCCACCAACGCCCCTTTTAAGTACCATCCGGCCACTCTACCCCTGAGCCACCAACGCCCCTTTTAAGTCATTTAGCAGTGTGCACTAGTGTGTACACTCGGTTAAGTCTCTAGTGATAACGAAGGGAGTGTATGAGATCCCAAATGTGCTAGACATAAGCGAAATAATGAATTGCATTTTTATGTATTTATTTAGGTTACGCAGTAACCGTGGTTATTTAAGTTGCACGAGCGCATGTCTAGCCAAGTTGCAATATAGCAGAAGATAAAGTAACTGAATGAGTGAGCGCATGCGTAGTCCACGCTTATATCCGGAGACCGGGTGCGTGCCTACGTCATCACACACAAGACCGAAGACCCACTCCTATCTCTCATAGAAGTGTGAGTTTATGAAAAGATGTTTCTGTGATGCGCATCAAGGAGATGCTTTACCCAAATGCACTAGACATGCGCTCCTGATACTTGCGTAACCTCCAATTTATTCGACTATGCATGCACCTCTTGGTACCACAGCACTCCAAATGCCCTTAAAACAAGGCTCCAGACATCCAAAAACAAACTGGTCAGGCTACTACTTGGCCCCACTCCCAGAACCCACCTCAACCATGCCCATTTTGATAGGCTGGAATGGCTTAGGGTTGATGACAGAGTACAGCATCTTGCAATGGGTCTGGTCTACAAGATTCACTACACCACCAAGATACCCATGACCATGTACCTGTCTAAATACCTCCTTAATGTCAACAAAGTCCACACACTCACAACATCAGAGGGAGTTCAACACACCACATGCAACCCAGATTCGGCTCAAACAAGGGATTAAATTAATTCCGCTCCTATGCCACTAAAATGTGGAACGCCCTACCAACAGGCAACAGCCATTAAAGACATGTAAATCCCTTGACTCCTTCAAAACCGCTCTCAAAAAGCACCTACAAACGGTTGCAATTCGAAAGTGGCCCCTGTAAATTAAGTCGGAGTTAGCCTGAGCTAACGTGTTAGGTTTCTGGTCTAGAGGGGCGGGTCGCAGCTCAGATTTGCGCACGCCCTGATTGGATTTCATCTATCTGTCCGTCACCCCCGGCCACTCCTCTCCCCCTAGTGCAGCGCTACGTCACATCATTTGGAGCGACGCCCACCCGGAAGGGTTGACTCCCACTTTTAGACCAGAGCGGCCAATGCGTTCCTCCAGGCTTTCAATTTTTGCACCAACAAAAATGAAAGCCTGGTACCGAGGCTAAGTCGGAGTTACCCCCACCCATTTCTCCCCATACTGTAGGCCTACATGTTTTTCCCTTTTTTAACTTTCTTTATATGATGATTTCCTGTTTGAAATATACACTTCTATAAAATAGAAGTGTATATTTGTACATCTTTAAATGTTCTGATTAATTGAAAAAGGTGGACCCTGTTGTGTAAAGTGTAAATGCTTAATCATGGATCCCCCCCCCCCCCCCCCCCAATACATTTTTAATTCCTGAAATGTACTTGTAACAGAGCATTTCTACATTGCAGTATTGATACTTATACTTAAGTAAGAGTAGTTTTCCACCACTGCTCTTTTGTAGTCGAAGGAGAGAGATTATAAACAGACTGGCTATAATCTACTTACTGTAGTTAGCTTAGCCACATAGCAGCAGCTATACATGTAGCAAAGTTGAGCTGAGCACTCAGTGTTATAATAAACATAACACAGAGATAAATAAAATATAACAATATATCCTCAGACAATGTAATATTGGGGGGGGGGGGGGGTGTATTGTCAGATATCATGAATGATGCACTCACCGCCGATGTGTTCTCCCTTTCAGCCATTTTAGGATGACAAACACGCGACAGTCGGTTGCCATGGAAACGGCAGAGGAAGGAGGAGTGGCGAACCCATAGACAAGACTAGAGTACCATCTGTTTACAATGTAGGCTACATGCTTTGGTCACACTCAACTCAACCATCATTCCTAAAGACAATACTTTTAAAGCAATTTTACTTCATTGAGCTGTTTTCAGTGCCTTAATATAATAGTATTGCATTGATTGCATTGTAACGTTTGTAACCATGTAAATTATGAATCACATTACATTCTACAAGTTAGTTACAGAAGCTAGCCTGCAGAACGTCCTAAAAAGCCAACAAATGTTAATTTGATCTTCAGTACTTTTGTACCAGTGATGTGTTTAAGATTAAATCTGGCAATTTACAATTTACAATTTAGGCATTTAGCAGACGCTCTTAATCCAGAGCGATTTACATTTAAGCAAGAACAAAAGCATGGGAATACATCACATAAAAGCATTTATCAATATCATGAAACATGCGTAAGCTAAGAAAGTAACAGTGGAATATCTATATAATGAAACTATACATACACTATACATATAAACTATACATATTTACTACTATGCTATACATATGTAGGCTACTATGGCGTGCTATAACTATATACAATACAATTATAGTGCTGTCTACATAACATGCTATAAGTCTGTGTCAAATGCTATCTAAGCCAACAGAAATGCTATCTAAGGGGTTAGGCTGCTGCTGGCTGCTGGCTGCTGCTGGCATTTCTCTGCCTCCTTGTAAATTACCTGTTTTAATCAAATTATTATTATTATTATTATTATTATTATTATTATTATTTATTTATCAATAAGCAATTCTCCAAATAGCCTACGGTAAACTATTAAACATCTATTAAACTATTAAAGTGTATGTTATCCTCTGTCCCATTCCCAGACAAGCACAACAGCACCACCAGGTGGAATAGTAGAGTAACAGCAGCCTTCATCGTAGAATCTCACATTCTCACACTTGGGGCTGGATTTTGAAGGTGCGTTTTACCATGTGGTAATACATAAATTGGCCTCGCTCTGCGCACAATCATATTATGAAAGCCTTATCGTCCCGTGTTGATCTCACACACATATGGCATACGTTCCTGAATATTTTAGCATTGTGGGAGTGTCCATATGTTAATTATTTTCGCTTCGCACAATTTGCTATTAAGCCCCTTGACCTAAAAACACTCAGCGCATAACGATAAGACGTGGGTCGGACTACCTCATAAATGCAAAAAGCACTGTTTGATTTTACACTTGAGTGGCTCTGGGAGGCTGCTGGAGTGTTGCCATGTCTGTTTATTATAAGCGGCTTCTTTTTCTGTAAAGTTGCTTGTAAATATTGGTAGTTGTACTAGTTGTGGTTGCTTTTTTTGTTTCTAAAGTGGTTATTTGGGCTTTTCTCCTAATGTTGTTTAAACCAGTGATCCTCACACAGCACATTACCATGTCAAGGATCCCCAGATGAATGCATTTGCCCAACTAAGGACAGCTAATCCAAAAATTAAATTAAAATTTTCCAAGATTACTTTTGAAAATAGCAGATCTACCAGCTCACAATGTATCACATTCATTCATTAAAACTATGAACGCTGACTGCAGGCGGATATATAATGATCATTATAACAATGTGCAAGAAAATATTTAAAAAGATGGAAGAACTTTATATTTGTGGACAATCAAAATATGTTTTTTATTTTAATGTGGTGTCATTAAAATTAATGTGGATATGGCAGACTCACTATCTAGAAAATAAAAACATGGCACTTCATTTAAAATAGGTTACAGACCCCTGTTATATGCGCTTCTTTTGGGATTATTGTTATAGAGCTATTTACTTGTTTCTATGAGACATGGCAACAGCGCTCTTTTGTGCAGTTGGTAAAATGTTGAGATTAGAAACGGCCATAATTCTTTCATTTCTCAACCTTTAAAAATAAATCTCCATAATCCTTGGGAAGTTTGCTTTCATACGCTGTATCACACCCGATTCAAGTCTTCTTCAATAAAATGCTACGAGCGAAGACCCGCAGCAGCATTCAACTCATTCCTTCATCATGACTTGAATGACATAAAATATAATAAACGTTATTTTACTGGTGTTTTTCAATAGAAGCAAATTATTTTGAGGCATAAAGGTGACAGCATGCAGTGCAATAGGAAATTTTAACCCAAATGTGACAAAGTCATGTCATGTCTTCTATGGTGCCAGCCTGAAGAAATGTACATAATACCACGACCCCCAAAGTGCGCATTCCTATGTGACATCAGCTGACTGGTAAAGAGAATAGTACGGACACGTCTCAAACACTCCTTAAACACTCCCATGACTAATTCAAGGCCGTTTTGCGCAATCCACGGGGTGTCGAAAGCGCTTCTTAACATGCCCAAAATTGCTATATGACATTCCACACGCCCCCAGCTCTAAAAACTGTAATATTATATGTAATATTATTGGAACTGGATAATCGACCTGTTGGTGTTGTGGTCGATGAGAATGTAGCACTGTAGCAGACAGGATGGTTCAAGCCTATATAGCTCAGCTCAGAGCCTTAGATATAGACAGGCTCAGCGTAGCACAAGAAGGGCATGAAATGAATATTTATAATGTTGTACCCAAACTTATACTCAGTGTTTGTGGAAAGGCCTGCTGTTGTTGCCATGGGTCATCATTCATCACCATGCCACCTTGTGGTTTTCTGTCATTTGGACAAAATGAGTGTTCAATAATATTACCAGAAACACATAAAGAGAGCTAGCCCTGATTGACTATAACAGGTGTGTGTGTGTGTGTGTGTGTGTGTGTGTGTGTGTGTGTGTGTGTGTGTGTGTGTGTGTGTGTGTGTGTGCGTGCGTGTGTGTGTGTGTACAAATGGAACCAAATGGACGGTCAGCATTTGTACACTCTCAAGAGTTAAGGTGGGACCATCCATCCATCTTCAACCGCTTAATCCGTAGTCGGGTTGCGGGGGCAACAGCTCCACCAGAGTGCTCCAGACTTCCCTCTCCAGAGCAACATTAGTGACTTCCTCCTGGGGGATTCCGAGACGTTCCAAGGCCAGTGAGTCGATGTGTTTCCAACTGCGCCTTGGTCTGCCCTGGGGTCTCCTCCCAGTGGGACGTGCATCGAGGACCTCCCTAGGGAGATGCCCGAGAGGCATCCTAACCAGATGCCAGAACCACCTAAGCTGGCTCCTTTCCAGGCAAAGGAGCAGTTAAGGTGGAATAAAACATTTGAGAACCACTAGTAGTAGGCCTATAGTTGGACTCCTAATGTGCCATAGCCTACATACATAGTGACATAGTAAATCAGTGTCATACAAGATATTTTGAAGAAAATCTGGAGACTTAGACATTCAGTAATTGGGTCTTATGATCAAAATTGTGTAAAAACAAAATCTAGAATTTGCCATGCACGGACAATACCAAATCTTTTGCCACGGACACATTTGTCCATGTATGGACATCTTTTGATGACCCCTGCATGGCTCTTCAACAGGGTCCTGTCTGAAAGTATACACATTAATGTGAATCACAACATAATAATGAAACAAACAATGTTACATTTAAAACACTGCTGAATTTTTTTGACAGGAAAACGGGAGAGAGATGGGGGGATGACATGCGGTAAAGGCCGTGTCGGGTCCGGGAGTCGAACCCGCGGCACACTGCGACTGGATCACCAGTCCGGTGCCCAGACCGTTACGCTACGGCCTGGGCCACTGCTGAATTGATATGGTCTTTTTTTTTGTCTTTTTACGAATAAAAAGAAGGGGAAAGAAAAATACTGCTGATATGAATCCATCAAATCCATACTTACATAAAGAAGCACTGTCTACAGTATGGAACTTTCCTCTTCTACCCCGGATTTGAAAGAGGTTCCTGCGCTGACATTTTTACCATTGAGCCAATAGGAGCCTGCCCTATACAAGTCCCCGTTTCATCTCTCTCTCTCAGCTATACAATATGACTATGTAGTTCATCTCTCACTCAGCTAAGGGGTCCCTGCTTCATTTCTTTCTCAGCTATGGGGTCCTTGGCCTGAAGAATACATTGACGAACCCTGAGTCAAAATGAGTCATACTATTGGTCAGTTACTATTAGTAGGCCATGTAGCCTACATCACATAAATTGTAAACGAGTTAATATTTAGACAAAATGTTTGATTTACTAGACAATAAGCCTAATACACAACAGAACATGCATTAAATAAATCTGATTCCATTTGTACAGTGTCAGAGTTAAAGCACTCAAGATTTTACTGTATTTAGCCTATATTATGTAACGTTATCATGAATTTCACATACTCATACTATTTGGTGGTGGCCCATTCATACAGCTTATGGCTTTAATTTGTGGTGAAAAACCTGTATCGGTATGGGAAGGGTTCCAAAACCTTCTAGAAACCTGGCCGTACTGATACAGGAGCACACACACCATACACGTTTGGGCACCACATTGTTTCTATTTTTGAAATAGTAATAGTAAAAATAGCCAATCTACATCAATATGTTGTGAGCTTGGCTATTTTAATTGCTATTGGTTTTTCAAAATGGTCTTTGGTATGACCGAACCCCGACCTCCCAGTCTTAGGGCAGACACTCTGACCGAATGACCACTGAGAATTCTGTTCTTTACCATGACTTGTTTTCTGGTCACATCCTGCGTCCAGTACTGTACTATTATCTGTAATAATTTGTCATGGAGTTTTTTGAACAATCAGGAATTGTTGAGGAAAGAGTCGTAGAAAATATTCTAGGATACCCTTTTTTAACCCATTAAAAACCCATTCTAAATCAGTAGTTCTCAAACCTTTTCATGCCAAGATATGTGTTTTAAGTGATGTGAGAAACACACAACACACACACACACACACCAAAGTTTTAATGGGTTAATGTACATGATATCATGGGGAGAAGTACATATACGGTATAGCTCTGCCAACCAGTGTTGTACTACTACTTTTAGAAGTGGGGGGGACACCCCATAAGACGTGCGTGAACACATGCGCATGCATTTGCTTGCGTGTGCATACTGCATAGACATGCACTATAAAAGATGCAGACATGTGTATAGCCTATTTAGAAACAGGGTTTAAATGCTTAATCGTATATCCAAAAGACCAAAACAGTAAATGAGAACCACGGTTTTTCCACCACTGCTCAAAAGTGTACTCAAGTACAGAACTTGAGTAAAATGTTTCCACTAGTGTACTTAATCTAAGGTTGAGTTATATCAGCCAGTACAGTATACAGTGACATGTTGAGTGACCTCCTCTGCAGGCTGTATAACAAAGTTCATATAATAACAGGATCAAATACAATAAAACAATGACAAACATTAAAACAGCAGCAAACAAATGTGCCCTTTAACCTGAAACAGTCAACGTGCCGCAGAATATATTCTGGACTTGTATACCTGGAACTGTGCCACGGCACCCACTTCCAGAAACACCACCTTACAGTATACATTTTAGACGGATGAATAAAAAAACATGAGAACTTCTTTCAGCTCCTTCAATTTGCTCACATCATTTTTATTTTGTGAATATTTACAATGTCTAACCCCGTCATATAACTTAATCCCTCTTTACAAAAGTTAAATCTACAGCAGCATTAAATACATACATACACACACGTACAGTTACCCTATCATCTATCATAAGAAAGCTCAATATTAATAATCATCAAAAACAATACAGTGTAATGTTACAAGAAACAACGCAATACAGTGTCTACACTTTGCTGCCAAAACATTTGAAATAAACATTTCTTCATTTGAGCGTCTTAAGACTTCTTCATCTATTCCATTGTAATGATGATTAAACAGTAAAAAAATAGATAAGAAAAACCTTCAACCCTTCACCAATAATCAGATAATCATTTACAGTATAATACAGTTGGGAGGATCTGTTTTTTTGCCAGACAGTGAGCGATACATTCAGACGTATGTAATTCTTCATATCAGTATATCAGTAGTGTAACTTCATTTGTAACTGAAGTGTTCTCTGTGATATTCACTTCAAAGCGGTTTTCTGTCCACACCCTGTAACATTTGTTCCCATTAAAAAACTGATTCTTATACAGAGTTCCAAATGACATTGGAGCAGTGGTTTTCAACCCTTTTTCATACCAAGGTCCATTATTTATTAGGCATTTAAGACAAAGGCCACCATTTGATGAGATTTGGCCTCTCAGACCCCAAACTAAAGAATATTTTGTTATCGGACATCGGTTCCATGCTGTATTGATGTTGTACCATAGGAAAGCTAACGGGAAAATTATCAAAATAACAATTCTTCTACATTCTCTAATTGTGTAGACCTTATACATTAAGTAATGCTGATGTTTAACAATGTTTAACTATTCAGAACATAAAATCCACTTGATTTCATTTTACATTTTAAAAATTGAAAAATGTACGATGTGGTTACCAACTCCACCATTTAGCTGGTGACCATCTGGACCCTAGGACCACTGGTTGAAAACCACTGACATAGACAAAAGTTTTCAAGTGTGCGTGTATGGATTTAACTGTTACAGTGTAGTGGTGGCTGCCAAAACACAAAATATTAGTACACATTACAATAAGGGATTAATTATTTGCTGCAGCGAAATGTAGAAAATAGAATGCAAGTTGAGTACCAAAAGAGAGAATATAGTGTGTGCCGAATGCTTAAAATGGATGATGACAGTGATAAAGGTTTAAAGGGTCAACCTCACCATTAAAAGGTATGTGAAAGTAATCGGTGTCATAGAGCGAGCTAACCTAAAACTCTAGTTTCATAGCGCCGGTTTTCACTCATCTGTAAGCCAATAAATATAGGCCTATAGAAGAGTGAAAAGATAGAAACATTGTAAAGGCTATGTTTGCATTAGCCTCAAATTATCGTTGCTGTCGGTAAGATACTTCGTCACACAATAGTAGCAGAAATAACCGTCATCATGCAACACATTTTCAGCTTGTTAGATGTGCAATTTTTTTAATTTGAATTCCGAAAAATTCTGGACAAAATGAGGTTTCCACCCGACAGCAAGGATCCTATCCAATTGGGGGTATTGCTCATAGATATAAGAGTATATTTAAGTGGTACTTGAAGTACAGTATGCTACTTCCATGTTCACAGCCACCTACTTCACTGGGGGGGGGTGCAGTGTACTTCCTGTTCAGTGTTTCACATGGAGGCAGGTGTCACCTCACCATTCATTGAAATGTTGCTTCTATAGAGCATCAAAGTATGACGTCATTTACACATCCTACCTGAGTCGCATTTCCCCCCCACATTCTGTGTCTATATTTTTTTTAATATTGCGTCAAATAAGAACTGTGTTCCAAAAATAAATGATCCTGGGCAGTTTCACTCATATGAAGAACCAACTGACTGCCGCCAAATTAGTTATATTTTCGCCAGAAACAGACTGTATCAAATATGATTGTCTGACTATCATAAACGATACAGGGCCACCTCCCCCACAATATCGCCAAAACAGTTTTTTCTTTCTTTTTTTTGGACCACAATGCTTATATGAGACCATTCTAAGGTGACCCAATGTTATTCTCCATAGAGAAACTACTTCCACGACCCAGGAGATGAGCGAGTCACGTCAGGACATCTGTGCGCTATACATTTTTCCTATATAGTGGTGCCATCCATAGCCCCAGCCAGTATCTTCCTATAGTGGTGCCATCCATACCACACAGCCAGCATGGGCATACATTATATGTTTTGATGATGTACATCATCTTTACAGAGAGTGAGAGCTCACAGTCCTAATACTTTTTATCTTACATTTGTATTCAGTAACCAACAGGAATGACAGGAGTCATTCCAGTTCAGACATGCAGCTAATGGCTAGCCTTACTACATATTATTTAATTTAAAAATATTTTACAGAGTTGGTTCCGTTGAGTGGTCAAATGCAAGCATTAATGGCTTCTCCAGTAACCCCCCCTTTGAATTGAACTGAATTGATCTGAAAAGTACAAATTACAGAATTTCGAAGACGACATCTTTCCTTGATCATAAATGGCTCCTTTTCCCGTCACCTCAATAAATAAGTAAACTCCAGATCTAACAGAAAAGCTACCAAAGGGTATTGGAACATGGCAGGAGTGGTCTATAAATCTACAAAATGAGAGTAGACTTTTTACTGGTGTCTCTGGAAGTCTCCCTGGGCAGCAGTGGAGGTGTGTATGGGTTCCTCTGGAAGTCTCCCTGGGCAGCAGGGAAGGTGTTTACGGGTTCCTCTGGAAGACTCCCTGGGCAGCAGTGGAGGCAGCGCTGGTCGCAGCTGACTGGAACGCTCCGTTCGTTAGAACGCCCACGCTGAACTCCTGCTGGGCTTTGGTGAAGCTGGCCCCGGTCCTCCGGTATTTAGAGTGGACCTGGAGTAAAGATTATTTAGGGAGTTTAGAGTAAGATTAAGGTATATAGAGTGGATCTGGAGTAAAGACTATTTAGGGTATTTAGAGTAAAGGGTAAGGTATTTAGAGTGGACCTGGAGTAAAGAGGAAGGTATATGGACCTGGAAAGGATAAAAAAGGAATTGGGAGTGGCAGTGTTGACCAAAATTGCCACCGATTGACAATTACCCAGAATTCACACCACGCGCTCTGAGAAAGCACCGAGGTTCAATGCAATGTCTAAGGAGAGGTAGGTGTGTAATCTATCAAGAAGGAGAAGCTAACTTATAATAATTATTTCTCACCAATCATCAAGATATGCAGATCTAGACTGGACAAAATGTAAAACTCCATTCCAAAGTACTTTCTAACGCCTTACCATCTTCAGTAGGATCACTCCCAGGACAGCGTTGACGGTGAAGAAACCAGCCACTACCATCATGACCACGGCCACAGCCAGGTTAGTACGGACCATGGAGATTGCTGCGATCCATCCACTGTAAACGACACAGGCATAATCTGAACAACACCCTTTCCTTTCCAATGTTCATTTCACATTAACATAGTGTTCAACAAGCCTTTCCCATGTTCAATCATTTCACATCAACAGATTGTTCAACAAGCCTTTCTATGTTCATTTCACATCATCAACATAGTATTCAACAGGCCTTTCTATGGCATTCAAATATAGCATGGAAGAAGCTGACTGCATGGAAACAAAGACATTGCAACTTCAAAATGGAGCACACACTCTCTAGCCAATCAATCATTGAATTGGCTCGAGAAACACAATAATAATAATAATGAAGTTTGAAAGGTTGAATGAGGGTCTGTTGGATGGAAAAGCCAACCTAAATGAAGAGAGATAGAACCCGAAGAGAGAGAGAGGTTCCACACACTTACAAAGTAGCCCCCCAGCCCAGACAAAAAGCACAGCATCAAACTAGGGCGGTTGGAATCTGTCAAAGAGATGGCAAGAAAAGAGAGACAGGACAGGGTGCAGACAGACAGGTATATGAATAAAGAAACCCACATGTACTGTATACCCACATAAACTTACTCAAAGCTAAATGTCCAACATTTCTTAAATAGCTAGCTATCCACTCAGTCACAAGCATCAACTCATTGACTGCCATAGACAAATATATCCGTCATTAGGTGTTTTCAGTATTTACGATAGAGGGCTCTCTTCCACAAACTGTGAGTGATCCTAGGACTTCCGAAGAACAGTACATCAGGAAATAAAATGATCTAAAAACAAATCCAACCCGGTCCGATCTAATGTTAAAGGATCCATTTATAAAAAATACAAATAAAAGATAATAATAAAACTGTGTTTTTAATGAGAACAAGCTATATTCGACTGCCAATAACGAAGCATCGTAATGACACACTTACTGCCGATAAAAAACTAAATACTTCAGCACTTGCCATAGAGCACCAAGTAGGTAACGATAGAAGTTGGAGATCCATGCCCCACCCGGCTATGCAATACCCGTTGTACCCGTGTCAGAGTACCCATTCCACCGATCTGTCTGTGTCCCTGTTATGCCCATATATGGAGATTTCTGTAGCCGTCTCTGTGTTCTGTCATTCCTATGGAGTTCTGTGTCAGGCATGGCCAAAAATTGTGTGTTGTGATGTCAGAACAGCCTGCTCCATATATGGAGCCTGGGCAGGGGGCCTGTCCAGAGCCCGGGCAGAGGCCTTTTGTGGCGGTTCTGGACAACCGGGGATCCGACCGACTCGACACCGGGCACTGGACTCCCTGTGGGGGTGTGGAATGAGTGTGTCGAATTTGAAGTCGGTAGTAAACGTACACATGTGACAGATGTACCCACGTACAGAGACTTGGTGCATTTATAGATAGATTATTATTATTATTATTTCGACCCTTGGTTCTCTAGTTATGGTCTGTTGAAAAAAGAATATCTGGCCAAACAATGGCGAGGAAAAGAAGAGAGGCGAGATAAAGGGGTTTTAGCAAATCCACAAACACTGAAGTCAACGGTGACTGACTGAGATTTTGCGATCACATGATCTCCTGTTTGCGTGAGGGTTAAATGGTGACTCATAGGTTAGCGAAGAGTGTAACTTAGCGAACAAACTAAAAACACACAACAGACGTCCAAAGACAGCTTTGGCTGTGAATGAGTTGACAGGACATTCAGACTTTAGAGAGATATTTGGGTCGTCTCACTGACCTGTTGCCCCACTTGGGAATCCCCACAGTCTGGATGATGTACACCGCTACTTGGAAGAAGAACACAAAGAAGAAGAAAAAGAAACTGAAGGAGCTGTCAGACCTGAGGAGGAAAAGAAAACAACAAAGAAAGGCATGTCAGTATTGTATAATAGTAGTGTTGATTTTGAATACATTTTCATTTAGTCATATTTTAGTCACATCAAAACTTTTAGTTTTAGTTGACTAAATATAACATTTTAGATGACTAAATCTACAGTTGATTTTGTTGACTAAAATGTATGTTTTTATTTTACACTTGATTGCATGCTGAAAATAGCTGATCTACAAGCTCACAAAGTGTCGCACTGAGATGTTATGCAATGCTAACAGAGTGACTGACCTGAAGGCCTTATAGACTGGCCTATACCAACAGACGAAGGAGACGGGGGCGAACAGGATGAACCACAGGATAGACAGGCCGAAATCCACACCATACTGAGAGTCTGCCGTGAAGTAAGACAGGCACGCCAGGATGTTCAGGAACAGGGTGGCGCAGTGGACTGTGGAGACACACAGGAAACAAAGAGTTAACACGGGAAACTCAGGGTTAGTTGTAATATACATTGGAAGTGTTTCTACAGCTCAAGGGTTAGTTGTAATATGCATGCATGCAATTTAAAACACACAATGGTAAACATACGACACAGACACACTTGATCACACAATGATCCCCTCAAGTTCCACATCCGAGACAAAATGCACACTGCATGGACGAGTCTAAAAACGCCTTCTAATTTTGATATTTATATTTCTCAGCCTCCTAAACAGATGACATAAAAAACCTCTTTCAATTTCCTTTTATTATCTTTTTAATGAACATTAGGAGAAATTACAGTAATAGCCAAAGGTGCAAGCTCCTCTTACATGCTTTTTTATTGTCTCCATCTGCTACAAAGGCTAGTAAATGCTGTATAGCAACATCTAAAATTCTGTTCCCAGCTTGAAAAGTATAACAAGTAAACAAGTTACAGGCCTAAATGGTTTAATGAAGTAACATACGTGTGTGTGTGTGTGTGTGTGTGCCTTAGTGACGAGTGATTTGGTTGTTCAACGTGACTCTGTTTTCTTGTTAAAGTTCTCAGTCTGAGATCTTTGCTCCATACGTACACATCCAGAGGTAGTACATTCTCCTGCAGATCTTGCGGTACTCCTCAGGAATGTCCTCATCAAAGTCCTGATAGAAGCACGGGTTCACAGGGAAGAACTTTGGGAGCGGCGGCCAGTTGTTTTCTCGGGCTGCAGCAGAAAAGGGGTTCACAAATTAATCGACAGATTAGTCAGCCGACTCTTCACAACAGGGCAACTGACTGAATAACATTACACTACTTACAGTATGTTTGTTGGATGTGTAACGTTATGATATATACACCTCATAATTGCCTGTAAGTAAGTTATTATTCAAATCAGTGTTTGTTCTTGCATAAAGTGATTTATAGAACTTGGTGATTCACTTGAGATTTCAGCTGTAGGTGAACTCTGACCTTTTGTATAAAGTGAGTTGAAGTAAATGTGAGCATTGATGTAAATGCTCACATGAAGGCTCATAGCCAAAATACGTAAGCGTTCATATATTGGTGTGTTCCAAATGTGAGTGCTTTTTATATAGCCAATCTACAAGCTCACAACGCATTGTAAATAGCCTATCTACAAGCTCACAACGCATTGTAAATAGCCGATCTACAAGCTCACAACGCATCATAAATAGCCGATCTACAAGTTCACAACACATCGTAAATAGCCGATCTACAAGTTCACAACACATCGTAAATAGCCGATCTACAAGTTCACAACACATCGTAAATAGCCGAACTACAAGTTCACAACACATCGTAAATAGCCGATCTACCGGAACATGTGCGTTCCTCTGCCATGCACGTGCACACAGCATTACATTGACAGAAAACTGCCCAATGATAGAACAGCAGAATTTTCTATAAATTGGTAACTGCTAATGACTGAACTTCTCACACTATCTCGATTAACAATTATTAACTATTAACATCCCTACCCAGCACACATGCTGAGCTCCGCTGCGTTTTTTCCTTTGCCCATCACTGGTTGTTGAATATAATAATAAAAATAATAACAACAACAATTCTTTTTTAACACTACTTTTCCCGGGGAATTCTTCAAAATAAAGGCACTAGAGTCCCAGCAGATATGGCATATTTTACTCTGAAAAGACTCTCCTTCCGTTCCCCCCCAAAATCGGGAGGCATAATCCTCCGTTGTTACCTCACGCTGGTCACACAAAACTCTCTCTATAAAACCATCAAAATGCTAATGTGTGAAACTCACAACCGGGTAGTCCTGTCCGGGAGGCAATGTTTTTTAGTTCCTGCTCCTTCCTGTCCAGCTCAGCAGCTTTCTTCTCTAGCTCCTCCTGCTGTTTGAGGAGGGTGGCCTGGGCTGCTGCCGCAGTCGCCTGCATGGTGGAGAATGAAGAGAATTCATTTAGTTTAGGAAGGTGGCCTGGGATGCAGCCGCAGCACACTTTAGGGTTAACAGCACTACGTCCTCACCTTAACCACTAACATAATTATGGCTCAACGGAGCAATTCAGATCCTGTTTTCTTTATTAGACATGAACGACATGAAGTCAACCTGTGACTGTTCTGTTCATTTAGCAGACGATTCAGCTCTCCTAGACTCACACCATGACTAGTCACAGGTCAGGGAAAAAAAGTGCTTAGTGCAGAACTCACTCAAATAATTTCATCTGCCACCATCACAAAATATGTGATGATTATATGATTGTGAATCGTGAATCTTTTAATACATAATATTAAAATACCTTTCATTGTTATTTGTCTGTAATTTTGCATTGTCCCCCAAAAAAATGCTATTAAAGCAAGTTTACATCATACCAAATTATATGAAATAAAAACGTCACAATATTAATTTAGCCTGAATGACCCATTTGACCCACTGCACAAACGTATTGTGACCGCTAATCTAAGAAAAATGGACACATTCATGTATAAACTCACACCTCCATCATACGTGTGTCTGTGTGCATCTCACCTGTATACTACTGGGCTCCATAGATGCCTGTAACACAGCTGGTTGAGAGATGGGGATGGTAACGTCGCTGTGGAGTGCCTGAGGACACATTATATACATATTTGTAATCAGGGATGTGCAGTGGATCTTTTCACTAGTGGGTTTATGTTGCGTGCACGAGCTTGTGAGCGATACTTATTTATTAACCCACAAAATACTGTATATCAAAATTTATTCCATTTACTTGCATAATAGGGAAACTTTAGTGTTGTCATAATTATGCATTTACCTTGCAAATGTAACCTCTGTAATTTAATTAGTTCATGAATCCACCAGCCACTGTTATGATGTAATATCCAACTCTTTAGACTGCTTCAGACATCTACAGTACAGTAGGCTACTTAGCAGGTTGACACAATGTACCGTTTCCATTGATATGCATCCAATGTCGGTCATTCCTATTGTTTCAACCTGTGAAACTTATATGCGCACTCGGGACCACTTGGCAGATGTTGTGGTAGTGTGAATGATGCGTACCGTTCCCGGGAGCGGATCGCCCAACCGTCCCCGGGACCGCATGGGGTCTCTGGACCGTTGAAGTGTATTCAGATACGGATTGTTCCAATGTGAATGCATGCAGTCGAGGGGCCAAGCGTCAACAAAAAAAAACACAGCCTCTGCACGATGCGTAACACCAGCGCATTTCTCAACGCCGCCCTTCTCCTGTTGAATCTGCTTATACGCGCAGCACCGCGCTGATCTTATTCTGCGGACTACACGTGGCTCTTGGGCTTTGCTTGGCACAGTTTCCAAAGTAAAACAAAATAATAATAATGCTAAAGTAGAATCCATAGCAAACTAATACACTGGAGCACAGAACTGACTGACACAGTGAATAGCAGGCAGGCTGACAGTGAAGTAGTATAGCGGCAAAAAGCCAAAGAGGCAATGCAATTCAGTGTGTCTGGATTTATTTGAGACAATGTCGCACAGTTGATGGTCAGTGTCCGTGCGCGCCAGCCATCAAGCACACCGTCATCAAGAGGATTAAAGTGTGTTATGCAAGTGTACCCGGGTGCGCTGTTGAATCTCGGGCAATGTGAATCATGGCCATCGGGGACCAGGCAACCGTATTCGGAAACGGTTCCAATGAAACGGATTCAGTCCGTCTCAGTGTGAATCCCCTATATGTGTCGATCGGCAGGTTTTGTTAGCGAGGTGCAAAAACTGAAAGGCTGTGCGGGCTTGTGTGCATCTTCAAAGTACCAGGGCGGGGCCCTGGATAGCCCTACCGACCAGTATTGCATGCTGGTGTGAATGAAGAGTATCTGTAACTTACTGGTTAAACATTCTTGAAATGCCTGTATACCAAAAATCATAATAAACAGATGTTTAAAAAAAAAAGAGAGAAGGTATTGCTGTATCAAATCAAAATGTGAAAGCAAGCGGTATTAAAGTAAGTGCGGTAGCCTCACCATTTCTCCAGCGGAAAAAGGGTTGAACTCTCCCACATTTTCGATCCCTTTGGTGGCTTGTGTGACTGAGGCATCCTGAAGATGGAACATAAGCAGACTTCATTCAGTATTATGATTCTGTATTTAATGGAGGTTGTGGGCCTTTCTCTTCAACCCTTTTCATAACAAGGCCCATTATTAATGTGGCATTTGAGCTACGGACCACCATTTGATTTGCAATGATTCCATGCTGCTGTATTAATGTGGTACCCTAACCCTCGAAGAGAAAGAGGCAAAAGTTGATCAACATAACAATTTTTCTACATTCTCTAACTGTGTAGACTAAGTAATGCAGATGCTTAACAATAATTTAACTCGATCTCAAGATTTCTCAAGTTAAAGCTCTAATAAGAGTACATGTGGTTACCAACTCCCCATCCTTTAGCTGCATGGGGACCACCTGGAACCCCCTCAAGGACCCTGGTGGTCCCAAAGTTGAGAACCCATGCTTTACTTGGTTAGCAGCTCCCAATTTTGAGTGATTGATTAACAGTTTGCAGAATGACAGTACATTTCAAGTACAACTCAATACAAAAACTATTAACTGTGAGTGGACGACACCATAAAGCATTACACTTGTTTACAATAGGGCCCACCATTTTCAATTCATCAAATCATTTAGAGACGTACGAATATACACAACCATATAGTAAAAAATAAATCATCATAGGAGGTAAAAAGGGAAAAGAAACATATACAGTGAGGGGAAACAGGGGTGGGGGGGGATTCAGATTTTACGGGGGCCAGTTTTGAATTGCAGCCGTCCCTAGGTGCCCTCTGAGAGCAGTTTTGAAGAACAAGAAAGAAAAGCTGGAAACAGGTTTGTGTGTGTGTCTTTTAGCCATTTTATGGCTCAGGGGCA
This sequence comes from Protomyctophum parallelum, assembly GCF_964188405.1. Classification (NCBI taxonomy): domain Eukaryota; kingdom Metazoa; phylum Chordata; class Actinopteri; order Myctophiformes; family Myctophidae; genus Protomyctophum; species Protomyctophum parallelum. Next base: position 39,666,280 of record NC_139699.1, read on the forward strand.
GGGCACGGAGGGCAGGGTGCTTTAATAACTTGTTTTCCAGCAAACAAAGACTATTCTTCCTTTAAGGCAAATGTTAAAATAAAGTATACATTGCCTTTTATCCCCAACAGCCATTTGTTCAGAAAACAACAGGAATTATCACCTATTTAGGTCACTGCTGCAACAGAGCCCATGGTTTCACAGTAGGCCTATATGGTGCTTATTGTTCCTTTTAGTTAAGATGTTTATAAACTAAACATGTCTATCATATCTGCTACCTGGCAACATTAGAGCAGTGGTTCTCAACAAGTGGTCTGGGGACCACCGGACCTGAAGCTTGACGGGGTTCCACTCCAGCCTCCAGGTGGTCCCCAGCAAATTGGAGATTTGGTAACCAAATGGACCCTTATAGATCTTTAACCCTTACGGGTCCACCAAAATGTTTTGGGTCTGAGAGACTAAATGTCGTCAAATGGTGGTCCTCGGCTCAAATGCCCAATCAATTAATGGACATTTATGAAAAAGGTTGAATGAAAACCACTGCAAGCTGCCTACAAGCTGTTCATTCATGAAAACATGCAAACCGTAAACAGTATGGTGATGATCAAGTTCGATCCCCATTATAAGGGGCCTATACAATAACTACTTGCGCAGGTAATGGTATACGTCTTGCACCAAGTCAACGTGTCATTCTACATTGGTCTAAAAAGAGCTATAATTGGATGAATATACCTGTCGATCATTATCAGCGCGTCGATTACAGGAAACTGCTGCTAAGGAAAGGAAAGGCCAAACCTTAACCCAGACAACCAACCAAACAGGTTCTGGTCAAACAATAATAGTATCTTTTACACTGTTTTTAAGCTAAAACAGCGCTTTAAATAACAGCTTTAAGTTGAACTGACCTGGAACGGGTTGACGTCCACGGGATCCACGAAGGGGTTGCTGTCATATTCAGACATGTTTGTGTTTTAATGGAGATATAAACAGACCCTGTGCTGTGAGTGATGTGATGTGATGTCTCTGGAGACTAGAGAGTGCTCAGAGCCGATACCGAGCTGTGTGACGCGAGCTCAGCTGCTCACTGCGCGTGCGCAACTGAAGAGGTGGGCGCGTCACTGATGGGGGTGTGTCCATTTTCAATTCAAAGGAGCTTTATTGGCATGAGAAAACACACGTTACAGCAGTGGTGGAAATTACTAAGTACATTTACTTATAGTAATTTAGTAATAAAAACTACTTAAAAGTACTTGAGTAAATGATTTACTCAAGTACTTTTTTATTTTAATTTTGAGGCATTTGTACTTTACTTACTACGGCTATTTTTTGTGAAAATACTTGCTGTAGGCTGAAAAGGCTTTAGTAAAATGGACCTGGGTTAAACTGTTGAGATAATAAATATTCATATCAAGCCTAAATCGGTAGGTCTATACAATGTCGGTGGTGAGTCATAATTTATTACCACAATTCCTACTATGATTAACTAATCTTGAATCCCCCCCACCACCCCACCCCATTTTCCCTCACTGTATATTGTATCTTTTCCCTTTTTTGCTTCCCATATGATGAATTCCTGTTCTGTTCTTTAGCTACATAGAAATGTCTATTTGTATGTCTATAAATGTTTGTATGTCTTTAAATGTTTTGATGAATTGAACAATGTGGACCCTGTTGTAAACAAGTGTAATGCTTAATTGGGTCGTCCACTCACAGTTGACAGTCTTTGTATTGAGTTTGTGCTTAAAATGTACTGTAAATTCTACAAACTGTTAATAAATATTTCAATCAATCAATCAATCTGTCAAGACATCCTCCGCAGGTGATTCTGTGTTGGAGTTTGGAAGCACTCGTTTTTTTTAAGGGGTCACGCTGCTGCCTCCTGCATTATGTGCAAATGTGAAACAGGTGGTACGCAGGGCCGTTCAGTGACTTTGACGAGCGCTTCCAAACTCCAACACTTAGAAAAATAATCACTTGACTTGAACAGAATTTCTTGACAGAAAGTAGCTCATAACATGTCTACAGTGGATTTTTATGACACAAAAGCGCAGCAGATTGAAAGAGGATAATTCAAGCTTGGCCTAGAGCTGCAATGTTGGTATGGTGAGTTAAATGTGAGTTAAATGTCGTTTAATACAAGCAGATCGCAAACGCAAATTGGATAAATGGGGAGTCAATGGAGGGTATTGCAACTCTAGATTCATCCCATTATAAAAAAATCTAGAGTTGCAAATTGCGGCTAAGCTTAAAGACCACATGTTGAAATGACAAGGGATGACTATTTCACTATAAATGGGGGCGTTGCTGAAAACGAGCATAGGTTTGTGCTCGGCTACTACCCTGGGTAAATAAAGACAAGAAAAAGAAAACTACAGCCACACTGTGAAAGGACCACACAGGCCCCTTTTCCACCAAAAGAACTTCGGTTCAGAACCAGTGCCGTTCCGAACCTTGGTGCTTTTTGCGAACCGGTCGTGAACCGGCCGGTTCATTTGGTGGCGCTATTATGCGCCCCGAGGGCGTTGCACAACACAAACAGTATCCACGAGGTTGTGATGTCAAGGTTACAAGTTATTATAACGCCCCGCAAGTCTCTGGATTCTGGATCGCGATGCATCCGTATACGTTTGGATCGTTTCATGTTTGCGTTGGCAATTAATGTAAACGTATTTTTGTTCAAAGACATCTGTTGCGTGTGTCACTGTGTCTGCGACGTCCTCCCAAGTTCCAACCCACTGACAAGTTCCAACCTACTGACACACCCACTTATATCGTCTCGGTTCACAAAGCGCTGCGTGCAATTACAAAGCTGAACCACCGTTTTGTGGTTCACATTGGGAACGAACGTTTATGGTTCGGAACCCACTCATTTTCAGTGGGAACACTCTGAACTGGTTCAATATTTAGCGGGAAGAAAGAACCGAACCGGTTCAACCCCGGTGGAAAAGGGGTCTCAGTGTTCTCTGCTGTGTGGTGAACCTTCAAAACATTACCGCGGGGGGGCCGGTGGGGAGGCAGGGACATAGGTTGGGGAACCAATAGGAAGTCTATGCCCAGAAAAGCACAGGGCTCTTTCAGGCTAGCCTATAGCTTTCTATTCCTGGAAAGTCAGTCAACATGCTATAATAGAAGCCATTGTTCCGCTCTCCAGTTTGCTCATGACATTAGGCGGTGTTATCAGACGCTCCGCTACACGATTGGCTGGCGGCATTTCTGGCAGTGTTTCAGAGTATGGGTCAGACTCCCATCGGCTTAGGCGTTGTTTCAGAGTATGGAGTCAGTGTCCCATTGGTTTAGGCGACATGGGGTGGGACTCCCATTGATGACTAGGTCGCTCCATTGATGACTAGGTCGCTTACATTAGTCAGGTTTCACCTGACAAAAAGCCTGCTTAATTACAATATAACGGGTCTGAAGTGCCCACAGCACTCCCATGACACACATAGGAAAGAAATGGCACCATTTTATGATGAGCATAGTGAGGACCTATATGAAGATAGCCGGTTAAAAAAGTCCTCCTTGAATGACACCCAATAACAAAATTAATATTCAATAAAATAAGACAAAAGACAAATTCAATTTCTTGTTGGTTGCTATTGAGCAAACACTGAAAGACGAGTCAGGGTAACAAGGTTCAAGGAAAAAATTGCATATCTGTTCACTATATACTGTACATACTGTATAATAATATTGTCCTGTACATTACAATTGGTTCTATGGCTGTTAAGCAGTGAATGAATGCAGTGCTGGGTTTTTATACACATCAAACATTTACAGAGCTGGGATCTCCTTGGCTGGAATATAATACACACACCAGCTAGCTTGGTCCCTTTGATGGCAAATATCTCCCTCGTAGGAAGGGGGAAAAGCAGCACGAACGTCAAACACATGAAGTTGTTTTTTCTCTCTTGCACGCACGCACACACACACACACACACACACACACACACACACACACACACACACACACACACACACACACACACACACACACACACACACACACACACACACACACACACACACACACACACACACACACACACACACACACACACACAGCCCAATCCCATACATATCTTTCCTAGATACTCAAAGCAAAAGATAAATATTTGACTTTTTAACTACCCAGCAGTTACTGGTGTTCCGTCTTTGTACAGTATGTATATATACCTGTATAATTATCGTATCATATAGAATTATACTTTGAAATTAAAAATGTATTAAATAGGCTGGGGGGGGGGGGGGGATAAATCTGTAATAATAGAGCAACCACTGCTTACTTTGATTGTTATTGAGCTGTAAACTTTTAAAGCAGCTAACGATTGTGAGCGCTTAAAGATCACAGTGACTGCATCATTGATGACTCACTTTAGACTGCATTGTCAATGATTTCTGGATCACCATATTCACTTTAGACTGCATCATCGATGACTTCTGTATCACCATATTCACTTTAGACTGCATCATCGATGACTTCTGTATCACCATATTCACTTTAGACTGCATCATCGATGACTTCTGTATCACCATATTCACTTTAGACTGTGTCACTGATGACACCATACTGCCTTAGCACACACGACTTCAGCGTTCAGCTCTGGAACAGTTCCTGAAACAGACTCAGAGTGGGCTCACACAATATAATCCCAGCGTTCCCTTTTCTCGGCGCGTCTATGCGGCTACTCAACAGTGCCTCCTTCAGGCACCGTGAGAGCATGCGTGGCTTTTTTAAGACTCAACTTCCACTTAACGTCTCATGACAAAATATGTTGAAAAAAAATTAAGAAGAAAAAAATGGTTTTGACGCATCAACATGGTTTCTTGTCGTACGGTGAAGTATAAATTAAAGCCTAAGGCCACGAGGAGTGTGAGCCCACATCCACTGGTCTCAGTCTGGTCTCTCTCTCTGCCAAACCCTCCTCTCCGGTCTTTGAAGTCACAACGCTGTACATACTGTACATGGCACTTGGGGACAATTTTCCTTAGACATGGAAAGGCTAAAGCAGGCGTAGTCTGAGGAGAGGAGATTGGGGAGAACATGGCCGTCGTCTGCCAGGGAGTCGGACAGGGAGTGCTTTGGCGTCGGCCGCCGGCTGACTTCAGTTCATACCATGAATTCATTGCTGCCGTACAAAACCAACTGCTGGGGTAGATCTGACGGGTCCCTGCCGTGGCCGCCACCGTCCCTGGGCTGCCGAGCAGAGGCCGAATGCTTCGCCCCCTTCAGTTTCTGTTTGCCCTTTTGCGGGTTGAAGGTTCCTCGGCTGGTGAACTGGGGCCCTTCCTCGTAGGGTCCGTCCCGCTCCGATGTGGGGCTGTAGTCCGGGCTGTCGTAGCGAGGGGACTGGGACAGGTGGGGGTGGTGTAGCGCCGCAGCCTGGGCGTGGGCGGAGCTTGGTGAGGGGGACTTGGAACGGAAGCGGAAGCGGCGAGTGGTGTTGGCGGAGGAGGAGGAGGAGGGGTGGAAGTGGGAGGACGAGGAGAAGGAGGAGACGCTGGAGCAGGAGTCCACGGAGTCCAGGGAGTCCGGCTGCCGGCGAAGAGGACGGCGCCGCCGCGGGCTCTGGTCCTCTGACTTCCTGGGCCAGGCGGCGGTCAGAGCCGGGCCTCTCTCTGCAGGGGGGAAGGCAGTGAGTATGTTAGGGTAACATCTGTTGCTTTGTTTCTTGTCTACTCTTCTTTCTATTATGTCTCACCAGAATGGCATCATACAGAAAGAAGGTGATTATTACACGGCTTGGTTGAATGCTTGATTCTGATTGGTCAATCGCTGAATTCAGCTATGTGTTATTTCTCGATAATGACGATAATGACGATGGAGAAATAGACGATGCAGTAACTTGATTCAATTTGAACACTTTTCCGAGGCGACCATGTCTGCCCAGTGTAACACTTACATTACCGTAAGCAAGAAAATACTTTGTTTTGTTGTTCATTTGGGGTTTATATTATATGGGTTCATAATATGACATTTATATGTAGGCATATTATTTTCTTTTGGTATGTCCTGTATGGGTGTGTCACATATATTGTAAGTTATTTGATGTACTGTATACCCTGAAACCTTGAATAAACAAAACTGTGATAAAAAAAAATCAGATCCATCTGTACTGTACTGTACTGTACTGTACTGTACTGTACTGTACTGTACTGTACTGTACTGTACTGTACTGTGACACTGTACTGTGACGCTATTTCCGTACTCAGACGGACAGACACAGACACAGACCTAGCCAGGGACTCACATTGCTGTGTATAGGAGTGGCTAGCACCACTCAAAAAATAAAATAAATAAATATATATATATATATATAGCTCAGTAAACGTGTGTGTTACAGCAACGCACCAGAGAAGTCTGAGGTGGCTCCTTCAGAGTCCACGTTGAGGTTCTCGGAGCTGTCGGCCGTACCGATGGAGGCCTCCGACTCCAGAGTCTCGTCGTCCGACGCTCGAGGCTCCAGGGTCAGCATCTCAAAGGTCAACTCCTCCCTGTTAGAAGCACACAGCCAGGTCAAACAGTGAGCCCAACACACATCCATACAGTACAGCAGTGCAGTGCTTCTCAAACTTTACAGGCCCCAAAATAATCATATTTGAAGTTCAACTGGGGACACCCAAAATAATCATATTTGAAGTTCAACTGGGGACTCCCAAAATAATCATATTTTAACTGGGGACTCCTAAAATAATCATATTTGAACCGGGGAATCCATTCCCAAAATAATCACATTTAACTGGGGACCCCCCCAAAATAATAATATTTGACCTGGACCAACCCCCCCCCCCCCCTGGTAAGCACTTGTAATGTAAGAGTTGAGGCAATCAAATCAGTTTGACTCGGTTGCGCAGATAACACGAGGCGTTGTGAGCTTGTAGATCGGCAACTTTAAGATTAAATTGTACCAAAGAATGTGACCACTTCACACCAGTTCTAATCTGACTCCATTGGCTCACGCTGGTGAACACTTTGACCTCTATTAACGAGTTGCCAGAGTTAATTAATTGTAGAACACTTTCCCTGCGATTCGAGAGTTGCCCGAGTTATGTTTAATTGTTTAATCCAAGTTTTAAGTCATACAGGCAATCCACCTGACAGAATGGGGGTTGGTGAGGGGTGCGTTAAGGGTTGGGAGAGGGTTAAGTTTAGGTTTAGGTGTGCTGCCCCGTGGGAGGTTGACTAAGGTTGTGTGAAATGTGCCATATAAAAAAAGGTTGATTTGATTTGATGACTGTACTCATAGGGGTGCAGTACTTAGTTTAGACAGTTTTTGGTTCAGACTAGTCATTGGTTAAACCAGTCATTAGTCCTACAACTACAACCTATCTCAAACCCTCACCCTAACCTCCCACGGGGCAGCACACCTAAACCTAACCTTAACCCATGTCTAAATGACTAGTCTAAACTAAGTATGCACCCCTACTCATAGTAACAATACATACTTCTCTTTCTGCAAGCTTTCGATTTGCTCCGTCAGCACTCTCTCCTCCTCTAGCTGAAGCTCCGACACTTCAGCCTCCAACGCTCCGCCCGCGCCCGCGTCGCCGCCACACTCCTCCATCACGGTGTCATTGACCGATGGAAGCCGTGGACTGACCGGGGGCGACGGCGTGTGGTAGCTTAGTCTCCGTACGTGACCCTTGCCCTGGGAAATCAACCGGGAAAGGTTTCCATCAGGGGTCATCGTCAAAATTCCATTTGTGCCACAGACATACAGTAAGTGAACAATAACGTCACAAAAAACACAAAGAGCTAGCCTTGTAGGAAATACGTTTTTTTAATAGAGCGGTCCTCTTGAACTGAAGAAGCATCATATGCTGCAAGCTTCATGCTGTTATGCAATTATGTTTTCTAATGAACTTCAACTTGTTATACAGTACATATGCTGAAGAAAACCTGGAGATGATCAAAATTGGAAGATTTATAATAATGGTGTGTATACAAGGAAAATCTAAATTTCGACCAAGTCTTTGCCATGGACACATTTCTTCTGAATGAATTTTACACTTGCATACATTCAAGTTGCATAAAAGACTAACATCAATGAAAAACAGTGCCAAAACACCAATCAAATCAACACCAATCAAATCAATCGTTGAAAATAGTTAACACAATAATGCAGAGACAGAGCTTTACCTTTTTAGTTGCATTTGGCTGCATGTTTAAAAAGTGAGAAGGATAGAAATGAGAAATCATTACAATGTAAGTTTGTCTTTATCTTCAAAACACACAAGGGAACTTAGTTGGAGTTAGAGTATAGCATGAGTTAACCGTTGCAGAGCTTTGCCCATGGGTTATTGGAGCTTCTTATAGACAAATATAATGTTGTGGGTATCCCATGTCCTTATACAGTAGATGAGCTAGCACTATGCTGCCAAAATGTAGAATGCATTACCAAAAAGCATTAACTCACCCGTCGCCAATTGCCTCGGACAAAGCCAACTTGGCTGCTGACAATATGACATGATAATAAACACAATCTTTTGGGCCGAACAAATAATTATAAAGAAGAAAAAAAGGGCAGGGTACAACACCTTTTTTTGTTTCTTCTTTCTAATCATTTGTTCGGCACAAAAATGTGGGTTTATTGTCATGATTTGTCACCACCCGAGTTGGCTTTGTTCGAGGCTCACAGGTCTTTAAATAAATCTTTTTTGAAACGTCGATGGGAAAAATTAATGGGAAATTCTCTTCCGGGTTGTCATGAAAGGGGGCGGGACTGCGACGAGGGGGGGGCGGGGGTAACCTGACGCTGCCAGATCCAAGAAGCTTGCTACACAAATTTGTTTCACAGCTTATTGGGATCTGGGATCGCGGAAGCAAATTCGATGACGGGGCTGTTCCTTTTTTTCAAGATACTTGGTAGATCATATTGACGTGTCTATATAGCTTCACATCCGGTTTCGCCCATGTCCCGCCCTTAGCTCACGCTGATTGGTCCGGTACGGAACGGATTTTTGTCAGCTCAACTGCCTGAGAGATCCCAGATGACTGCTGTGTTGGGGAACATGGTTACCCAATACCGCCCTCATCTGGCAGCGTCAGGTTAGGGCGGGGGTCCCAGTCTCCCAGATATAAATGGCATTAAATTGGGGTCAGTAGCCTCTGCATGTCAAACTGGGGGTCCTTTTCAAATGGGGTCTTGCCCTGAACATTAATTTCAGGGCAAGACCTCGACCTCGCGCGTGCCGACTCGGCCCCCAGCCTGGTACCGTAGTCAAAATATGGCCCTTGAGGAAAATTAATTGGGGAACCCTGATCTATTGGGTTTTTGAGCTTTTTGAACTTTATCTCAGATTCTTCTTTTTGATAAAAAAAAAAAAAGCTAGATTTGTGCCTCATTTCTCAAAATGATATGATCCTTGCTTACAAAAAGTATGTTTTGGGTGTAATAAATGACAATCGTGCGAAATGTTAAACAGCTGATTTGTACTTTGTACTCAATCTAAAGGTGGTCGCCGTTGAAAATGCACTTGTGCCAGCGAGATCCCTCGACCAGATGGCGCTGTGGCGCCAAATGAGTTAAAGAGCTCGACTCCCTACCCAAACTCTAAACTAAACTAAAAGAATGGCCTCAAAATACAGTCAGGCTTATTAGAATACCCAAGGAACGCCTGCTTGGTAGCACTAGTCCCCCTCCTTTTGCTGCTACTGGAGCTTATACAGACATTAATGCTAGCCAATAGAGCACCGAAGTCTGACGTCACTTTCAGTAGAGGGCGTCAGTCCCCAGGTTCATGTATTTGTTTAGTTGTTGTAATTGAAATCCCCATTGAGGCGATTTTAGATCGCCTCATATAACAACTGTGTTTGAAAAATAAACATGTCACCCTGGCCGCTTCACTCATATGGATATGAAGAATCAACTGACTGAGAGAAAACGCTAATATTACTGCTGCTGAATTAGTTCGATTTTCGCTAGAAGCAGACTGTATCATATATGAGTGACTGATTGTTGCAAACGATACAGAGACACCTCCCTAACAATAACGCAGAGACAGCTTGTTTATTCTTGGACCACAAAGCTTATAGTAGACGATATTAAGATCACCCCATGTTATTCTCCATAGAGAAATTACTTCCGCGAAACAGGGGAATCGTCGGGATGAGCGAGTTACGTCAGGACTTCGGTGCTCTATTGTGTTGTGTATTGTATTTTATTGCTGGTTACGGGGGAACAAGTACACTGGGGAACGAGTACAATGTTGTTCCCCATTTCTCTATGAGTGAATGACCAGGACAGGTTAGTTTTTGAAATAAATTACCATTGATCTTCGAATGAGGGTCAGTCTGCATTTGGCCTTGTTCTCAGCAAACTCCAGACTGTTGATGTCCTTTAACCTGGCTTTATACTTGTTCATCTGTTCACCAATGATGAGCTCCACACACCTGTCATAATGAGAAGAGAAAAGCTAATGCGGTTATTTGGTGACATGGGGAAATGAAGGTAATATACAAATTTAATTCTACAGGACATTACTTTTAACGAGCCTTGCATCTGCCCACAGATAATGTGGTTACAGCCCAGTGTTAATTTTGACAGAAAATTTGGGATTTAGTCTTAGTCCTAATAATAATATAAGAAAACACAATTAACACAATTACAGTCTAGTGTGTTCTTACGCTGTGGTCTTGCCAATGTCCTGGACGCTCTGCAACGGGTCGATGGTGTCGGGACAGCGCAGGATGCACGGGGCAAACACGATGGCCAAGGCGTTCGCAGACATACGATTTGTGTCCTCCTGGAAGGCAATTCTGGGAGCACAAAGAACTGGATCAGAATAGCTGCCCTTAACTGACTAGATGGAATATGAGGCGTTCCACTACTGACTAGATGGAATATGAGGCGTTCCACTACTGACTAGATGGAATATGAGGCGTTCCACTACTGACTAGATGGAATATGAGGCGTTCCACTACTGACTAGATGGAATATGAGGCGTTCCACTACTGACTAGATGGAATATGAGGCGTTCCACTACTGACTAGATGGAATATGAGGCGTTCCACTACCTGACTAGATGGAATATGAGGCGTTCCACTACCTGACTAGATGGAATATGAGGCGTTCCACTACTGACTAGATGGAATATGAGGCGTTCCACTACCTGACTAGATGGAATATGAGGCGTTCCACTACTGACTAGATGGAATATGAGGCGTTCCACTACCTGACTAGATGGAATATCAGGCGTTCCACTACTGACTAGATGGAATATGAGGCGTTCCACTACTGACTAGATGGAATATGAGGCGTTCCACTACCTGACTAGATGGAATATGAGGCGTTCCACTACCTGACTAGATGGAATATGAGGCGTTCCACTACTGACTAGATGGAATATGAGGCGTTCCACTACTGACTAGATGGAATATGAGGCGTTCCACTACCTGACTAGATGGAATATGAGGCGTTCCACTACTGACTAGATGGAATATGAGGCGTTCCACTACTGACTAGATGGAATATGAGACGTTCCACTACTGACTAGATGGAATATGAGGCGTTCCACTACTGACTAGATGGAATATGAGGCGTTCCACTACCTGACTAGATGGAATATGAGGCGTTCCAGTGTGTTCAGATGAGTTCTGCTTAGCTGGTCGATAACAGAGTACACTCCTCTGATAACTTCCTTTTTATCCTGCAATCCTGGAGAAGAAAAAAAAGTAAATTCATGTTATATAAATGCACCATATACCATGGTACGTAGGAACATGGGTAAGTACTTACCCATGGCTCGTAGGAACTCTTCATACAACTCAAATGTCATCAGAGGACTAGGGAGGTCTCTCAGCCACTGCTTAAAGACACTGGCGATGACATGGATGTTGTAGTCGTCCAAGTTCATACTGTCCACGTCTGTACAGAGAAATGCAAAAAACAATGCAACGGTATTCAAATTTAGCTGGATAATAGTTTTCCTCCTTATTTTCACTACTCTGACAAGCTAGCCAACTTCACCACGACTACAGCCGCTGGCGGTATTTACTTAAATGAATTCACCTGTGTCCAGTCCCAATTTGAGTTCTCTGATCTTATTGGTGGAACCAGATTTGCGGTAGATTCCTTCCGTGTAAAGACCATGCATCTCGATGTAGTTGATGAGCTTCTCCACCACTAGGGGCACCGTTCTCTCATCGTTGGTCAGACGAGATACCTCCACTCCGAATTGTCTGGACGAAAGCTCTGGGTCAAACTGGAAAGGAGGCACAACACATTACATAAAGCTCTGGGTCAAACTGGAAGGAGGCACAAAACATTACATAAAGCTCTGGGTCAAACTGAAAGGAGGCACAAAACATTATGAAAGCTCTGGGTCAAACTGGAAGGAGGCACAAACATTACTGTAAAGCTCTGGGTCAAACTGGAAGGAGGCACAAAACATTATGAAAGCTCTGGGTCAAACTGGAAGGAGGCACAAACATTACTGTAAAGCTCTGGGTCAAACTGGAAGGAGGCACAAAACATTACTGTAAAGCTCTGAGTCAAACTGGAAGGAGGCACAACACATTACTGTAAAGTTCTGGGTCAAACTGGAAGGAGGCACAAAACATTACAAAGCTCTGGGTCAAACTGGAAGGAGGCACAAACATTACAAAGCTCTGGGTCAAACTGGAAGGAGGCACAAAACATTACAAAGCTCTGGGTCAAACTGGAAGGAGGCACAAAACATTACAAAGCTCTGGGTCAAACTGGAAGGAGGCACAAAACATTACTGTAAAGTTCTGGGTCAAACTGGAAGGAGGCACAACACATTACTGTAAAGTTCTGGGTCAAACTGGAAGGAGGCACAAAACATTACAAAGCTCTGGGTCAAACTGGAAGGAGGCACAAAATATTACAAAGCTCTGGGTCAAACATTACGGTCACGTTAACACAAAACATGTCAACTGTCATGTTAGAAAACATTACTGACATGGTAACAGAAATCATTACTGACATGTTACATATGTGCACGCACGTGATGCACCAGGGGTCAAAAATGTCCTCCACAAGCCAACATGGCGATGACCCCTGGCACACACACATGTACACACGATAGACAAACATACAACATGTAAAAATTGTAATGATGAATCACTACAATTTAATGATCAACATTTAGGCCTTGGTATTATGACCCAATATATGGTCATATTGGTACAGTATTATTCTGTGTGTGGCCCTGTATATGTCTTTGTCTTTTTCCCTCTTGGGTGACTGAGCGCTGCTGTAGTGACTGATGAGTACCAGCTGGTGTGTGAGTGGGATGAGTGGTGTCAGCGTGTATATTTTCTACGTCCGAGCATAGACATGGTAACGCCCCGCCTGCCTCTGATTGGCCTACCGACACTGCCAGCCTTACCAGAGTTTCCTCCGAGGTGGAAGATACATGCTGGATAGTCTGCCGCAAGGTTACTCTGTGGTGCGTAATAAATAATACAAGTACGATATATAATACGAGAGAATGACAGCTTGGCACGTTTCGACAGTAACTTTTATTTATGTAGAAGAGGCAAACTAATTTTGTTCATGCCATTGGCCTGTTTATTTGTTTACATGTGTAAAAAGGTCTCTTTTCCCTTGATCTTTATCTTTTCTAGTATAGTATTAGTTTACTATAATTAGAATAATACACAGCCAAATCAAATCATAGTACATACGTGTTCAATCAATTATTCAATCAAAGAAAACGGCACAAACAATATTAGTTTGATCTTCTACAAAAATTAAAGTTACAAGTTACTGTCGCGTGTTGTCATTCTCTTGTAGGCTACTTGTATTATTTCCCACCACGGTGTACCTTGCATCTCGGAGGACAGGCAAGACGGGGCCAATCAGGCGGGGAGTTACCATGTCTATGCTTGGACGTAGAATAGATATACGCGTGGTGTCTGAATGCAGGCACGTGCAGAGGGGGTTGCTTTTGGGGCTTTGGCCCCTGCCCTTTTGTTAGGGGGTTAAAAACCACTGATCTACAAAGATGGCTGTCACCGGTGTCCGGTTCACAGATGTCTTCCTCCTTGCCAGCCTCCAACAACAGCAGTCCTCTGTTGGCCCGTGTTTTTAGTTATGTAACAAAAAACATCGCATGGGTGCACCTGGGACGTATCCTCAGTGATGTTAACATGTTAACATGAGTTACAGGGCGGCAATGGCGCCGAAGAGCGGCCGTGTGTGTGTGTGTGTGTGTGTGTGATGTGTGTGTGTGATGTGTATGGGTGTAATGCACAATCTGTGTAAAGCACTTTGGATAAAAGGCTATATAAATACACCATTTAGTTACAGCCATGATAGGATGATTTACTTTGTTCATGTGTTTGTTCTTTAGTTTAGAGTTAGGTACGTTCTATGTACTGTTATGTGTTAAGGTAAGCATAGGACTTTTGTTTGATTAGGATATGATGTTCAGGTGGCCACCCTGAGGGTATAGCATTGACCATGTATGTATGGTCAATGTCGTAATAAATCACTGTATTGTGTACTAAAATGATGTTGGCGGGTTGTGTTTGGGGGCCGGGAAAGAGGGAGTCCACTTTTTTTGTGCCTTAGGCTCCCCTAGGCCGGTTCGTAACAGGCGTATTGATCAATGTAATGATCAATGAGCAATCACAAGCAGGCCAACGCATAATAATAATAATAATAAGGGTAATAATAATAATAATAAAATGGGTGACAGTTTCAATATTGTGTAAAACTATACAGTTATAGCCGCATAATTGATGTCATGAGATGTTATTGTCAGAACGGACACAACAATATGGCTGACTCACCTTCTTGCTGCACTTGGTGGTCATCTTCTGACAGCACTTTCTGTGGCAGGCGTAGCGGCACACTGGATGAACACACCGAGAGAAGTCATAGATGTCAGTCCCATTTTCAACAGAAAGACAGTGTCTCCTCATTATTGATCAAAACAAAACGCGCTCGGACGAGGTGAGCCACCCGTCCGCCCGCCGTTAAGCTAGCTAGCTGTCTAAAAAGTTCTGAAAGACAAAGGCAACCTTGGCCCGGCATGGGGAAAACATCCTGTGTTGAGGACAAGGATAACTGTGTTGTGTCGGGACGCTCTGGCAGAGAGACACAGAGCAGAGAGCCGCAGACCCCATGAGTCCAGTTGAAAACAATCTGATTAGAGGTCTGGAGAGAGAGGGGGAAGGGGGGAGGCCCAGGAGGAACAGAGAACTACAGTATGGTGTGATTACAGTATATGTGTTGGACCAGTCTATGAAAAGAACTCTGTGCACGTGCATGGGTGTCGATGTGAGTGTTGATTTTGTCGATTAAAACTAGTTTTTTGTCGACTGCCTTTTCAGTGACAAAAAAACGAAATACAAACTAAGATGATGACTATGATGACTATGATGACTAGATCTGAGACTAAATATATTGACATTTCTTTTTTAGAAAATGTCAGAAAGGGACTAGTGGAGAAAAGATCCCTCAGTGCTGTTGCTGGCATAGTGATACTGGACACAAACAATAGTTCCATGTATATAGAAATAGGTCAAGAATACAAATAGTTTTGTGGAGTAATGTATTTTTAATGAGTGGCCCCCAGACCCCCACCAAATTACCCAAACTAATTAATATTCATCAAAACCAGAACAGAACTCCCACCATGGGACTCATGCAATCAACTTAGCAACCACTTTATTAATGGCAAGTATTTCCTACAGGTCTGAGTCCAAAAATGTGAACTAACCCTCTAAGGTGACTCCAATAAAAATAATAAAACTTGACTGGCAGTCTGTTGGCTTTTAGTTCAGCACAAACAGTCGGGCGACAGCACATTGTTTTTTTTTTTTTTTTTAAGATATTTTTTTGCGGCTTACGCCTTTATTGATTTTTTAAGGGATAGAAAGTAGGCTGACAGGAAACGGGAGAGAGATGGGGGGATGACATGCGGTAAAGGCCGTGTCGGGTCCGGGAGTCGAACCCGCGGCACACCGCGACTGGATCACCAGTCCCGTGCCCAGACCGTTACGCTACGGCCTGGGCCGACAGCACATTGTTGTTAAGGAAACCAGGTGACATAACTCCAGGAGGTGGCAGTAATCTGCAGCGCTGACCTGCAACAGCCTGGTCACTGCCTCACTGGTGCCAGGTCTTGTTATTATAAGTGACTTTTGGCTTGTTTTCCTGTAAAGCAGTTTGTACATTTTCATAGTTGTTTTAGTTTGTGCTCGTTTCTGAAGTGTATAGTTTCTTATTTGGGCTTGCTTTCAAGATGCTTTAAAGATCACACCTCTATGCAAAGCTTACATAAGCTGCCGACAGGCTGTGTGTCACCAGCCTGAATGAACATAGGAATGAGCCTGGATGCATATCAAGGGTCTATTGTGTGGCCTGCTAAATCCTGCCTTCACCATTACATTGAAACAGCTCAGTGGCCTTGTGGTTAGAGTGTCCGCCCTGAGACTGGGAGGTTGGGGTTCAATCCCCAGCCGGGTCATACCAAAGACTGTAAAAAATGGGACCCAATGCCTCCCTGCTTGACACTCAGCATCAAGGGTTGGATTTTTGTGGGTAAGTCCCTGCGACATACTAGCGTCATGTCCAGGGGGTGTACTTGTACCTCACGCTACAGAAACAGGAGATAGGCTCCTGGCCTCATGGCTCGGCAAGGCTACTTACTAATATTATGATGTTCACTTTGGAGCAGTGCTGCTGGTAGATTAGCCCGGAAATCTGCTCAGTTCAGTTGTGATTGGATTTCACTCCTTCTGAAGTAGTGAGGGACCAGTCAGGGTCAGGTATGCAAATATGGGGCGGATTTATCAGCAGAGGCATTATTTTTATTCGCCATTTGGAAATGCATGTTGTTCCACACAGAGATTCCAGACTAATATCTACACAGTGATATTAGTCTGGCCATGCCAGGCTAGGTGGTACTGTAGATAGGCACATACACATGCACACAAACACACACACACTTACGTTTGCAGACACAGGCCCGGTCCATCATCCAGATGAGAGAGGAACAGTACTCGCAGTACGTGGGGATGCTGTACTGGGTGGACTTAAAGATGTGGCCATTATGCTCTTCCACCTACAGAGTGCAGTAAAGCAGGAGTTTAGCGTATATTCACTAATTTGTCACTAAACAAAAATAACACATTATTTAAATGTTGCATTGTTATCGTGGACAGTATTAACATTTACATCTGCAAGTAGACATTATAGCTTAAATAAAAGTAGGGGTTGTTTTATTTTTATGTACTGAATGCTGAACCAATAGAAAAACAAGTGGACTGTTATCCTGGGCAGCTCTTTTACTTGGAAATCATCAATGTCACTTCAGTTTAAACACTTAAATCCTCCATACTTAGTCAAACGGACCTGAGTTAAACTGTTGTTGTAGACAGTTTTTCAGTCTACAGTACACAATGAATGTTTTATTACCTATGACGAGCCTTCCTCAGCGTTGTACATGACAACGCTGAGGAAGGCCCACCTGGCTGAAACACGTCCAACCTAACGGGTCCATTTGGTTCCATTTGTACACTCTCAAGAGTTACAGACCCATAAGGGTCCATTTGGTTCCATTTGTACACTCTCAGAGTTACAGACCCATAAGGGTCCATTTGGTTCCAAACTATCATTTAGCTGGGGACCCCCTGGAACTCCCTCAAGGACCCCTAGGGGTCCCCGGACCCCACTTTGGGAACCACTGGTTTAGAAGGGGATCACTTGAAATGTACGGTACATCCCTTTGGAAGTTCACTGCTCAATTTTGCTTCCCATCTTTTCAACAAGCTGAGAGAAGTGTGGAGGACTCACTGCCATAGAAAGTTATGGGTACAGTATAGCTAAACTTCTAGATAAGGACGTCAAGCTGAAATGTACTAAATAACAAACACTTACGATGTCAGCGTCTTTTTTCCTCCTCTTTTTGCGTTCTGGTTTAACTACCGGCTGTGGATATAAAGAACAGCAAAACATATATTGTGATTTGCATTAGGTACGCTTTACAGTAGATCTGCTATTTTCAGCATGCAACCAAGTGTTAAATCACAATATGTTTTTGTCAACGAAACCAACTGTAGATTTAGTCGACTAAAATCTTATGATATTTAGTAAACTAAAAAAAGATTCTAACTAAAACATTTCAGATGACTAAAATATGACTAAAACTGGCGGCAATGGCTCAGGGGTAGAGCGGCAGCTTGGGAACCGGAAGGTTCCTGGTTCGATCCCGAGCTCCCCCCGAGTTAGGTCGCCTTCACACCACGATGTTATACAGCCATTAAAACGAATCCTGCTGCGTACTGTCGGAAAGTGCGCTTCGTTTGGCAGGTGTGAAGGCTCATTCAAATTCTGGTTTCAAATTCTATTTCGCCAAAAAGCAGGGGTTTCGCTTCACTTCCAAGCAGACTTCGATTCACTGCAGATGTGAATGCAAAACGTTGGATTAATTTTGCGCTGCCGTCTGCGCTCTGCCTCCATGTGCTCAAAAGAGCAGCGCACGCACACGCACACACACACACACACACACACTCTAACGTCCAGTCCCCGACACTGCATCCACGTTACCCGCACTTTACGTCCAACTATTACGCTACTCAAAGTATAATTTTAACACCAGAGATTTCACTGTGTAGTTTATGAATTGAACACATTGATAAAGATCCCTGCTGCGGTTGAAACAGTGCAGTGTGAACGCAAACGCAGTTAAAAATGCAAGAATGATGCAACTTCACTCCCAATCGCTGCACAGAGTGTACCGAAGTACAGGTGAGAATGCAATCTTAGTGTCAAAGTGTCCTTGAGCATGATACTGATTGCTCCTGATGAGCAGGTTCAGAGGCAACAAATATTTGCATGGTTTCCTCCGCCATCGGTGTCGTGAATGAGTGAGGGGGTGAATGTAATGCACAATCTATGTAAAGCGCCTTGGATAAAGGAGCTATATAAATTTACCATTTACTCAAAAGACCAAAAAACAAAAACAAAATCTGAATTTGCGGTCAGAAGAATCAACCATGCGGACGGTGTACCTTGCTGATGGTGCTGTCCATGGGCTTGTACTCCGTCATGAACTCGTCCAAGAACACCTTGAAGGTGTTGACCCACACCTTGACGGGCGACTCGCTCCAGTCCCTCTGCTCCTGGCGCATCGTCTTCTCCAGGATGTGCTCAAAAAGAGCGTGGAGGTCCTTGTAGCGGATGCTCTTACCGTCGTCCATCTGGGGAGGAACATAAACGATTGGCCGGGCATGACAAAACAACACGCTCAGAAGCAGTAAGGACTTTGTAGATTTGAATTATTGTTAAAAAAATCACACCCGTTCATGTGAACTGAGTGGTGCAGCTCCCCCCCCCCCCACCTCTCTCTCTCTCCCTCTCTCTCTCATTGGCAGGCAACATTGCAGCACTATACCTCTGTCTGTTTCTGGCGCCCCCTACTGGTACCCTATAGTCATACTGGTGCTCATGACCACATACATACATACATAGATTAGATATACACGGACATTGCTGGTTGTAGGAGTGGTTGCACAAAAAACATACATTAACCACTTCAGCCCTATTTAAACTTTTGATAATAGATTTCAAAAGATTTTAATACATTTTATACACTAGACCGGTGCCCAGCTGTATAGAGCACTCAGTCGGTAACGATGGAAGTTGGAGATCCATGCCGCACCCGGCTATGCAATACCCGTTGTACCCGTGTCAGAGTAACCGTTCCACCCATCTGTCTGTGTCCCTTTTATGCCCAATTTGCCCATATATGGAGATTTCTGTATCTGTCTCTCTGTGTCCCTTTATTCCTATATATGGAGTTCTGTGTCAGGCACGTCCAAATATGGAGTGTTGTGATGTCAGAACAGGCCAGCTCCATATATGGAGCAGGGGCCCTGTCCAGAGCCCAGGCAGAGGCCTTTTGTGGCGCTTCTGGACAACCGTGGGTCCGACCGACTCGACACCGGGCACTGCACTCCCCGTGGGGGTGTGGAACGTGTGTGTCAAATTTCAAATTTGAAGTTGGTGGGGCGAACAGTTCTCAGGTTACGTGCATTACAGCCATACACATGTACGTATGTACATACAGACGGACATACTGAGACATGGTGCATTTATAGATATATATGATACCTTGAACCTTCTGCATAATGAGTACTACACTTTTATTACATTGCAGTATTGATGATACTTTTACTTACTTACTTTACTTACAAAGAAAATAGGAATAGAGCACAGAAGTCTGACATAATTTACACATAACAAATAAACAAATGATACCAGTGATTTGACTCATATGGACTCACATTTAGAAACAGACTGCATCAAAATGAGTGACTGACTGACTGACCTGCTGTTGACCTGCCTGTCTAGCATCAAATGTTGGATGAGTGAGAACTTTCTCAAGCTAAATGAGGATAAGACAGAAGTTCTCATAATCGGTTCTAGTGAGCAGAAAGAATCAATAATAAGCAGACTGGGCAACCTAACTGTAGAAACTAACAGTACAGTAAAGAACCTGGGGGTTATTATTGATTCTGAATTGAACTTTAATTCACACATTAATCATGTCACCAAGATTGCCTTTTTTCACCTTAGAAATATTGCACGAATCAGAGCCTATTTGTCCTTGGACGATGCAAAAACGCTAATCCACGCCTTTGTTTTTTCTTTTTTCAGGACTGCCTAAGAAAACAACTGACAGATTACAACTTGTCCAAAATGCAGCAGCCAGAGTTTTAACTAGAACTAAGATGAGAGAACATATTACTCCAGTTTTGGCATCACTGCACTGGCTTCCGGTTGTTTTTAGGATTGATTTAAAAATTATTTTACTTGTCTATAAAGCTCTCAATGGTCTCGCACCTTCCTACCTACATGACTGCCTGCCTAAATATGTCCCAAACCGCCCCCTAAGGTCTTCCACCGCCGGCCTGCTCGCTTTGCCCAAAAAAATGGCAACTAAAAAATACGGGGAAGCAGCTTTTTGCTTCTACGGGCCGTCGGCATGGAACAAGCTCCCACTGTACCTTCGTCAGGCAGCCTCTGTAGACATTTTTAAAGCCACTTCTACAACATTGCCTTTAATTGATCTTGTATTTTTTATTTTTCATGTCCTCACTGTACTGCATTACTGCTTGTTTTTTAATGTCGTTGCCTTGCTTTTCTTTTATTCTCCATTGTTCTGTAAAGCACTTTGAGCTGCATTTCATGTCATGAAAGGTGCTATACAAATAAAGTTTTATTATTATTATTATTTATTATCATAAACGAAGATTTTGATAGGTAACGAACCGCCAGTGCTGTGGAGTAGGAGTTGAAGATGTTGAGACGGAACTCCTTCAGAGCCTTCTTGAAGACCACGTCTACCATGGTGTCCTTCTTACCGTCCTCTGTGTCCAGGTCGTTGATCTGGAAGAACAGGAGACCATACAACCTATTAAACATAATGTGTCCAGGTCGTTGATCTGGAAGAACAGGAGACCATACAACCTATTAAACATAATGTGTCCACCAGGTCGTTGATCTGGAAGAACAGGAGACCATACAACCTATTAAACATAATGTGTCCAGGTCGTTGATCTGGAAGAACAGGAGACCATACAACCTATTAAACATAATGTGTCCACCAGGTCGTTGATCTGGAAGAACAGGAGACCATACAACCTATTAAACATAATGTGTCCACCAGGTCGTTGATCTGGAAGAACAGGAGACCATACAACCTATTAAACATAATGGTCCTAATTCATTAAAAAGAAATACGCCACCGTTGCACTGTGGCGGAAACAGATATCGTATTTATCCGTCCGATCAAGCTGCGTTGAGATGACGTGTTATTCAGAGAGTGGTGTGTACCACAGGTACGCAGGCGTATCGCAGGTGTATGTCATACTGAATGAAGCGGGTGCAAAGTGATCGGAAAAGCACCCGACAACCTCATCTGCATTGATCCACGCCCCATATCGTACCATAAAAGGCTTCAAGCATGACTCAGCAGACAGCAGTTTGAGATCCGTCTGTCAAAAAAAGAAAAAAGGCTTTGCAGCCGCAGACTGCACCATTGCATATTACCACTGTAGGCTACTATATATGTACAAACTGACATCAATCCATCAAAGGACACCAAAGGAAATAAAAATATTTCCAAGCTTACAACGGTGCGTGCTCCGCTGAAGCAATATAATTATAATTTATTTAATTAAGTTCGGGACCAAGGCGGGTGCTCACTCACACCTTTGCAGAGGTAAAACATATCCGATATTTAAAATATCGGATATATGTCAATGCAAAAGTCGTCTTTTGAGAGAGAGCGAGAGAGAGAGAGAGAGAGAGAGAGAGAGAGAGAGAGAGAGAGAGAGGGAGGGGGGCATGGGCCCTCGACACTGTTTGCGCGATAAAGAACAGTAGCCTATACATTCATAAGTAAATAATTATAGGCCTATATAGGCCTGGGATCCTCTTGTCTTAAGAAATTATAATCCAGTGAGTTTATCCAGTGAGTTAAACTATTCTGTGTGTGGCATCCATGCATGTGATCAATATCAATATACATTATTATAAAGTCTGTCCGTCCGGAGGTGAGCTGGCTTTCAAACACGCTGATGCCATTCATTAGGCTAATGTGGTCTTCTATTTTTTATATAGGGCTATATAGCCCTATTCATTTTCCAATGTGAATCGGATCGGCAGAACGCTGCTGTCTGCCCCCCCCCCACACACACACCCTGCACACACACACACACACACACACACACACACACACACACACACACACACACACACACACACACACACACACACACACACACACACACACACACACACACACACACACACACACACACACACACACACGCACACACACCAACCGACAGTCAACTGACTCAAGGAGCTCCGTAACAAAACAATTTCAATAGGCCTGCCGCCTACTGCAGGCATTACTACACTAAACAATGTTGGATTCGTACAGTGCAGAATGCAGATAAGCCTATGTTCTTATTATAATTGTGAGTTTGTTTTTTAACATGCAGCGCGAGTCCGCGAGAGCCGATCTACAAGCTCACAACCGTTGCACTTCGAGTAGAAGGCTGCCGAGTGAGCAGCCCCAATCGCGCATGATAGAAATATCCTAATGCATGCATTTAGGCATACAAGTGCACTCTGCTTTTATATATATATATATATATATATATATATATATATATATATATATATAGGCTATCATTTTTTTATGTGCTGATCGACCAATATGTTGGGGACACATGCCTACATATTTTATCTGAGATTTGGGAACAATTTATTGATTCAGCATGAAGACTAAAGCCTTCTGAATAAATCTATACGCAACTTCCGCAAGTGTATGCTTGCGAAGATTTCTCCGCCACCTAAAGAGGTCCCGTAGGATTTGGCGGAGTTTCCGACAAACCTACGTGAGCGTCAAGTTCACGGTCATTTCCATTAATTCCAAATTAATGTGGGAAATCCACGTAAATGCCTTTCCGCCATCGTCACGTCATTATATCAGCGGAAACGCGTTGAAGAATCAGGCCCAATGTGTCCACCAGGTCGTTGATCTGGAAGAACAGGAGACCATACAACCTATTAAACATAATGTGTCCAGGTTGTTGATCTGGAAGAACAGGAGACCATACAACCTATTAAACATAATGTGTCCACCAGGTCGTTGATCTGGAAGAACAGGAGACCATACAACCTATTAAACATAATGTGTCCAGGACGTTGATCGAAGAAGAATGGGACACAATACAACTTATTAACCCATTCTGACCGGGCACCCATTTTGCTGTCGGCATCATGTTATGCTTTAGCTATTTAAAAATAGCAGATCTACAAGCTCATATCGCGCCACCGAGTGGCGCGATACGAGCTTGTAGGTCTGCTATTTTTGAAAGAAATCGAAGAACGACTGACATTTTTAGAATCTGATCTCAGGTCAGAATGGGTTCATCAGACCAGTGTGTGTCCGGCGGAAACCTCGTATGAATCTGATCTCAGGTCAGAATGGGTTAAACATCGACAACATAACACACTAAAATAGCAGAGAAATAAATGCAAGATAGACCAGAGTCTCAAATTCAATATATTGTGAAGTATATTATTCTAATTACAGCTGGAATTGACATGTTCATTCACAAATGTATGTGAACTGTGCATGAGGATGAAATTGTTACAAAACAGACTAACAGAGAGAGAGAGGGAGAAAGAGAGAGAGAAAGAGAGAGAGAGAGAGATGGGGGGAAAGTACATTTTGATGCCGTTTTAGTCATAGTCTTTTGAATAAAATGTCACTAAGTTGTAGTCTTATCTATATTTACATTTGAGATGGGCGCATAAAAATGTGCGCCAGTTCAGATATCCAAGTCATAGACCATAACATAGGCGAAACTGACATTCCCTCACTGTGCTTTCTCTACGTCCCAACTGTTCCTCATACTTTGCAAGTTCTGTCTCCACGCAACATAGACTCCTTTTACCACCTTCAATGTGCTTGCATTCTTTTATTTACTTTAATTTCGCCATTAGTACCCCCTCCCCCTAACAATCGTGCCTGCTTGAGACATTACTCACTCTTCCATCTAAAAAGTATATTTCTCTTCAGAAGCGTTAATATTGTAACCTCACCACAGCATAACATAAAAAAATATCCCAGAATGTCCACTTTCAGCTCAATCACCTACCTACATTCTGAGAAAACAGCCTTTTGAAACAGGAACTGGACTCCTGTGTTTTTCTTTAAGCTAGATGTGAACGCACAGAAGGCGCGTGAACCTCTAGTTTTAGTCATCTGAAAAGTTGACTTGTCTTCCAGTTCTACTGGATATCTAGTCCACTAGTCCTTCCCTAACATTTTAGTCTAGTTTTTAATTTGTTTGACGAAATTGTCAATATACTTTAGTCAATAGTTTTAGTCATCAAAGCTTAGTTTTTACTTAGTTTTCGACAAACGGTTTTTGGTCATAGTTTTAGTGGACGGTAGACTACCTTCTTCATGAGGAAGTCGTTCATGCTGCGGTAGTCGTTAGTACAGGTGAGGATCTGCAGGGCTTCGTTCTGCCAGTGCGTGGGCTCCAACGCCACGTTGCTGATCTTCACGCTGCGCCTCCTCTTCACCTTGGGAGACGGCTCCTTGTTCTCCTTGGACTCCCTGGAGCCTCGCCGCTCTGCGGCCAGCTCGGGGCTCCGTGGGGGGGACAGGTACCCCTGTCCTGCTGGGTGGGAGGAGAGGAACAGTCAGAGACGCATCATATCAGTTCGTCCACTAAAAGTACAATATTTGCCTCTGATGTAGTGGAGTAGAACTTGATTGAAAATGGTAAATACTGAAGAAAGTCAAAATATCTCAAAATAGTACAGTACTTGTACTTACTTTACACCAATACATACAGGTTGTAAATTGGATCATTTGGGCAGATAGAATCCATTTATTCCAGTAATCTACATGGCAATTCCAGTAATCTACATGGCAATAATCTACAATCTACATGGCAGTAATCTACTGAACATGGCAGTAGCCCCCCCCCCCCCCCCCCCCCCCCCATCACCAACCCTCTCCTAGCAGAGGTCTATAGCCCCCCCCTTAACCCACCCTCTCCATACAGAGGTCTATAGCCCCCCCTTCACCCACCCTCTCCATACAGAGGTCTATAGCCCCCCCTTCACCCACCCTCTCCATACAGAGGTCTATAGCCCCCCCCTTAACCCACCCTCTCCATACAGAGGTCTATAGCCCCCCCTTAACCCACCCTCTCCATACAGAGGTCTATAGCCCCCCCTTAACCCACCCTCTCCATACAGAGGTCTATAGCCCCCCCTTCACCCACCCTCTCCATACAGAGGTCTATAGCCCCCCCTTAACCCACCCTCTCCATACAGAGGTCTATAGCCCCCCCACCTTCACCCACCCTCTCCATACAGAGGTCTATAGCCCCCCCTTAACCCACCCTCTCCATACAGAGGTCTATAGCCCCCCCCATCACCCACCCTCTCCATACAGAGGTCTATAGCCCCCCCACCTTCACCCACCCTCTCCATACAGAGGTCTATAGCCCCCCCTTAACCCACCCTCTCCATACAGAGGTCTATAGCCCCCCCACCTTCACCCACCCTCTCCATACAGAGGTCTATAGCCCCCCCACCTTCACCCACCCTCTCCATACAGAGGTCTATAGCCCCCCCTTCACCCACCCTCTCCATACAGAGGTCTATAGCCCCCCCTTAACCCACCCTCTCCATACAGAGGTCTATAGCCCCCCCACCTTCACCCACCCTCTCCATACAGAGGTCTATAGCCCCCCCTTAACCCACCCTCTCCATACAGAGGTCTATAGCCCCCCCACCTTCACCCACCCTCTCCATACAGAGGTCTATAGCCCCCCCCCATCACCCACCCTCTCCATACAGAGGTCTATAGCCCCCCCACCTTCACCCACCCTCTCCATACAGAGGTCTATAGCCCCCCCTTAACCCACCCTCTCCATACAGAGGTCTATAGCCCCCCCACCTTCACCCACCCTCTCCATACAGAGGTCTATAGCCCCCCCTTCACCCACCCTCTCCATACAGAGGTCTATAGCCCCCCCCCCCATCACCCACCCTCTCCATACAGAGGTCTATAGCCCCCCCCATCACCCACCCTCTCCATACAGAGGTCTATAGCCCCCCCCCCATCACCCACCCTCTCCATACAGAGGTCTATAGCCCCCCCCATCACCCACCCTCTCCATACAGAGGTCTATAGCCCCCCCCCACCTTCACCCACCCTCTCCATACAGAGGTCTATAGCCCCCCCACCTTCACCCACCCTCTCCATACAGAGGTCTATAGCCCCCCCCTTAACCCACCCTCTCCATACAGAGGTCTATAGCCCCCCCTTCACCCACCCTCTCCATACAGAGGTCTATAGCCCCCCCCCCCCCATCACCCACCCTCTCCATACAGAGGTCTATAGCCCCCCCCCCATCACCCACCCTCTCCATACAGAGGTCTATAGCCCCCCCCCACCTTCACCCACCCTCTCCATACAGAGGTCTATAGCCCCCCCCCCCCCATCACCCACCCTCTCCATACAGAGGTCTATAGCCCCCCCCCACCTTCACCCACCCTCTCCATACAGAGGTCTATAGCCCCCCCCCATCACCCACCCTCTCCATACAGAGGTCTATAGCCCCCCCACCTTCACCCACCCTCTCCATACAGAGGTCTATAGCCCCCCCCATCACCCACCCTCTCCTAGCAGAGGTCCAGCCTCTCCGCTGTCTCCATCCAGGGAATCTCCTCCACAGATCAGCTTTTCTCTCGATGTCTTCTTCTCCCCGTGTTTGGTTTTACCCCAGAACCGCATCTTACCACGAACCCTGAAAAACATGAACAGAACCGACTATTTTCAAAGATATTTTGTTGTCGTTGGATAAGATTTTGTCCACAATTCCATGCTGTATTGATGTCGGTACCATAGGAGAGATGACAGGCAAACATTGATCAAAATAACAATTCTTCTGCATTCTGTAATTGTGTAGACTTAATGCAGATGTTTAACAATAATTAAGTTGAAGATCTAATAATATGGGTCCATTTACCACCTGGAACCCCATCAAGGACCCCTGGGGTCCCTGGAGGGGGCCACTGGTTGAGAACCACTGGCCTAGTATAAAGAAATATGCATCGTTTTGAGGATTACCAACAGCAACAGGAGAAACAAGCCGTAGCGTACTACCAAGAACCATGTTCTGGATCAGTGGTTTTCAACTAGTGGTCCGGGGTCAAATTACACCAAAAGGACCCGTACAAGAAGTCTACACTATTGGAGAATGTAGAAGAATTGTTATTTTGATCAACTGCTATTTCTCCTATGGTACCGACATCAATGCAGAATGGAATTGTGGACAAACAAAAAAAGGTTTCGGGTCTGAGATGCAAAATCTCGTGAAATGTTGGTATATGGCTTAAATGCAGAAATGGGCCATGGTATCAAAAGGGTTGAAAACCACTGTTTTGGATCAAGGGGATCTTTTGAGTTTTTGAATGTACAAACCTCCCATCTTGCGAGCTCTTGCGTAGTGTGTCCATTTTACCCAGATCTCCAGAGGACATGGCTTTGTGCTTCTTCAGTTCCCCAGAGCTTGTGGGCTGAAACGTCACAGAGCACAACAGCATGACAACACATTGACTTGTTTTATTATGCTACGAGGACTTGATTTGTCTTCAGATCCAAAGCAAGAGGATCACAGAGCATCAAACCCACCACTAGATGGCAGCATCAACTCATTGAACTTTCACATTTATTAAAGTGTTTATATGAATATTGTGGCATTGCAGGGTGACATCTCTAGAAAAATGATTTATTCTTCTTCTCATAAGGATATGGCACAAGCAACAATCGTTGCTGTCGGGAGGAAACCTCCTAACTCCATTTTTGATTTTATGGCATAAATCAGTGCTATAAAACGCTTTGGACATTGGTCCATTGAACCCTCAAACTTTCCGCTAAAGAAACTAACTTCACCACATCTCCCCCTCTCATGCAAGTAATTAACAATACAATATATAAAGTCACAACATCAACTTTGATGAGGCAGTATTGCTTTGTTTTCAAAATATAAGGTTTTCTTAATTTCATGAAAAAAAAAAAAAAAATCCTGAAAAATGAATATGTTGGAGTTAGGTGGTTTCTTCCCGACAGCAGATATATACTTTATATATTTTCCAAGGAATAAAGAATTCAGACAGAGTGTTAATGATTCCAAAGGTCACAGCAGATCGGATCCCAAGGCTGGACCAGTGGCAGCTTAGAGAGTTCATGCACAGGGGGTCATCTCCATGCTGGCTTGTGGTGGACATTTCTGTCAAAATATATTTGTTTTTGTCACGGACATACAAAATGAGTGGACAATAATATGGCCCGAAACACATAAAGAGATAGCCAGCTCTGTAACTCTAAGATTGTACACATGGAACCAAATGGCCCATAAGGGTCCATTTGGTTCCATGTGTACACTCTCA
Source organism: Protomyctophum parallelum (assembly GCF_964188405.1). NCBI lineage: Eukaryota > Metazoa > Chordata > Actinopteri > Myctophiformes > Myctophidae > Protomyctophum > Protomyctophum parallelum. The sequence continues at coordinate 39,695,235 of NC_139699.1, forward strand.
GAGTTATGGGGGTCCTTCTAGCAAACAAAACATTTGAGAATGACTAGTACTAGTGTCCTTATGTGCCGTAGTATCGTAGCAAATGAGTGTCATACATATTCTGAAGAAAACCTGGAGACTTAACATTCAGTAATTGGGTCTTATGATCCAAATATGATCATTGTAATGGTGTGTAAAAAGGATTAATTCAACCTTTTTCCACGTAACAGAGCACGTCTTTGACATGGACACATGTGTCCGTGTAAGGAAATATTGATGAATTGATGACCCCCGTTTATCTTCTACTGGACATGCAGCAGTTAAAATAAACAATTGTGAATAATGCATGAATAAAGAGCAATCTCAAATCTAGGCAACTCGTGTGTGTGTGTGTGTGTGTGTGTGTGTGTGTGTGTGTGTGAGTGAGTGTGTGTATGTGAGTGAGTGTGAGTGAGTGAGTGAGAGAGTGAGAGTGTAGATGTTAGCACGCATCAACTAGATTAAAATGCGTTAATGTTAGTTAGATTGGAGGTTGGAGCGTCCGCTAGAAAAGGGTTAATGTTAGCATTAAAGTTAATATTGGACGGAAAAGCACATTTTTGTGAAAAAATGCCTTGCATCGATGAGTAGCTTCTAATAAGCTAACTGAAAGAGTAATATGAAAACTCAATATACTACAATAAAAATGAAAGTCAAATTTAGGAGGTTAATGGATTCCCTAAATTTGTAGCAGACATTGAAGCAGACACGTGCTTTTCCTTCTCACAGTAATTACGTAGAAAACATATCGTATTAGAAGATAGGAAAACGCTGATCAAAGACTTGGTCAGTATAAGCTCTATGTTATAGCCTCTGCTGAGCGGGTTAGCCATGTTTTAAAAACAACTACAGATCAATTTGACGGCCGCTGTCTGGTTTCTGGGCCCGTTACCATCTCAGAGTCACTGAAACAGGCTTCTCCTAGGCCCGCCTCCATGGAGTTCTGTTTGGGAAGGGGCAGTGTATAATGGCGGGGGCTCGTGGCGGCGGGGGTGGCGTCGCCGTCATAATCGTCCTCGTCGGACTCGCGCCCCCCCGCTGAGACCACGGGGGCGCGGGTGAGGAAGTCGGAGCGCGTCCGCGCCATTCGAGCTTTCTTTTTGTGGCCTGCTCTCCCCACCTGGCGTTCAGCACAAGTCAACAACACATCATGTAAACATCAATGTATATTAATAAGAACGTAAGGCTACCAAAGGAAATTTCACTATCATGTCATTCCAGACAGCAGATTCGTCGCACCACGGGAGCCAAACTGCACCCGGAAGTTTGGTGGAATGCATTGGAGTCAATGAGAGCCCGGTGAGCAGCTCATGAACAAACACTATTTCTGAATGACTGAGACCTTTGTAAAGTAATCGCTTCTGGACAATAACAGAGACATATAACACATTATTGTCTGCTATGTTGCTTTTCGATGTGTACACTGTAATTTTATAGAGGTATCTAAAGGGCACAAACTACAAAGTACGTTTCTGAACGTGCCAAGTATCACAAGACTGTTACCAAATTGCGTGATACCTCCGAGACCGAAAGGATATCTGATGCTTTTTATTGCCTCAATAAAATGTAAAGATGTACAGTCTGGGCACATGGAAAATAAATAATAAATAATAATAATAAAATGATGTACTGGGCACATGGAAAAGCAAGTGATTAGAAAACAACCTGTGACATGGCTTCTTTTACTCTATATTCCGGAACCGATTATATGACAAAGGATCATATCAATCATTCAGAAATAATGTTTGATCACAAGTTGGTCCAGCCGGCTCTATTCACTGGTGTGTATTTCATGGAACTTCCGGTGAGAGGTTTGCCACACATGAAAGCGTTCATCCCGTCGCCATTGGCTTCGTTTCCTTCAGTAAAGAGCTTCCTTCACTTCAGTAAAGAGCTTCATTGGTAAACATGAAGGACTTTTCCCAAACAGTGGGTCGGGACCCGTTTGTGGGTCACAGACCAATTTGTTTATGGGTCACGACTCGAGTAAAAATCTGTCCATTTCCATAAACAAAAAATTATAAAAAGAAGAGGTGAAAATAGCTGATCTACAAGCTCGCAATGCATTGAGCACTTGAGATAGTTTGAATCCCGGGCAAACGTCTAAAGTCTCTTTCGGGACTCGACCTGGAAAGTTTTGGAACCAGTGGTTTAGTACATTTAGTTATTATTTACATATAGCCCCTTTAGTGTCCATGCCAAACCACTGCACCGTAAGACACTTTCTTACTAGTTTCTTCACGGGTAGGCATCCTGCGCCCCTATCACTCACTCAAGCATGCAAATACAAAAGTGCACACCCACAAACTATATCATTTATATGTATGGTATTATCTATAGCTATTAGGTGAAAAACCACCCACCTCCCGTGGTTTGGATCCCTTAGAAGGTTTGGTGACAGGTGAGGGCCCGTCTTTGTGGATAGTTATCGGCTTCTCCGGAGTAACAGCATCCTTGTCAAACCTAAAACAAAGATAGATACAATAGAAGGGGGAATAAAAACACAAACAAAATGGGTTATTAAAATGAACACGAAAACCGAAAAGTATCATGAATAATACTATAAATTAAAAAAAATCGACAAAACAGATGAACACGATGGTTCCATTACTATTACACTCACTTGGTAAACGTCACCCGGTCTTTAGGAGAGAAGAAGATGTTCCCCTTGTCGGTCATGTTGACCGTCGTACCCTTATTGGCGGGCGTCTTCCTGGTGTGCACCTTGCCTCTGGTGCCTCCTGCGTCTCGAGACTCCAGGGTGAGTTTGGGTGCCCAGCCGTCAGCCCCAGGCCTGGCCTCCTTCAGCCTCTCTCTGGGTGCCAGTGGAGGCTGAACAATCCGGGGCTGAGATGCACTACCCTGGATAACATCTACCGCCGTGGGACGAGGGGGCGCGACAGAGTCCGACCGAGTTCTGGCATGAGGAGCCAGCTCCGGCGTTCTCTCGATGAACAGCGAGCTGGGTCTGAGTGGCCTGCCGGAGGTGCCGGAGGTGCCGGCGGCTCGAGAGACATCGGCGCCACTCTGACGGCTCTTCTGGATCCGGTGCAAGGCCTCTTCCCGCTGCTTCTCAAAGCGGTCCCTCTCGTACTGAGCGAAGACGTGGCGCTGCTTCTCCAGGACCTCCGTCTGCAGTCGGATCTGCTCCATCATCTGCCTCTCGTTGTGCCGCTGCTGGCTGCGCAGCCGCTCCTGCTGCTCCGAGTTCAGGCGCTCCAGCTTCTCCAGCACAGCCTGGTTGGCCACAGGGACCACAGGAGTCTGCTTCACAAGTACAAATAAAGTGGATGAAACTCGTTTCCATAGTGTCGTTTTTCAAGAAAAAAGAAACGGTTAGTGTTGGAGGTTTGGGTTGCAAGTAGATAAATATATATACTTTGTATTATTATTATTTTTTGCTTTTACCACAAAAGGTCCAAAAACATATTTACACACCTGGTTGGCCACGGGGACATTAGGAGTCTGGGTGGCCAACAGGACAGCCTGGTGGTCCACAGGGGGGACAGGAGCAGTGTGGCTGCTTGGCTGGTGGTCCAGAGGGGGGACAGGAGCAGTGTGGCTGCTTGGCTGGTGGTCCACAGGGGGGACAGGAGCAGTGTGGCTGCTTGCCTGGTGGACCACAGGGGGGACAGGTGCAGTGTGGCTGCTTGTCTGGAGGTCCAGAGGGGGGACAGGAGCAGTGTGGCTGCTTGGCTGGTGGACCACAGGGGGGACAGGAGCAGTGTGGCTGCTTGTCTGGTGGTCCAGAGGGGGGACAGGAGCAGTGTGGCTGCTTGCCTGGTGGTCCACAGGGGGGACAGGAGCAGTGTGGCTGCTTGTCTGGTGGTCCACAGGGGGGACAGGAGCAGTGTGGCTGCTTGGCTGCAGAGGCGACGTCTGGGCCGCTTTGTCCCGGAGCTCCACAGGAGGACGGACCACCGTTGCACCGAGCTCCTCCCTCACAGGCGTTTCTTTCTGCTGCATGCTGATGACCACCACCACCGGTCGCCGTGTCGACTCTCTCCTCTCTCTGAGAGGCTTGGTGACGGTGGATGTAGTGGCTGTAGTGGAGGTGGAGACAGCTGCCACATCGGAAGGACGGTTAGCGACGGCCATGCCGCCCTCGTTGGCAGGAACGTAGAAGGTCGGGAGGTAGTTCTCCATTTTGGGCGGAAGTGTCGGAGAGGGGGGTTCCAGGTCGACGTTGGCCTGGCTCTGACTTTGTTGAGGGGCCATGACGACGGGAGAAACACCAACCCTGGGAGGCTGGTCTGGCTTAGGGCTTGAGAAGAACACCTCCGGTTGTTCTGGCACCTCCGCTTCTGGCGCAGCCGAGACAACGAGAGGAGAGCTAGGCTCGTCGTCGTCGAGTGTTTCCGCCCTAGCAATGGGCGCTTCCTCGTCGTCCAGTGTTTCCACCGTAGCCCTGGGCGGTGTGGGCGCCTCCTCGTCCATGCTGAGAAGTTCAAAACTGCCCTTGGAACTCTGGCTGTCCGGGGTGCCCTGGGGCGAGCACAGGGCGTCCGGGGTGGCAGGAGGCAGGATCTCAGCAGACCAGCGCCTCTCCTCGGAGGAGGGGGACGCTCCACCGCCGGTGGCTCGGACCTTCAGGAGCTCCAGGCTGAACTTGGCCTGCTCCAGTTCCCTCATCCGCCGGCTCTCCCTCTTGGCCCGGGTGGTCTTCTGGCCGGGCTCGTCCACAGCTCTGCTTCTCTCTCGCACCACCACGGTGGACGCTGCGCTCGAACCCGGCACCTCGGGGTGAGCTCCACATGACCCGAGCTCTAGTGCGCCTTCTTCTCTTCCCGCTCCTTCCTGTTGTGTTTCCTGCGGCACCCCCTTCTGAAGGCTCCTTTCCCGCTCCTGGTAGGAGCAGTCCTCCCACGTGCTCAGATCCAGGCCCATGAAGCTGGGCGGTGAGGGCTCCTCTTCTGGGGAAACTCTGGCCTGTCCACAGGGACACGGTTACACATTTAAATTGGGGATTATTGTCACACAAATAATTTAACGATTTCAATCTGTTTTTTTTTTTGTTTTTTTTTTGCATTGAAACAATTTGTATTTCTGTTTGTCTTTTAGCCTTCGTGATCACAAACCCTGCAGATATGACAAATAACTTAAATCTAAAACTTTGTAAAGTAAAAGCTTGTAGATCTGCTATATCTGCTATTAAATATATATATATAATTTTTCAACATGGAAAACGATTGACGATTATGCAAAAATAATTGTGATAATCTCAAATAATTGTGTTTAGGCGATTATGAATAATTGTGAGAGGCCTACCTGTCCATTCTCGCCCTGGTGCTCTCGCTTCTCTCTCGACCGCTGCTCTTTGAGTTCTAAAAAGCTGTCGATCAAGGTGGCATGAGGAAAGGTCAATTTGTCATCCAAACCGAAATGCTAAATGCTAAATTACACACAACAAAAAAGGGTTCTATACTAAATGAATACAATACAACGGCTGGGTGCACAGACTGGGTGCACCACAGTAGCAGCCCAAAATAATTCTTTCTCTCTGAGCTACTTTGTGTCTGGTTGCTTGACGTCATGAATATGATCTGACCAAAGGGCCGGTCAGTTGGCTCCTTGTGAACTCTAATGAACTGTGCAACAATGGTCCTTAATCTGGATTACAGCCAGTGTACAGAGAAAAAATGTTCACTTTGAATTACAACGGATGTTGTTTTAGCAAGAAACACATATTTTCTATAAAGGTAGGTATAATGAAATAAAAAGCCAAATGTTAAAATGTCTTAAAGCAGTAGTTCACCCAAAACATCCTGTTACATTCCTAAATCAATAATGTTATGACCAGCAGTGCCAGTGGTTCCCTATGGAGACACAAAGGAGACTCTTTGTGTAAATAAATAAATAAATAAATGAGATCCTGTAATCCATTTTTTGACAGCTCCCGTTGCTAGGCAATGCCTTGTTCAGAGCATGTTTTGCGCATGCAAAAATAAAAAGCCATACACTTCCTAGTTTACGGGCCGACAAAACGTATTATGACTAAATCTATGGCACTCTCCATGGTTTTGATCTAAATTGTTCTAAATTGTCTGTCTAAATTTCTGACTTAACCAATCATCTCGTTTGGAATATTAACGCTTCTAAAGAGAGTTCAGACAAGGTAGCGCGAGGTAGTAATGGAACATTATACCTCCCGGTTTTTTGGGGGAAATGGAAGGCGGGGCCTTTCAGAGTAAAATCTGCCCATCTGCTTGGCACTCTAGCACCTTTATTCTGAAAATTTCTCCGGCAAAAGTAGTGTTAATCGGCAGCAAAATGAACAGGGATAATGAATTACCACTGGTCTTATGACTAAAGGTTGGTTGATGAATTAAGGGTGGGTGTTAGTTACCTGTGCCTGGCGAGGAAGCCTCGGCCCAGGGACTGCAGTCGTACCACGGTGCCGTAGAGCCGCAGGTAGGCCTCTCGGGCTGCGTGGCAGCGCCAAGCGGTCTGAATGACCAGAGCGGCCGAACAGCGCCGGTAAAGCCACAGCCTCCACGGTCTCTGGAGCACCAGGGCAGCTTCCTTCCACAGCTGGAACCTCTGCCGCGCTCTGTAGCCTCGCCAGTACGTCTGGAGACACAACGCCGCCCCCTCCTGGACGTGAAGGTCATAGTCCTCCTCTTCCTCTCGGAGTCTGGACTGGTATGCGCGCCACCATTGCTGCGTGGAGATTATTACAATGTACAATGTTGTGATTCTTTAAAGTGTTCATTTTGACAGCAAATTCAGATTTTGTTTTAGTCAATGATTGATTGATTCATATTAATATTAATATTTCACAGTATGTAGAATGGGTAATTTAATTTCAAAAGAAAGCACAAGTCAATACAAAAACTGTTACTTTGTGGACGATCCATGACATTACACTTATTTAACAGGGTCCACCATTTTCAATTCATCAGAACATTTAGAGACATACTGTACAAATAGCCATAGTCTTTTGAATGAAATTTCATTTAGTTTTAGTCATATTTTGGTTGCGCAACCAACCATTAAGGGCACATTCAGAAATAGCGCACTGAGCGCACTGTGCAATGCAAACCAATAGGCGAGTGCACTCTGGTGCGGTACTTACAAACGCGCCCAAAATGACTTGTCTTTTAGTTCTACAGGATCGCTTCTCCACTAGTCCCTCCCTAACATTTTTGACTAGTTTTTATTTGTTGACGAAATTATCAATATATTTAGTCTCAATTTTAGTCATCATAGCATAGTTTTTATTTAGTTTTTGTCAATGAAAAAAGGTAGTTGATGAACATTTTTAGCCATAGTTGACAAAATCAACACTGGTTTAGTTCACAAAATGTGATACAGTAATTCCTAGACCAACAGCAAAATAGATGAATCATGTCAGATCAGACCAAACACGTTTCTTTGAAATGTTACTATTAAAAATTAAACATAAACAGCACTCTAATCACAAGTGTATTCTTTGGGGAAAATATGGGTCATTAAGAAATTACTTAAATATTGAAATTTAAGAAGTAATAAAAAACTAAACAATGGGCAAAACAATGGGTGGATTGTAATGGGCTAATACAGACAGTAGATGACTAAATGCTACAGGGCATGACAGTGTGCAAAAGATACGAGAGAGAGGTTCACAGAAAAAGGACGGTATTGTTACCTGGAGGCAGACGGCGGCTTCTCTCATCCTGACAAAGTGCTTCCTCTCCAGACCGGCCCTGAAGCGACGCTGCAGCGCCACGATGTGTCTCAGAACCTCCGCGTGGAGTAAGGCCTGTAGCCGCTGGCGCTCTGCCTCCCGGAGAAACACCTGACGGGAGGGGAACGCAAAGCTCAATTTATACTCTCCATCTAGCCCTAAACCTCCCGTAGAAACACCTGAGGGGAACGCAAAGCTCAATTTATACTCTCCATCTAGCACTAAACCTCCCGGAGAAACACCTGAGGGGAACGCAGAGCTTATACTCTCCATCTAGCCCTAAACCTCCCGTAGAAACACCTGAGGGGAACGCAGAGCTCAATTTATACTCTCCATCTAGCCCTAAACCTCCCGTAGAAACACCTGAGGGGAACGCAGAGCTCAATTTATACTCTCCATCTAGCCCTAAACCTCCCGTAGAAACACCTGAGGGGAACGCAGAGCTCAATTTATACTCTCCATCTAGCCCTAAACCTCCCGTAGAAACACCTGAGGGGAACGCAAAGCTCAATTTATACTCTCCATCTAGCACTAAACCTCCCGGAGAAACACCTGAGGGGAACGCAAAGCTCAATTTATACTCTCCATCTAGCCCTAAACCTCCCGGAGAAACACCTGAGGGGAGGGGAATCCCAATTTATCCTCCATCACATGACGGTGCTGCCGCTTGCCAAAAAGAATGGATGTGCGAGCTAACGTCCGTTCTTTTTGGCAAGCTTTAAAATGAAGCTTTAGGCACGCACGCACGCACACATGCACGGATACAAAGAAGAAGGGGGTCATCCATGTATACACTTACACTCGCAACGCACACAAACACACATATTTAAGAAACTCTGGCCGGATGCACGGTCACAAGAATGTCAGGTATGGTCTTGTAATTATATAGACATCAGCCAAATGGAATGCCCACTTCTATCGTTCATACTGGAGACATAGATACACAGGTCTTTATTACACCCTGTCAATCAGAAAGAATATGCGTAATACAGAGCTATTCACTAATTTCTCTCTCTACATAATTACTACTGGACAAACAGTTAAGCAACACACATGGGTTTTTTATTTGGTATCCCTTCCAGGATACCAGCTATTTTAAGATGGAATAATGAAAGATCAATAATTTGAGTGAATCAATTATGGTTATTGGACTTTTCAATTTGAATGCCTCAGTATGTAGATTCCGTTCGCTCTGGTGTTTATAAACATTGGGATGAAACGTGTTGAATGCCATGTTTTGAATGTCTATGACAGGCCTATACCCTTCCATTTTACAATTAGTAGATGCTCTTCATCCAGAGTGACTTACAGTAAGCAAGAACAACACAAGGTAATACAAATGTATAGAAATAAATCTACTGTAGGATTATAGTAAGTACCAAGATCCTACCATCAGTCGAACAGTAGAATATCTGTACAGTGAAACTATAACACATAGTTATAGGATGCTAGATCAATAGTGACCTGATAATCTGTGTACATAACATGCTACATACAGTACATGCTATGTACCTTAATATCAAAATGACATTAATAAGAGGGAAAGCAGGCTGTTACACATTTATTTGTAGAACAAGAGAGCTGAAATGAGAGGGCAACGTATGTAAATAAATACCATAGTTCTGCCAACTTGGAATCCGTCGGGGGCGAGGACGTTCCTGCCCAGGTACTGTTGGACGCCGGCCTGCGTGGTACCAGTGCCTTCTGGGAGAAGAACTCGGAAGTGATGTACAAAATCCTGCAGAGGAAAGCAGAGGGAGTGTTTATGAGAAATACACTACAGTATATACTGTACATCAATGTGAGACAGAAAGTGTTCAATGAGACACACAACTTGTGTGAACTTCAATTCACGGTTAACTGCACTGGGGAAGAAAAAAAGAAAAACAACATACGCTTCTAACTCTTCACATCTCAATTGTTCCTTACAGTGCAAACATGTACACATTTGATGCTTTAGACGAGTATACTCGTTCTAAGGCGTTTAATATCGATATAAGATTGCCTCTGTATTTTTGGAATCGCTCCGGTTGCTAGGGCCTTGACTGCACTGCGTCTGGGCGACCAACTCCATTAGCTTCTGTATTAGACATAGCATGTCCACGCTCTTTTCTCGGAAAATACGGTGCTGTCCGTGGTAGTGATCAGATCGGCGATGTTCGGAGGTCATTCTGAATTTCCGGTCATTGCGATTGGAATATTGACGTTTTGTGGAGAGAGGGTGGACGTTGTCTTAGCTCGCTAGCATTGGCTCTATTGTTATTAGCATTCAAGATGGAGACAAACCGGACGTGTGTCATACAAAAACAGACACAAAATATTTTCAGTTGGGGGTCCGTGGCCAAATACATTTAATTCTGGGTGGTCCTTGACATGTTTGAGCATCACTCATCAGTTCCAAACAGTTTTCAGCCACAGGTGTAAACGGGTTAACCAGAACCAAGGTTTTGGTTGAGTATCTCAGCAGTTTCAGGTTAAGTTCTTTTGCTGTCCACTAGGAGGCGCATCACGCTGGGTAAGACCTACACTGTAGAGTACATTGCTGGAATGTGGCGGAAGTAGCAGGATTTTGGCAGAAGTACCGCTCAAGGGAATGACTGTAAAGTGACATCACTTTACAGTCACTTTACAGATCTGTACATTTACTGTGAATGAAACAAGTGTTGGAAAATATCGTATCCGGGGGAAATACATCTGATGGATGTTCCGGCCCAACACTTCCGGCTATGCACTCTCTGCCTTAGGTTGTGACCAGGCTTTTCTCTTGGCAGATGAGTAAGGCTGGGACTGAGGCTAGAGGCGCATGCACTTTCAGGTTAAGGTCCTTGCTGCCCAGATTCACGGGGTTCAGACATCATGGCAGAAATATGCTGAGCTCTCACTCTTCAAACTAAGGCCCATTGTCCGAGTTCAATACAGCTAGTGCAGTCTAAGGCTGTAGGGGGTGGATGGGGAAACACATGCTGTGTTTATACAATTACAACTGAAACTCTGGGACAATGGCGAGGCTCTGTTCTGCAGAAAATTCATAGAGTGACACACTCAAAAGATATTTATAATCAGTTGCCCGCCAGACCACTAATATGTTTGGAGGAAATTAAGAACTGGGGGAGAAAGCCTGAAGCAAAATGTATATGTGCTATTTTTACACTCAATGTGGACTTTGCAGATTCTAAGTCAGCCAGAGGGGTTGATCTGACCTTTGCCAAGAAGGAACATGTCACTCTGAGGACACAGACATGCCTTTAGAGTGTGTGTGTGTGTGTGTGTGTGTGTGTGTGTGTGTGCGCGCGCACACGAGTGTGCGTGCGTGCGTGTATGCGAGTGTGCGTGCATGCGTGCGTACGTGTGTGTGTGTGTGTGTGTGTGTGTGTGTGTGTGTGTGTGTGAAGGAACATGTCACTCTGATGACACAGACATGCTTTTAGTATCAGCGTGTGTGTGCACGCGTGTGCGTTACCTTAAAGGTGTATTTGCAGTTGTAGCCCGACTGTCTGATGCGTACAGTCTCCAGCATACCCGTGTAGCGTAGCTGCCTCAGCACTAAGGCATCGTTAAACCGTAGAGGAAGCTGAGAGAGGAAGACAGAGAGAAAGACAGAGATAATTAAGAGCAGGTAAACAAACAACAAAGAAACAATGACTCCTGTTAAAGCCTGACTCACTGTTTCAAGTGGGAAGCCCCACCACCAAATAACATTTCAAGTTGTTAAACGGCAAGTTAAATAAATTAGCAGCGGAGACTGTTATTTTAATTGTCAGCTCCTGATGCGACTAATACTATAAACAGATTACAGACATTCTTTTAAAACAGTATTTGTGGTATTTTGTTATTTCAAGACCTCCAAATAGCATATTTTCATTTACAAATTATGCTCTTTTTCAGCACCACCTGGTGGTCACCAGTTTAGGCTTTGGTTGCCAATTCGCCCATTATAAAGAGTCAAAGTGAAATGAACCATAGCGTACCTTCTCAGCAAAAGAGTCAAAGTGAAATGAACCATAGCGTACCTTCTCAGCGTTGGAGCGGATGCACTTGACAAAGTAGGGCTCTGACTGACCCAGAGTCTCCATCAGCTTATTGAGAGAGGCCTGCAGAGTAAACAACAACAACATGTTATGTTATTGAGAGAGGCCTACAGAGTAAACAACAATAACATGTTATATTGAGAGAGGCTTACATAGTAAACAACAATAACATGTTATGATATTGAGAGAGGCTTACAGAGTAAACAACAACAACATGTTATGATATTGAGAGAGGCCTACAGAGTAAACAACAATAACATGTTATGATATTGAGAGAGGCTTACATAGTAAACAACAATAACATGTTATGATATTGAGAGAGGCTTACAGAGTAAACAACAACAACAACATGTTATGATATTGAGAGAGGCCTGCAGAGTAAACAACAACAACATGTTATGATATTGAGAGAGGCTTACAGAGTAAACAACAATAACATGTTATGATATTGAGAGAGGCTTACAGAGTAAACAACAATAACATGTTATGATATTGAGAGAGGCTTACAGAGTAGTAAAATAAGTAAAATACGTTATTTGTGGCAGATATGTCAAATAACAAAACTATACAAAGAAATTACGGACATATTTAATAATTTTATACTATTTTTATACTAGAAAAGATCTCTGAAATATTTCAGCTTTTTTAATTGTGACGATTATGCAAAACAATGCGTTTAACAAATTGCGATTATCGAAAATAATTGCGATTAGACACTTACACGTAATGTAATAATTGTGACCCATCTCCTTTTTGCTCCATTACAGTGTACGTTATTTTGTTGCACTATAATTTAATTCCACTGTACACTGTACACTGTACACAAGAGATATTGTAAGGGATCATAAAGGTTTGCGAATATATGAAACCATGTTCTGTTTTATAGAGGAACCAGATCTCAGGGACTGAGTTGGTTTGAGTTGAACCACATGTTTGAGACATACGTGTCCATAAATAACATACCTGGTGCACACATGACACACACACGCCACAACCCACTGTGTTTACGGATGTGCGCAATTACACAGATATACTGTGTATGTGTGTGTACGGTAAAAGAAACCATATGTGCAGCAGCAGTTCCCATGTACATGTACATTCTGGTATGTGCATCTGTGCATGCACATGTGTGGTAGCGTGTGTGTGTGTGTGTGTGTGTGTGTGTGTGTGTATGTGTGTGTGTGTGTTATTTCAGCAGCAAGAGGAATTCAGCCCTCCCCCTATGGGAGATTAAAGCAAGTAGCCACAGTGGAGGATGTGGGAAGTGAAGTCATCCACACATTGAGACCAGAGGGGCTCGCAGTCCTTCACTACCACCCCATTGGTGGCAAGTCATCCACACATTGAGGCCAGATAAGAGGGCTGCCTGCCAGAGGGGCGTGTGTGTGTGTGTGTGTGTGTGTGTGTGTGTGTGTGTGTGTGTGCGTGCGTGCGTGCGTGCGTGCGTGCGTGCGTGCGTGCGTGCGTGCGTGCGTGCGTGCGTGACCTGGAACTGTGCACTGATGCTGGGCGGTTTCTTTTTCTTGTGGAGGTGGAGGAGGGACTTAGTGATGCGGTCGTGTAGAGTGAGTTTACTGAGGTATCTGAGACTCTTTACATCCAGGAGGTTCTGTAGAAGGAAAGGAGACACGGTCACCTGTTGCAGGGCTTCCCAAAGTGGGAGCCGTGGCACCCTAGGGTGCTGTGATGCAAGTCCAGTTGTGTCTCAGTATGCTTTGATAAAATGTATCAATATCACTTCAGTTCACTTAGACCAGGGATGTCAAACTCATTTTGAGTTGAGGGTCCGCATTGGACGAAAGGTGACTTGATGAGGGCTAGGGTCTAGACTCTACAGACATGAGTTGCACCGTTCTTGGTACTTTCTTTTTCAAGTCTCTACACCAAGTCTCTTCACAAAATATATCAGATCTACAAGCTCACAACACGTCAGATGTTATCCCTAGAAAAGACGAATCCATGGAGCGGTGCCCTGTAGGCCAGGTGTAGCCAATCGATGCTGAGGTGTCAAGCCTGCGCTTAATGATACACCTCAGCTATGGCTGCGCCCAGGGCAGCCCTCCGTGGATACGTCTATACGGGACTCTGGGGTTCATTTCAAGTTGTTAAACGGCAAGTAAAAAGGTTATTTTCAATCTGTTCTAATTTGGAAACAATATCATCTCAAGTTGTCCTTGCGAGTCGCGACATACTGGATCTTAGAGATTCACATTATGTATATTCGTTAACATGACATGATGATGTAATTCAGGGGTAGCGTGGATGATAGTTATTTAGGTAATCTGAGATAAACATGTTTGAGAAGCTATAGTGACAACACAATGAGACATGATTAAATGTGTCAGATAACAGTGTCTTATTTACCTTGGGTAGAGCTGGCTTGGATTTGTAGTTTTTGTTTCTCCTATTTAAAAGACAAAGGGCAGTTAGTCGATCACATAGAAATTCTGTGTGAGTTTTGTTTTCCTAATCTTGATCCCATCTTCAGTCTAATATTTCCAGTTGATATACTGTACATACATTCATCAGCTAATTGTTCATTTCAGTAAAAATACTGTATATTTGATAAGGTCGTAAGCATAAAGTTAAATTCGTCACATACGGTAATCATGTCGCTCGACAATACTGTTCAACTTTAGCTGACCTTATATTGGAAGGCATATGCACCTGTTTATTGTAATATTTGGTTCTAATATTTCTTCTGTTTTTTTGGTTTGGTTTGGTTTTGTATTATATTTTACAGTATGTGTACCTTGTTGTCATGTCTGAAAAATCATAGCCTGTAGATGGCTTTTATTTTCGTTCGCATTTGGCAAAAAAAATGAAAACCTGGGGAAATGCATTGGCAAACCTGGCATAGGAATAACAGTGCAGAGCACATCGCTCTAAACTTGGTGACACCAGTGTTCACCAGTGTTTTCTACCGGGGAGGAGGGGGACGTGGGCTGTTGCTCAGACCAGTGAACCAATAGGATCCACCACCTGTTTTCGCCTGCTTGTTGCTGGTAGAGTCAACAGTAAATATTAATAATAATATACTAACATGAGGATGCCGTGGGCTCTCTCCAGGAGCTTGCTGCTGGTGGAGTTAACAGTAAATATTAATAATAATATACTAACATGAGGATGCCGTGGGCTCTCTCCAGGAGCTTGCTGCTGGTGGAGTTAACAGTAAATATTAATAATAATATACTAACATGAGGATGCCGTGGGCTCTCTCCAGGAGCTTGCTGCTGGTGGAGTTAACAGTAAATATTAATAATAATATACTAACATGAGGATGCCGTGGGCTCTCTCCAGGAGCTTGCTGCTGGTGGAGTTAACAAAGATCCCGTCCTCCTCTGTGTTGGAGGAACTGGACGTCAGACGGTTCTGTCGACCCACGCGGCCATTCCAGCCCGGGCTGGGCGACTCCCTGCAAGGAGACACACGGGGAAACACAAGATGACGTGATCGCAAAAAAAAAAAAGGCTTTTTCTTGCCTCGCTTCTATTCCACTATTTGTTCTTGGCCAGACAAACTATTTTCAACAGACTATAACTAGAGAACCGAGGGTCTAAAGGAAAATAATATTTTGTGACTACTTGAAAGAAAAAATGAAAAATCGCTGGCAGGGGCTGATTTATTCATTTATTTACTCTGGCATTATACGAGATAATGTTCTCAAACCATTTTCTCAAATGTACTATTTCATGGAATAGGAATGATTTGCTTTGTGTTACAGTATATAAAGAACAGGACCGTTGTGGATTGTTTGCACTCCTTTGATTTATAAGAAACTCTCCAGCTGTGTGTTCAGGGCAGGCCACACACATTGACACGTTTGTGTGTGTGTGTGTGTATGACTGTATGTGTGTATGTGTGTGTGTATCTATGTATGTATGTGTGTGTGTGTGTGTGTGTGTGTGTGTGTGTGTGTGTGTGTGTGTGTGTGTGTGTGTGTGTGTGTGTGTGTGTGTGTGTGTGTGTGTGTGTGTGTGTGTGTGTGTGTGTGTGTGTGTGTGTGTGTGTCATAAGTCCATGGAGAGGTTTCATGCTATTGGGAGATAACAGAGAATAACAGGTGAGAGGTTATAGTGTACACTGTAAACTCTTGAAATAAATCTGAGTGTACAAGGGTAACCAATTTGACCGGTAATAATATATTTGGGATACATTAAGATTGACGATTTGACTGTGTTTACAAAGAGTCTTGTTTGTGTCTCCATAGGGAACCAATGCTGGTCATCAAATTATTGGCTTAGGAATGCGATAGAGATTGTACTCTCCACTGCAGTGTCCATATAGACTGTACTCTCCAGTGCAATTTCCACTGCAGTGTCCATAGAGACTGTACTCTCCACTGCAGTTTCCATAGAGACTGTACTCTCCACTGCAGTTTCCATAGAGACTGTACTCTCCACTGCAGTGTCCATAGAGACTGTACTCTCCACTGTAGTGTCCATAGAGACTGTACTCTCCACTGCAGTGTCCAGTGTCCATAGAGACTGTACTCTCCACTGCAGTGTCCATAGAGACTGTACTCTCCACTGCAGTGTCCATAGAGACTGTACTCTCCACTGCAGTTTCCATAGAGACTGTACTCTCCACTGCAGTGTCCATAGAGACTGTACTCTCCACTGCAGTTTCCATAGAGACTGTACTCTCCACTGCAGTGTCCATAGAGACTGTACTCTCCACTGCAGTTTCCATAGAGACTGTACTCTCCACTGCAGTTTCCATAGAGGCTGTACTCTCCACTGCAGTGTCCATAGAGACTGTACTCTCCACTGCAGTGTCCATAGAGGTTGTACTCTCCACTGTAGTGTCCATAGAGGCTGTACTCTCCACTGTAGTGTCCATAGAGACTGTACTCTCCACTGTAGTGTCCATAGAGGCTGTACTCTCCACTGTAGTGTCCATAGAGGTTGTACTCTCCACTGTAGTGTCCATAGAGGCTGTACTCTCCACTGTAGTGTCCATAGAGACTGTACTCTCCACTGTAGTGTCCATAGAGGCTGTACTCTCCACTGTAGTGTCCATAGAGGCTGTACTCTCCACTGTATGTCCAGTAGATAATCTCTGTGCTGAGGCCTAATATTTATCACTTCCTGAGCACTGCTCTCTTAATGTGGAACTCTGACCTTGTGTCACGGAAGAAGCAGCTATGTGTGTGCGCGTGCATGCGTGCGTGCACAGCAGACAGAGGTTGCAAATCCCATTAGGGGGGATTTAACAGCCCTTGACTGCAGCCCTCCCTGTGGTAACAAAAGCAGTGCTGTGTGTGTTCTAATCTCACAGTCTAGAGCTAATTACATGAGGTGGAGGAGGGGTGGTGTGTGTTGTAGTAATTCAGAGGTCACTGTACAGACATCAGTCATTATGTTAATGGATCACGCCACACTTTGAGCCTGTGAAGTGTTTTTGAGCGGTGCCTAAACGCTTCATTACGCAGCTATGTGTGTATGTATGTATTTAAAAAATAAATAAATTATCCCACGATTTTGTAACCCATTTTTCACCCGTGTGTCAATTATCTAATGTGATCCTTGGCTCTACACACCCTCCACCAACCTAGTCCCCATATATGGGGGACATGGGGAGAGCAACGGACTTTAACTCATGCTTCCTTCATGCCTGAGTGTCCAAGTTGCCTTTACACCTGACAGGGGGGAGTTTCCCTGGTTGGACGTAGCGCGTGGAAGGAACACGTTATTCCAACCAGTTGTATGTATGTATGTCTGTCTCTGTGTCTGTATGTCTGAGCACGGGTGCTATGCTCTGAAAACAGCCGATCTACAACCTCACGCAGCTTGTAGATCGGCTATTTTCAGCATGCAGTCTAAAATCAGCCTTTATGACTTTATGTGCATTTATATGGTGCATTTAAAGGGTTTTAACATGTGTATTTATATGGTACATTTAAAGGGTCTTACCATGGGGATTTATATGGTACATTTAAAGGGTCTTACCATGGGGATTTGTCATTGACTGTGTTGGTCCTCTGCAGGTCCGACAGAGGCATACGAGGACTCTTTCTGACTCCACCTGATTATGGACAGACAAGGAGGACGGGAGACATGAGAGAAACACACGTGCGTGCACGCACACGCACACGCACACGCGCACACACACACACACACACACACACACACACACACACACACACACACACACACACACACACACACACACACACACACACACACACACACACACACACACACACACACACACACACACACACACACACACACACACACACACACACACACACACACACACACACACACAAAGAGCACCCTTTGCCCTTTGATCAATGCTTTTTTTGGAAACCGAAAGCGGATTATGTTGCGTGGAGCAATATGTGAGAGATTAATAGTGAGTTTCTCTTGTTAGTTTGGTGAGAATTATGGTAGATGGCCATTTTGTGAAGTTATTTGTTTTAGTCTGGACAGTGGGTTTTCTTAGTTAAAGACATATGAAATGCCAATGCTCAAAATGCATTTACAAAGTATAAAATATTGTGTGAAGCAATGTGTACTCATGAATGGTTTAACATTAAGCTGCTTTGACAATGAAGTCAAAGTGACTGGGTACTCAATTAGGGAAAGGAACAACTTCAATGAGTCCATATCAGCTACCTAAACATTTAGTTATTCTGAAGTAGTGTCAGAGATAACCGCTACCTAAAACATTTAGGATCATTGTACACTGTCAAATCTTCACTCTTGAAAGTGTACAAATACAACATAACATTTGTACTCTCTCAGAGTCAAATTAACACCCAAGGGGATTCACGGTGTCTGCTATTCATCACATGTAAACATACAGTACAATTCCAGTTGGATGTGAGGGGAGTTAGTGACACCAATATATTGTCCGTATCGTATCCCTTTAGTCTGTTAAACACCATCACCAGTCTATTTGAAATCAGTGCAAGGTTTTAAACACAACCCTAGTGTCCCCACTCCAGACATGTCATGATAATGGGTGAACATTCAGCAAAAATAAGGTGAACATTTGCCAAAGAAATAGCAGACCTATTTTAGCTATTGGGGTAAATTAAGTATATTAAGGTTTAAGTGGTTAGGACACTTTTCCACAAGTCTCGCATTGCCAGACTGTTGCCTCCCACAATATTGAAATGTTTCCAGTCATACAGTCTGGAGCACAGAAGCTCTGATCATGAGCAACCGATAAAGCGGAAGTGAAGCCTCCTCCCCACTTCCGTTCCGTCTTTACAGTTGCACATGTATCCTAATATAAATTTAAATCATCTAAAGCATGTATAGCTTGCTGCTTAGCAGAAGCGGAAGTAAAAAAAATATATGACAGCTTCCGTTAATGGGATTTCGGGAGGTGTAGTTCCAGACTCTAGAGATTGTGGAATAGTTGTTTGGCTACGCGAGACTACCTTTCCACTACAACAGTTCTGAGAACAGTTAAGTGTTAACTTGGTGGACAAGCATAATTTGAACTCGACCCACTACCTAGCCTACAATACACCCAGAGTTACTTTAACTCAAACATTGACCTGTAAGAGTTCCAGGTTAACTTTTTTATTTTTACCTTAATCTGGTGTTATATCCAACAACGAGTGGTACAGGTGACTGTCTTATGCTAGTTTGCCTTTTTTACAGCAGCTCATTTGGGACAAAACACTGTGGAGGGTATGGTCATTATGAAAGACAGATGTGTAGATTTTTTCCTTGCAGACTAGACGCGTTTTTCGGAAAACGGCAGAAAAACCCAGCAAAAAATCAGAAAAACGCAGCAGTGTGCAGGGACCTTTAGCGCACGGTGCAATCTGGGTGGAGTTATGTAAATCTTCACCTCTAGCACTCGTTATTGGATGTAATAACATCAGATTAAGGTAAGAAAACCGTTAATCCGGAATTGTCCATTCAATTCAATGTGTTGTTGTACAGAACTAGATAAAGAGGCAAATAAAGATAGCTCTTATAGACCTACAAATACTAGAATAAAAAGGAAGAGATCTTGAAATAAATAAACGCCTGGAATTGTTACTGTGCCCTCACCCCCCCCCCCCCCCCCCCAGACCAATGTGGGTTAACAAAGGGTTAAAAGGTCTGACCCATGCTTAAGGTCCATGCAGTTAGTTGTGTTGTGGGACGGTCCCGGTTCTATAGGACACATATTTTAGTGACAGAGCAGCATGTTAGTGGTCAACGTGCGGGACAGATTGAACACACACACACACACACACACACACACACACACACACACACACACACACACACACACACACACACACACACACACACACACACACACACACACACACACACACACACACACACACACACACACACACACACACACACACACACACACATGCAGGAGCATAAAGAGAGGGTGGAAGGAGACACAGCGGGATTGGAGACCAACAGGCATCTATCTACAGCAGTGGTTTTCAATCTCCATTATTTATTCTGCATTTGAGCCACGGACCAACATTTGATGAGATTTAGCCTCTCAGACCCAAGACTTAGAATATGTTGTTGTTATTGTTGGATAAGATTTTGCCCACAATTCCATGCTGTATCGATGTTGGTACCATTGGTAGAGATAACAGGCACATGTGGATCAAAATGACAATTCTTCTACATTCTCTCCAATTGTGTAGACTTTGTGAAACCAAATGGACGGGTCCATTCAAGAGTTAAAGATCTAGAAGGGTCCATTTGGTTACTGTACCAAGCAACCCTCCATCATTTGGCTGGGGATCACCTGGAACCCCCTCAAGGACCACTGGTTGATCTACTGTAAAGATGGAGAATGAGGATTCTAATAAGGGGCAAATGGCCTTGAGGCTGTGTGAAAGCATGTATACATCTATGTGGCCTTTTGAGGATTTGGTTTTGGGTGAATCTAGACAACAGTGTGTCCACTAAAAGATGCTGATGTTGGTCTACCTCTTCCCTATGGGTCCCCACCCCCACCTTCGTGCCCCCTCATGGTCATTCTTGGGACTGCAGCCTTACTGTGCTTCTCCTCCTTGCACCTCTGCAGGATCGCTAAGCTTCTCTGATGCACAGGATGATGCAGAAAGCTAAAACTAGCCACACTGTGTGGAGCAGCGTCATCATGCCCTTGGAAAAGCAAAACGAAAAACAAAACAAAACAGAAAACAACAAAAGAAACGAAGGAAAAGACAAGAAAGGGAAGAGAAAAAAGGGAAAAGAGGGAGAGAGAGAAACGATAGATTAGATATAGCGAGGAGAGATCAAGAGAGGCAGTCATCTACCAGAGGTACCTGTGCAAGACGTAATGAGAGAAAGAGGTTGCAGCATCAGCAATAGGTTTTCTCAGTGGAGTGCTAGACCCAAAATCCATTATATATAGTATACATATCGTTTATTGGTGTGTGCCAATAAAAAAGTGGGAATGTGACTACTTTGTCCTCCATTTATTTGACATTTTAGATGTGCCACCTTTTGGGGATATTTTTCCAATTCCTACTTTTGACCTGTACCCCATGATTTTTGCAATCCATTTTTCACCCGGTGCCAATTGCCTAAGCTGTAATCCTGGGCGCTACTCTCCCTCTGCCAACCTGGGGAAAGCCCAAAACTGAGCTCATGCTTCCTTTAATCACTGCATGAGGAGTGAGCAGGCCGCTTCTTATCACCTGACAGGGGGTCAAGATTCCCCGGAAGGAACACGTTATTCCAACCAGTTCCTTTACACTCCATCAGGCACTCCAGCTGGCCATGGAGAGGCAATCTAGAGACCAGCATTACTGCATGTTTTTTGTGAAGGTACCATAGGGGACACGGGGAGAACATGCAAACTTCACACAGAAAGGCTCTTTTCGCCAGCAGTGATTTGTTCCTTTGTCTCCTGAACTGTAGTTCAGAGAGGATATATTTCCACATTAAATCACTGCATCAGGGGGTTTTCCTTCCATCATCTGACATTAGTTTGTACATTCATAACTTTACTCCCCGCCCCGGGAGGTCAATACTTGAGACTATATGGAAAATATGCATAACTCTCTGTGATGAATATGAATCTCCTCGACTGAAAAATAAATGGGTCCCATTTTTCGTTCAGGCGTTCGGGTTTTGTGGAAGGATTTCTACAAGATCTACAAAGGAAAGAGGCAAAGCACGGAAGGTTTCTCCAGGAGACAGATATTTTCACATGACCACGGATAGAACGGGTACAGATTTAAACTAGAGTTCTCAAATTCTGCCCGAACCGGATCCTATACCCGACCCAACGTTTTCGGGCCAGGCCAGGCCGGGCCAAAAAAGTATGCAAATTAGTCGGTCTGGACGTGTGTTGGATGCAACTCAAAGGCTATTGACGTGAATCTACATCATAGTAAATTCAGTGGTTGAGTGCCAATGCCGTAGACCAAGTCAAGTGGTCCTTTATAGTGGTTTATGATAGCTCGCGGTCGTAAGGCTACATACATTATACAGAAAATGTACCATAATGCAAGATGGCCATGCGTATCCACTCATTGCTGTAAACATATTTTCAAATGCCTTTATCTTGGATTCCTTCCCCAGATTGCGCCCCTTCCAAAATTTGGTGCCCAAAATGTGGAAGTGCAAACGCGCTCAACGTTAAAGCCCAGCTGCACGGGGTTTCCTCGTCATACTTCCACGGGTCCGCCTGCAGTCCCTCCTCTTACCACTAGGGCCCAGTGCTTCAACGTTGGAGAGCCTCACTGGGGCCTTGGACATAACATACACTGTATATCTACTTACGGTTGCGGTTTTTGGGTCCCGGTGGATCCTTCAAAATAAAGGTAAATTTTCAGGCCCGTTGAGAACTCTAATCTAAACCAGACGACGGCACTGAACGGCATGGACAGAGTACATTTACATGACCTAAGAACGGATACGAGAAACAAGGCACGGCCTAAAGATCTACAGGACACACTATGCACACATACTACAGCACAGCACAGTGGTGGAAAGTAACTCATTACTTTTACTCAAGAACTGTACAATTTTTTTGTTTTTATTTTCAAATTTCAGTAAACAAATTAGCCACTTTAGGTTACACATATAGGTTCTGTATACTTCAGCTATTTGAAAGTAGCAGATCTACTGTGATGCGTTGGGAGGTGTGCTACTTTCAAAGGATTTTTCAAACTTGAACTGGGATATTTCTGCATAATGAGTAGTATTGACTACCATTACTTTTGGTACTTCAAGTACATATGCCAATACTTTTACTCAAGCAGATATTTAATACATTGCCGTATTGATACTCTTACTTAAGTAAAACAGTTGAGTACTTTTCCACCGCTGACTGCAGCACAGTGGCTGATGAAATAGAGATGGGTGAGGTCAAGTAATCTATCAAGATGGAAGCAACAGAAAAGCTTACAGTCTTATTGTGATTTACTAACTATATAAATTTTATTGGCGGCTGGGAACTTCAAAATGCATTTCCCGTTTCACAACACATAGTTGTGATACTGTATATTGTACCTTTACATTACGTTTGGGTTCATTAATGTTTCTACATTCTGCCAAATATATTTTAGCTATAAATAAATAAATGGCACACCCATGTTTTGAGCCAGGCATGTTACCTCTGAAAATAAATAAATAATAATTCATAATATTTCAAAAAAACTAAACAATAGTGAGCCAATAATAAATTAAAAGAAAGTCAATCAAAATGAAGGACAATATGTCTCCCATCCTTTAAAAATAAATTGGTGGTCAGCCCATTCATTATCATTCGAATTGTACCAAGAGGTTGTCTGTCATACAGAACATACCTGTACCTTCCAATTTGATAGATTTCTTGTTAGAGGTCTAAGCTCTAGTCAACACTCTGTAACATTTCTAAAATCTACTGATGCAACATTAGAATGTGTTGAATAACGGGGGTAGAGGGACAGACACAATAACTGTTGTCTCCTTAATAAGACATTAGAGTTAATAAAATCTGTCTGACGATACTGCAGCAAAATGCAATGCACAGTGCACACAGAATAACTCTTCCTACTACCAGGCCCCTTCCCTAATTCCTTCACAGGTGTTACTGATGAAGGCTCTGTTACACTTAGTGTACAGTGGTTCTCAAACGTTTTAATTTAAAGGACCCCCATAACATTTAACCATTTGGAACGGAACCCATTCAAACAAGTACACAACCAAATGGACCCTTACCAGTAGATTTGTACACTCTCAGTTATGGGGGTCAGAAAAGTTTGAGAAACACTGTACATTAAATGGAACAGAGCCTCATTAGTATCATCAGTAACACCTGTGAAGGAAGTAGGGATGCGACCCGGAAGTAGGGAGAGTCATTCTGTGTGCACACTGCAAAGAGCCCATTCCAGATCGATCCGATTCCCTCCTGCTGGTCTGTCCTAAACTGGGGTTGAGGTGACCTCCTGGTCTGTCCTAAAATGGGGTTGAGGTGACCTCCTGGTCTGTCCTAAGCTGGGGTTGAGGTGACCTCCTGGTCTGTCCTAAACTGGGGCTGAGGTGACAGTACTCACCGGTCTTCTTGGCGGCGTGTCTCTTCCCAGCCTCTCTGAAAGCCACCAGGGCTCTGAAGTAGGCTCTGAGGACGGCCCAGCGGAACGTGGCCGACGGGTCGATGCCCATCAGACCACAGATGAACGCATTCTTGCTGCTCTTCAGCAACGCCACGATGTCTGGCCGCATGTGGTCAGTGTTCTTTTCCCTGAAGTCCTGTGAGAGAGAGAGAGAGAGAGAGAGAGAGAGAGAGAGAGGAGACAGAATTAAGTCAAATATGGTCAGAAGTAAATGAGGTTGATGTTTCATCAATCATCACATTCTCCTCACGGGTGGTACCAGTGTTGATTTTGTCGACTAAAACTATGTCATGACAAAATGTTACGTTTGGTTGCCCTCGGGTGTTGTGCTTTGAAAATAGTCGATCTACAAGCTCACAAGTCACAACATGTCGCACTGTGCCGCGAGCATGGAATCCTCTTCTGGTTTGAGTAAACCTGAGTTTGAGTGCCCCCCTGCTAGTAGCAGGGGGGCAGGACACCACCGAGCGTGCTAAAGTGCGCAAGTTGCCGTGTCGAGTTTTGTGAAGTTCACTTATCCGACTCAGCCCCGTTTGAGTTGCGACCCGATAAGGACAGAATAGTAAATCATGTTCTGGTGAGAGCGTTTGCCCGACTGCCACTCAAAGTGGCTACTGGCACATCCTTACTCAACCCAAAGAAGATTCCATGCTCGCCACTGTAACTCCCTGGGAGCTTGTATATCGGCTATTTTTAGCATGCAAACAAGTGTAAAATATTTTACACTTGTTACAGCTCCATCAAGGCCCGAAATACATTTCAGTCAACAAAATCAACTGTAGATTTAGCCGACTAAAATCATATATTTAGTCAACTAAAACTAGACTAAGACTAAAACTAAATGAAAAAGTTGTGACTACAACTAAAACTAAATCAATATTTGCCGTCAAAATCAGCACTACATTGTGTGGACTTTTCGAGTGAAGATCATTAGGACGAGTGGTCACTGACCTTGACGCCATACTTGACCTTGCCAGCGTAGTGACGGATGATGAAGGCAGGCTCCATGACAGCAGGGAACTCGATGTAGCTGTTGCCCTCGTGCAGTCGCTTGAACTTATCCAACAGAGTCTGGTTGGTGGCCTGAGGGAAGCTGGAGGAAAGGACACATGCTTTTAGCTGTGTGTTCATTGCATCGCTCAGGCACACTCATGTACCGGACAAATTGAGCACAGAAGTGACGTCATTTACACATCCTACCTGTCTCTACCTCATTCTTACCACTGTTTTTAACCCTGCAGGACCCATGGTTGTGCTATTACCACATTTATATTTTAATTAATTAATGAATACATTTTTATTCTGTTTTCTTTTTTCACCTAAACATCATCATTGATGTTCATTGTTTAGTATTGCAATGCCAATGGTCATGATATTTGCATATAAATACCCCCCACAGAGGCAGAAATTCACACAACTTAAAAATCTCTGGACTCTTCTGGACTTTTAACAATTTTTAACCTTTAACGCTTAACCCTGAAAAAAGTAAGCAAAAGGCCTGTAATATACAGTACATACAGTAAGTCAAATAAGAACTGTTTCAATGAAGAAAATCACACTTGTGTGAAGGAGCGGTGCCTGCTTTAATCATGATAATGATGATGAGAACGTCATCAGCCAATCAAATCATCACATTCCATGCTACAAACACATTCCGTGCTTAAATGGACATACAGTACACAAAAAGCTGTGCTTAGGAGCGGCTGCACTGCTAAAAAATAAACAAATTATCCCGTTTTCTGCAGCCGTAGTGTGGTCTAGTGCGGTGATAGGCTGACAGCTAGTGATAGCCTACCACGTTCGGATCCGCAAAATGCAGCGAAAAAACACACCAGTGTACATCTTGTGATGTAATGCATTCAGTTCTGTAAACCGTAGTCACTCACATTCCCTCTAGCCCTTTAAAACCAAGTGGTAGAGGTTGTGCATGAAATCAACAGCCTTACAGGAGGAGAGGAGAGGAGAGGAGAGGAGAGGAGAGGAGAGGAGAGGAGAGGAGAGGAGAGGAGAGGAGAGGAGAGGAGAGGAGAGGAGAGGAGAGGAGAGGAGAGGGGGGAGAGGAGAGGAGAGGAGAGGGACACCAGGGCATTAGAGAGGAGAAGGGGGGAAATGAAAAAGAAAAACACACACAGCCAAAAGGACTCCATGATCTCCGGCTATTCCAAGCGGGAGGAATTTGAATTTTTGAAAGGGACATCATCAGGCTGAACTGGCAAACAGACTCACTTGCATTCCTCGTCCAGTAGGTGGAGCAGTGCTGTGGGCTTCTTGCTGATCAGGTTGATGCAGCCCGAGTTGTCAATGTACTCAATGTTACTCCATGTGATTCCCTCTGCCAGGTACTCCTCCTATGAACACAATATTACACATTACTCCTCCTATGAACACAATATTACACATTACTCCTCCTATGAACACAATATTACACATTACTCCTCCTATGAACACAATATTACACATTACTCCTCCTATGAACACAATATTACACATTACTCCTCTTATGAACACAATATTACACATTACATTACTCCTCCTATGAACACAATATTACACATTACTCCTCTTATGAACACAATATTACACATTACTCCTCTTATGAACACAATATTACACATTACTCCTCTTATGAACACAATATTACACATTACTCCTCTTATGAACACAATATTACACATTACTCCTCTTATGAACACAATATTACACATTACTCCTCTTATGAACACAATATTACACATTACTCCTCTTATGAACACAATATTACACATTACTCCTCTTATGAACACAATATTACACATTACATTACTCCTCCTATGAACACAATATTACACATTACTCCTCCTATGAACACAATATTACACATTACTCCTCCTATGAACACAATATTACACATTACTCCTCCTATGAACACAATATTACACATTACTCCTCCTATGAACACAATATTACACATTACTCCTCCTATGAACACAATATTACACATTACTCCTCTTATGAACACAATATTACACATTACTCCTCTTATGAACACAATATTACACATTACTCCTCTTATGAACACAATATTACACATTACTCCTCTTATGAACACAATATTACACATTACTCCTCTTATGAACACAATATTACACATTACTCCTCTTATGAACACAATATTACACATTACATTACTCCTCCTATGAACACAATATTACACATTACTCCTCCTATGAACACAATATTACACATTACTCCTCCTATGAACACAATATTACACATTACTCCTCCTATGAACACAATATTACACATTACTCCTCCTATGAACACAATATTACACATTACTCCTCCTATGAACACAATATTACACATTACTCCTCCTATGAACACAATATTACACATTACTCCTCCTATGAACACAATATTACACATTACTCCTCTTATGAACACAATATTACACATTACTCCTCCTATGAACACAATATTACACATTACTCCTCCTATGAACACAATATTACACATTACTCCTCCTATGAACACAATATTACACATTACTCCTCCTCTGAACACAATATTACACATTACTCCTCCTATGAACACAATATTACACATTACTCCTCCTAAGGACACAATATTACACATCGCTCCTCCTATGAACACAATATTACACATTACTCCTCCTATGAACACAATATTACACATTACACCTCCTCTGAACACAATATTACACATTACTCCTCCTATGAACACAATATTACACATTACTCCTCCTATGAACACAATATTACACATTACTCCTCCTATGAACACAATATTACACATTACTCCTCCTATGAACACAATATTACACATTACTCCTCCTATGAACACAATATTACACATTACTCCTCCTAAGAACACAATATTACACGTTACATTACTCCTCCTATGAACACAATATTACACATTACTCCTCCTATGAACACAATATTACACATCACTCCTCCTATGAACACAATATTACACATTACTCCTCCTATGAACACAATATTACACATTACTCCTCCTATGAACACATTACACATCACTCCTCCTAAGAACACAATATTACACATCGCTCCTCCTATGAACACAATATTACACATTACTCCTCCTATGAACACAATATTACACATTACATTACTCCTCCTATGAACACAATATTACACATCGCTCCTCCTATGGACACAATATTACACATTACTCCTCCTATGAACACAATATTACACATTACTCCTCCTAAGAACACAATATTACACATCACTCCTCCTATGAACACAATATTATTACACATTACTCCTCCTAAGAACACAATATTACACATCACTCCTCCTATGAACACAATATTACACATTACTCCTCCTATGAACACAATATTACACATTACATTACTCCTCCTATGAACACAATATTACACATTACTCCTCCTATGAACACAATATTACACATTACATTACTCCTCCTATGAACACAATATTACACATTACTCCTCCTATGAACACAATATTACACATCACTCCTCCTATGAACACAATATTACACATTACATTACTCCTCCTATGAACACAATATTACACATTACATTACTCCTCCTATGAACACAATATTACAAATTTCTCCTCCTATGAACACAATATTACACATTACTCCTCCTATGAACACAATATTACACATTACTCCTCCTATGAACACAATATTACACATTACTCCTCCTATGAACACAATATTACACATTACTCCTCCTATGAACACAATATTACACATTACTCCTCCTATGAACACAATATTACACATCACTCCTCCTATGAACACAATATTACACATTACTCCTCCTATGAACACAATATTACACATTACTCCTCCTATGAACACAATATTACACATTACTCCTCCTATGAACACAATATTACACATCACTCCTCCTATGAACACAATATTACACATCACTCCTCCTATGAACACAATATTACACATTACTCCTCCTATGAACACAATATTACACATCACTCCTCCTAAGAACACAATATTACACATCGCTCCTCCTATGAACACAATATTACACATTACTCCTCCTATGAACACAATATTACACATTACATTACTCCTCCTATGAACACAATATTACACATCGCTCCTCCTATGAACACAATATTACACATTACTCCTCCTATGAACACAATATTACACATTACTCCTCCTATGAACACAATATTAAAGATTACTCCACCTATTAACGTAATATTAAAGATGCTTGGCCCAGTTTTTGCAAAACAAGTCAATTGGTGCACTGACTGTATAAGTGCAGGCGCGCACACACACACACACACACACACACACACACACACACACACACACACACACACACACACACACACACACACACACACACACACACACACACACACACACACACACACACACACACAGCTAATATGGAACATGATTCTCTGTCTCTGTTGTCAGTACTGGAATGAAAATCATATGCTTCAGCACATGCCCATCTGAAAACATTTAGCATTGTAGATAGAAAACTGTCATTTAAATTAGCTTATGATTGTGCATATTTCCAGCTAAGTACTAGTATAATATCCCATGTTTTTGCTATTTTAAGTAGATGAATTTGGTTAAGTATATACGGTATCTATCTATGGAGCTAAGTAAGTCTATGGAACAGGACACATCATCATCATACTATAATTCTAACAATGTCTGTCTGTCTGTCTGTCTGTGTGTCAAAGCCGTAGTGTCAGAGCCGTAGCTCCTCATTGCCTGCACCAATCGCTCCCACTTTTCACACAGGCATTGACCATATGAATATGGAGGGCGTTTGACACATTAATGATTATTAATTAATTTATTAGTGAATTAAAAACGCACTGGGCGCAGTACCACCCACGGGGGGGCAAATATCTCACAACAGGTAAGGGCTAGTACAGTATAATTACTCATCTGCTGAGTATGATTGTGTCTGTGCATACACGTGCGCATTGTGCCATCTGCACCAGGCAGAGCTGAAATAGATCCTGTCACACTTATTCCATCATATAATCACAATCCTTTATACATAATCATTTCCACGCTGATGTTCTTTTTTTGTATATTTTCAAACATTTTCAAAAATAGTGTAACTACGTATAGCAGGTGTACAAGCTTGTGACATGTGTGCTTGTAGATCGGCTATTTCCACTATTAAGTATAAAGTTATTAAATATGTCAGGTTATTTGTGAGAACAAAAATACATCGCATGGATGCAACTGGGAGGTATCCTCAGTGATGTATAAAAGTTGCCCACCCCTGGTCTAGACAGTGGCGGTGTCTTCACAGAGCTGGATAAAAGCTGCTGCCTCTTTTCACAGAGTAACTCCAGTGATCAAAAGATAGCCATTCTAGATCTGGTTCAAGCTGTTCTTTTATCTGCTGCTCTCACAAGGGCACATTATTGTAACACAAACAAAGAGGATGACCTAATTACATTGTTATAAATTAATTTAATCTCCCCACTACTTGTTAATGGGTGTGACGTGATGCTAAGTAAAGCAGTTTCTTTTATTATTATTATTATTATTATAAAAATCTTTTTTTTAAGAAAGTCAGAATATCATCAGTCCATCAGTATCATTCACCCTCACAAACTAGCCCATAAACTAGCCCAAACTACTAACTCCCGACTGCTACAAACAAAGCAATAGAGGCAAACAGCAGAAGACTGTGGTGGTACAGTAAATATTCTAAACAGCTAAGTTCTCAGTGTGGATTTCATCATTTTGTTGAAGACATACATTTCACTGCGTACTGGTGTGAATGTACTTGCTGTAAGTGTGTACTGTAGCCGAACATTTTTGATAAAACATGTTTGCCCTCATATCAGTGGAATCAATATAGGATGAATAATTTTTTTTGGGCTGAGCAGCTCATTCCTATTTCCTCATAGCAAGTTAGCGACGATGCAGTGATGCAACTCTGATGCTCTCCTCTCACAAAGTCTGTGCACAGTGCACACGCACACACATACACACACACACACACACACACACACACACACACACACACACACAAGTGACAAAATGTATGTTCAAAACTGCTGAAGAATTAGGGGGCACACGCGCTACAGGCCTCCTCTGTGTCCTGGAGCGTCAGGGATGTGTTCCCTCAGACATGTCACCACATGCTCCTCCAGGGAGCGTTAAGGGACGTATACACACAGTGTTTGACTTGGAGCCAGATCTTACAGATCATGGCTCTAAAAGCCCTTTGAAGTTAATCCGGCCACTTATGTACAGATAAATCTATCGTGGTGGTCGGTCACAGCAGCGAGGGAGCGGCTGAGGTGAGTCATATGGATGTATGCATTGCATAATGTGCTTAAGACTTCCACCATTGTTTCCAAGGTCACTGCATGGAACGAATGTACACTATGTGGTAATTGTAAGCTATTTCCTTGGAAGTGGCCGTGGCAAACCTGAGACGGTAGATCTATGTCAAGATACCATTCAGAGCGCTGGGGTCGACTCTCGGTCAAAACCTCCATAAACCAAACCCAGGTCTCCTAGGAAACGTCACACATATGACATACTGTATCCCCGCTGAAGCAGAACAGTATGCAACAGCAACAGTGGTGGAAAGTAACTAAGAATATTTATTTAAGCTCTGTACTTAGTTTAAGTATTTGTACTTTGTATTTCCAATGTCCAATACTTTTACTTCTACTCCACTACATCTCAGATCCAAAATATGGCCAGTGGATTGAAGTAATGCTGCAGTAAAGTAAATGTACTTAGTTACCTGCTCTAACTTGAAGATGTGTTGGTTGAAGTAATGCTGCAGTCGCTCATTGGCAAAGTTGATGCAGAACTGCTCAAAGCTGTTGTTCTCGTAGTCTTCAAATCCAAAGATGTCCAGAACACCAATAGACAAGATCTGGAGGAGACGAAAGAAAGAAAGAAAGAAAGGAAAAGAAAAGAAAAGAAAAGAAAAGAAAAGAAAAGAAAAGAAAAGAAAAGAAAAGAAAAGAAAAGAAAAGAAAAGAAAAGAAAAGAAAAGAAAAGAAAAGAAAAGAAAAGAAAAGAAAAGAAAAGAAAAGAAAAGAAAAGAAAAGAAAAGAAAAGAAAAGAAAAGAAAATAAAAGAAAGAAAGAAAAAAATCTCTTGTACACACTAGTAAAACCCATGGTGCAAAATCAACTCAGAGAGTAAAGAACCAAACCTGAAATCAAATCGGTCTATTTCACTTTTATGAGATCCTTATGGGTCAAAGTAAACATCCCCTTTTTTGTGTCCATACAACACATTTTAGTCTACAAAGATGCAATTCGAGGCTATGTTCCATACAACAAATGTAGTGTAGAAAAGGGGCATTGAAGTAGCATAACTGTGAGAGAAGGGTGTGCTGTTTCCCCTTGTTGTTCAGTATTACCTTCATGGGCTCCTCCAGACCCTTGTTGTTCAGTATTACCTTAGTGGGCTCCTCCAGATCC
Source organism: Protomyctophum parallelum (assembly GCF_964188405.1). Lineage (NCBI taxonomy): Eukaryota > Metazoa > Chordata > Actinopteri > Myctophiformes > Myctophidae > Protomyctophum > Protomyctophum parallelum. Next base: position 39,727,953 of record NC_139699.1, read on the forward strand.
TTGTTGTTCAGTATTACCTTAGTGGGCTCCTCCAGATCCTTGTTGTTCAGTATTACCTTAGTGGGCTCCTCCAGATCCTTGTTGTTCAGTATTACCTTAGTGGGCTCCTCCAGATCCTTGTTGTTCAGTATTACCTTAGTGGGCTCCTCCAGATCCTTGTTGTTCAGTATTACCTTAGTGGGCTCCTCCAGATCCTTGTTGTTCAGTATTACCTTAGTGGGCTCCTCCAGATCCTTGTTGTTCAGTATTACCTTAGTGGGCTCCTCCAGACCCTTGTTGTTCAGTATTACCTTAGTGGGCTCCTCCAGATCCTTGTTGTTCAGCAGAGCGTGGTTGATCCTGAAGACGATCCAGTCAAACAGAGCGCTGTAGAGGGACTTGGACATGGAGTCCCGTACGGTACCTGCCTGGAAGATCAAGACAGGTGATGATGACTCCATTTACAGAAGATGATCAGTGTCTTTAGAATAGATTTCCATTTAGTTTTTTTAGTCATCTCAAGGGTTTTAGGTTTAGACTAGTCTTAGTCGACTAAATAACACAACATTTTAGTCTACTAAATATACAGTTAAAAAGAAAAGCAACTACAGTAGGTGCTCAATGGAGGTGCAAAAGGTCACAAAAGTAGTCTGGCACTTCAAAAATCAAAGGGACTAAAATGTTGAAGAAAGGTGGCGATCCGAGCACTCAAAAAAGTTTAAAAATGAGGAGAGGGTAGGTAGCCCTGATGAAGATTCACAGAGTCTTCATCAGGGCGAGTGGGAAATATTGTTACGGTTCGCTCTCCATCACCTCCACATCCATGTGCTGTGATTGCTCTGTGCCCGTCAGCGCCACTAGAGGCTCCCAGAGCACTTCACAGCACACCTCAACGCAGGTGTTCCCCAGCTCCTATCTCCACACCTGAGGGACATCTGCAATCATCTCCTGAGGCTACAAGAGCCAGCCCCACCCGGAGCTCTGTGTCAGTTTCCTCAACAGTCTAGGTTTAGACAGCCAGACTTAGGTTCTCACGCCGTTACTGTGCATTATATTCTCCTCTGTGAAACCTGCCACTGACTCAACCTTCTCTTCTCCTCTCCAGTTTCCGGGACCCGAGCTCTGTGGAGCAGCCTACGGATCCCTGGCCTCTCACTGCCCCCCATGTTTGTGAATAAAAGATCCGCCCGAGGGGGCTTTAACTCTGCTTTAACATTTTGCATGTTATACTGTAATACATGTAAAAAGATATGCATGTTATATTGCATGTTATACATGTTATATGTACGTGTCATATACATAACATACATGTTATATTGTATGTTATACTGACGGTATTCATCATCTTTTGTCTTCAAACCATGATGTGTTTCTTTTGAGTAGAGCTTCTAATCTAGTAGAAGCTATCGGATGGGATGGAATTCAGTCCTCTCTCTCTAAACAGACAGAAAAGCTTTGTCTGTGCATGTCCATGTGTGTGTGCGTGCATGTGTGTGTGTGTGTGTGTGTGTGTGTGTGCGTTCACACACGTGCACTGCCAGAACATCCAGTATGTCGTGGCACTCACCATCCTGTAAACAACAGAGCCGAGGCTATGAGAAGGCTATGAAGTTGGCAGTATGCCTTTAGCTCAATAAATAAGCTTAAGAGTTTATTTATATGCAGAATGAAATAATAAAAGTCCGGGCACATCCGGGTAGCACAGGAGTACAGTTCCTGTCCTCCACTGTGGAGACAGACTGTGATTCGATTCCTGTCCACCACTGTGGAGACAGACTGTGATTCGATTCCTGTCCACCACTGTGGAGACAGACTGTGATTCGATTCCTGTCCACCACTGTGGAGACAGACCAATTCCTGATTCCTGTCCTCCACTGTGGAGACAGACTGTGATTCGATTCCTGTCCACCACTGTGGAGACAGACCGATTCCTGATTCCTGCGCGCGGCCAACTTGGCCGGACGTTCCAATGAACAAATGGCCATGTTCACAGCAGTGTGGATTTTGATGGTCTTTTGCATAAAATTCAACTTAGTTGTATATGTATATGTATATGTAGACATATTTTAGTAATGCCTGATTTTACACTTGTTTGCATTCTGAAAATAGACTATCAACAAGCTCACAACGCGTCACAGTGTGACACGCTGTGAGCTTGTAGATCGGCTATTTTCAGAGCACAACACCTGAGCACAACCAGTCTTTTAGTTCTACTGGATCTCTTCTCCACTATTCCCTCCCTGACATATTTAGTCTAGTTTTTATTTGTTGACAAATCAAGACAAAATGGTCAATATTGTTTTAGTCATCATTATCATATTAGTTATTTTTCATTTAGTTTTTGTTTGGTTTTCAACAGTGAAAAAAGGCCAACATTTTTCATCATAGTTTTAGTTGACAAAATCAACACTGATAGCCACCCTGCTTGTTCTGTTTCCCTACATGCATGTTCATGCTAGTCTCATCACTGTTCCACTGCAAGTCAAGCTTCATGAGTCTGATCTGATGATCTTGAGCGCAAAGCAACATCATGTGGCTCGCAAGCCTATTTATTCAAATGTCCTTTCATAGTGTTCTTCTTTTTCTTAATGCTCTGTGCCTTAATCTCTTAACACTTCATGTTTCATGTAAAGCACTTATGTGCTACACAAATAAACATGCCCTGCCTTACAAGTAGTAAGTAACACAACAGACCATGACAATGTATTATAATTTGAGTGAGGTGAGCTGTGGTGCCACACAGAATATCATCTTTTCGCTTCTTTCATCATGCATTGCCCTTACAGTTCCCGCACGAAACAACAACTATAAGGCAGTGTACTCAAGCAAAATCAAGTCACGCCACAGGACAGCACAAGGGATGCTTGGTTCCATCCCTGAGGACCTATCTACAAGGGCATGGCTGGCAACTTCCTGGAAGCGGGAATGGGAGTCGGCTGAGCCCACACGTCTGCACCACTACATCCATGAACCGGGAGATGGAGTCGAAGGAGAACATCTGCCACGCAGCCACTGAAACGTCCTGAACCACCTCCGTAATGGGGTGGTAGCTTCAAATCGTACAGACCTTCTTCAGTGGACGGCCTCTTCCAAGTGGGGCTGGAGACAAGACACTGAGCTGGACATATGACAAGTTGACAACGATACACAAAAGAAGAAGTCGTCTCACCTCTGCCAGTTTGTAGGGCACTATGAGTCTCTCGCCCACAGTCACCGTCTTCCTCGTCGTCAGAGCCTCAAACAGCATCTCTTCTTTGACCTAGACATGAAGTTGAAGATATCACAAATTAACAAACATCCTTTGTTAATTCATTAATTTAATAACATTAGATTGTCATTTAGTGTAACTAGAGCGGTGCCCGTTGGAGCCTCTACAGCGGTGCCCGTTGGGCACTGGCCTACTTTGAACGATGCAAGTTGGAGATTAATGCCCCACCCAGATATTATGTCTCTGTCCCTTTTATGCCCATATATGGAATTCTTTGTCAGGCATGCCCAAATGGAGTCTATGCAGACATCAGAATGATGTCAGAACAGGCCAGCTCCATACTGTATATGGACCCTGGTAACCTTCTTGACACCGGGCACTGCACTACCTGTGGTGGGGTGGAACACGTGTGTCGATTTTGAAGTCGGTGGGGCGAACGGTTCTCGAGTTTAGTGGTGCATTTTTTATAGTTAGATATCCTATTTAGTGGAAGTGTAATGATACAGTAACTGCGTCGATGGATCGATTTAAAAAGAAGATGAGGGAATTACATCAATTGATCCTATTCAGATCAGTGTTTGCGTTGTGGGCCTTGTAGAACTGCTATTTTCACTAGTTTGGGTCCCAGGCAAACGTCTCATCTCTTTCTTGGGTCCAGAGCTAAAAGGTTTGAGAAAGACTGCTTTAGAGTGTGAATCTGATTAGTATGTCTGGTTGAACTTATCATCAAAACACTACGTTACGCAAAAGGCATTTGGCTAATGTTTCACATGTTTGACTGTGAACCAAGACATTGCAGCATATGCCAGGTCACATTCGTAGTTTGGCAACATTCCAGCTTCCTCATTATATGTTCTCTTTAGCTGTGCATGCCGTGTGTGTTCAGCTGCACATGCAGCGTGCATGCCTGTGTGACAGAGGGCATAATTCATGAAGCACCATCCATGGGTGCATGTGGACTATCTATTGCAAAAAGAAATCTGCAGCGATTGCTGCGATGGTATCACGTTCCTTTTAGCCTTCACCACTGTTATGTGTCATCATTCACTAACGTCAGTGCATTAAAAGACTTAACCTCCTCTCTCTGACACCCTCATTTATGCCGTCTGTAGACAGATATGTTTTACGCCACCAGAATATTTATAGAAGGATGACAGAATTAGAAACAACATAATTACATATGCTCGGATGGAAACCCAAATTCCAGGCGAACAAATTGTGACTCCCCCCCCCCCCCCCCCCATCCTTTCTCTGGAAAATGCTTGTGTACGATGGGAAACAGTAGAAAAAAAGAGAAGCTAGACTTAACCACAAGACACATGATGGTAGCATTCTGTGAGTCAATTCACAGCAAAGACAAGAAACCCTAAATAAATGAGAGACGTTGGATGTTGGCCATCCCTTCTTTCCATATAGTTTTTTATCTAAACACTATTTGAAAAAATGCAGAGTGGCAGAATCATGTTTGGGCTGACATTATCTTTAGCTCCAGTAGTTCAGAGACCATGAGCAGAACCTCTGGGTTAGGTTAGGGTTACAGTAGTTAGTTAATTAGTTAGTTCATGTAAATGATCTTACCTCCAGTAGCTCAGCTACAACTAGCAGAACCTCTGGGTTAGGTTAGAGTTATTTAACTTAATGTTTACCTCCAGTAGCTCTGAGACCACGGGCAGGACCTCTAGGTTACAGATGTCGATGGAGTCATCCCTGTAGGTCTTCTTCTTGTAGCGGATGTTTCCCAGGTGGAGGATGGCTGACAGCAGGCAGAAGATCCTGAACACAACATGGTGAACGTCACGTCACGTCAGCACAGAGACATGCAGGGACCTTTTTTAAGTACATATACTGTATACTGCAATGGCAAAGAGGGAATGCTGTTTGAAAATGTTTTTTGCACAACTTACTGATCAGTGTGTGTGTGTGTGTGTGTGTGTGTGTGTGTGTGTGTGTGTGTGTGTGTGTGTGTGTGTGTGTGTGTGTGTGTGTGTGTGTGTGTGAGTGAGTGAGTGAGAGTGCGTGCGTGCGTGCGTGCGTGTGTGTGTGCGTGCGCCACTCACTGTTTGCGTGTGGCAGGCAGAAAGCCCACCATTTCCATGGCCAGCTGCAGCCTCTCAAAGTCATGCTTCAGGTCCTCACCTTCCACTGTGAAACAGTCCTGCAGGCAGAAAGAGGAATTACACCCTCTGTCCACTACGATTGATTCCCCAACCGTTGATAATTACAGTTCCTTTCACTGGGTGTCCACAAAAATAACTAACAAATAAATAAAACGCGACTCAAACGGCCGTGTCAATCCATTGTTATTCTTCATTGAAAAACCCATAATGGCGAAGCAGGAAGAGGAGTTGATCTTTTGTGATCACATGACTCCCTGTTTCCATATAGCCTGGGCACCATTTCATTTCGGTATATGATCCGGGCTGGAGCCGGATGATATGCTTACGTCATGTTGTAGGCAATGGTTTGCCTACAACAAACAGGAAGAAGCCGAAGCAGAAACTTCCTTTTCCCTCTCAATAAAAGCTCTCGCTTACGAGAGCTTTTATTGAGAGGGAAAAGGAAGTTTCCGCTTCCGCTTCTTCCTGTCTGGTGACTACAAAACAATACTACAACATGACGGCCCCAGCCCGGATCATACAGACTTTTGAAACACTCCGAGGCGGTGGAAAGCCTGGTGAGGCGAGGTTAGTTTCCATATATGGCTGAGGGTTAAACAGTGACTCAAATGTTAGCCAAGCGCCATCTAGTGTAAAACCAAAACAAAATAATAAGAAAAGACAATCTCGTCTTTGGCAATGTGGACAAAGTGTTCAATGACGAGAAATCTCGTCAATCGCACGGAATGAGTACATTTTCAGGCCTGACGAGAACTCTAGTCTAGTGGACAATCCATAATATGCATGGTAACTAAATGGGACAATGCATGTAGGACAGCATTATTTTGTCGCCATCAACTCATGACATAGTGACATACTTCCCAACATTTTTACTGTCATGAATATATTTCCCCACAGGTGAAGCACTGCCAACCTCCTGGAAACCTAGTCTAACAAACGAACAGGGCCTTCTTGGTGACCACCCCTTCACTGTGGAACTCACTCCCAACTCACATCAGAGCTGCCTCCACCTTCACCACATCCAGGCACACTGAAAACCCACCTTTTCAGACTGGCTTTCCCTACATAAATCCCTAACACCCACTTTGTTTGTTTACCTTTCCCTTCGTTTTTAACAATTTTTATTGTCTCCACCAGGCCGAAGGCATGGGGAGAGAGTATGTTTTGCACTCCGTCCGTCCGTCCGTCCGTCCGTGTGTGTGTGTGTCCGTGTGTGTGTCTGTCCGTGACCAGCTAATCTCGGCCACCGTTAACCCGGTCGATGCCACATTTTGCACACACACTCCCTGGATGCCAACGATGAACCTCTGCCCCAAACTTTCCAGAACGGCCTGTTATAGCGCCACCAGGAGGCCGCTTTGTGCAAAACAAGTTTTTGCACAGTACACCTACAGATTTTGTCCAAACATCGCGCAAATTGGTAGACAGTCTCTCTAGAGCCATTCAACGAAACAGGTCTTTCAGATTTCTCAGACTCCATCCTGATTGGTTAAGATTGGCTTCCAAAGTTCACAGGAGTGCTCAGTTTCAAACAAAATGCTGCAAATCATGAACACATCGCGTGATTCCCGTGAAATTGTGCACCCACATTCCCACTAGGCCGAGGACGAAATGCCACATGAACAATTTCAACTCAGCCTCAAGGTGGCGCTATAACTGGCCGAAAAGTGTTTTTACCTCTAACTGCACGGATCTGTGGATAACTTTGTATGCCAACTCCCTAGAGGCCAAGGAAAAACCTTTGCCTGGAATTTTTCACATTTGCTCATCCTGGTGGAGACCTGTGCCCAGAAGGGCACTTTTTCTAGTTTTTTAACTAGTTCCATCCATCCATCTTCAACCGCTTATCCATAGTCGGATGTGCTCCAGACTTCCCTCTCCAGAGCAACATTAGTGACTTCCTCCTGGGGGATTCCGAGACGTTCCAAGGCCAGTGAATCGATGTGTTTCCTCCAACTGCGCCTGGGTCTCCTCCCAGTGGGACGTGCGTCGAGGATCTCCCTAGGGAGAAGCCCGAGAGGCATCCTAACCAGATGCCCGAACCACCTAAGCTGGCTCCTTAACACTTACAGCACGTAGGACGCCTGAGAACGTCATAGGATAGAGTAGAGTAGAGTTCTAAGGACGTCTGAGGACGTCCTAGCGACATCCCAGCGATGCGGGGCGAGATATTAATATTCAGAATTTTTCCTATTTATTTTTTTGGCATTTCGCTTTTCGCTTGCCGTATGCTAACGCTCAGTGCAACTATTAGCTTATTATTGACTCCCACGTTAGCGAGACGGAAAGAATGACTCGTAGCTCCTAATCCAGGGCGCTCTCCGTGGTGATGAATAGAGCGATATGCTGGCGCTTATTTTCTGCTCCTCATCCGTCTCTCCCGCAAAATATGAACGCTTTTTGGAGCGTAAAACAATATATTAAGATGATCGGGGATGTTGAGGTCACTTTGTAAAGTCAACTTTTTTAGGAAAGTGTTTCCGGTTCATGGCTTTCAAAGTAAAAGCGATCAGACACCTCCGGTATTCTATAGCCTATATTTTGAAGGCAGTCGGCGTACTCAATGTGTTAACAGGCGAAGGAGCAGCGCCTCTACTCCGAGTCTCTCTCGTGTGACTGAACTTCTCACCCTCTCACTAAGGGAGATGCCAGACACCCGTCGAAGAAAACTCATTTTGGCGACCTTATTCTTTCAGTCATGACCCACACTTCATGACCACAGGTGAGAGTAGTTTTTACGCACACACACACACACACACACACACACACACACACACACACACACACACACACACACACACACACACACACACACACACACACACACACACACACACACACACACACACACACACACACACACACACACACACACACACACACACACACACGTGTATGCTCTGCTCATGGAAAAAGTTAAGTAAAAGTATCAATACTGTGTAGATAATCTCTGTTACAAGTACAAGTCCGATATAAATAAACATGTAAACATGGGGCGGCGGTGGCTCAGGGGTAGAGTGCCTGGATGGTAACCGTAAGGTTGCCAGTTCGAACCCGGGCTCCCCCAGAGTTACTGTCGAAGTGTCCTTGAGCAAGACACTGAACCCCTAATTGCTCCCGATGTGCTAGTTGGTGCCTTGCATGGTTTCCGCTGCCATCGGTGTATGAATGTGTGTGTGAATGGGTGAATGTAATGCACAATCTCTGTAAAGCGCCTTGGATAAAGGCGCTATATAAATGCACCATTTACCATTTTATTCACCATGTACTTGAGTAAAAGTATTGGCATAAAAATATACTTTAAGTACCAAAAGTAAAAGTATTCAATGTGCCGAAATGGCCCATTTTAAGTTTTCAAAATTAATAAGTCTCATAACACGTCACATTGTGAGCTTGTAGATCTGCCATTTTCATACATTGTGAGCTTGTAGATCTGCTATTTTCAAATAGCTGAAGTATACAGTTTAGGGCTGAAGTGATGTTTTGTAATCATAATCTAAATCTATGAAGTAACTAGTAATTAAAGTTAGAAAATAATTACAATATATAGTTGAGTAGAAGTACTGAAATGTGCAAATATTGTACTTAAGTAGGGTACTTCCCGCCACGGCCTGGCTCTGCTCATGTAGTGGAAAACACAGTGTTGCTTTTCTCTGTCTGCAGCAACGTGTCCCGTTGGAAAGAGGATTAGAAATGTACTGTATGAGTAGCTTTTATATGAGCAACGGGAGACAAACCGAACCGCCAGTGAGATTGACGAGGGGATTTCTGTTTGTCTGTAGGCGAACAGGAAAGATCACTGATTTACACACTGAACCTACACAGACAACATGACGGATGACACCCCAACCCACATGCACACATTTACATGCACTCTACATACACAGATTACGCAGACAACACATGTAAAAATGGAGAATTTCACACTTAAATCAACACGCCCTACTCAGACATACACACCTTTGCGTATTATCGTCTTAAAGGGTCAGGCTGTGGTTGAAACGCATAATAACATGCTAATTATTGGTGTTAATAATTTGACTCCGAGGCAGACCACTAAAACAACCTTTCAAGTGTCAATGACCAAGAAAAAAAAGCCCAAAGCAGCACAGGGAGCGCTATAATGACCCGAATAACAACAACACTATAACAGACACAAGCAGGAGGAAGATACACACAGACACAAACAAAACAAAACCACCACCAACCAGGAAATGACCAAATAAGCAACAAAGGGAGCAAAGTGGAGGGAGGTGTGTGGTTGTTCACAGAATGCGTGGCATGAGGCGTGGGTGCAGCCGCAATTTGCAACACTAGATATATTTTTAATATATAGTTGCAACACCGGCCGTTGACAGCCCATACATCCAAACAGAAAAGACATGTCTGATTGTATTAAACAACATTAAACTCACCATCATTGCAGCTGTACGGAAAGCTGGAATTCTCCTCTTTCTATCTGTAAAGTGTTTGTTTCATAAAACTCCACCATGTTAGCAACTTTCTGTCAATACATTCTATGCAGTTGATTAACAACACTTATCCAAGTTTTGGAGTTTGGAAGCGCTCATTTTCAACAACGCAACGTCCTACTGCCTTATGTGCATTATGTGCAAATTCAAAAGAAGTGGTATGCAGGACCTATCACCTGCACCTTCTTGACAGAAAGTAGCTTAAACACATGTCTACGATGGAAAACATGCCGATAGAAAGAGGATAATTCAAGCTTTCAATACAGCTGCAATGTTGGTGAGTTTAACGTTGTTTAATACAATCAGATCTTTCTGTTTGGATGTATGGGCTGTCAATGGTTGGTGTTGGAAATTGCGGCTAGCATGGGTGGTGAGAGAGCGGCTACTTGTCTAGGGAGCAACCATCGCACATCGTAGTGTACGTGTACGTGCACACCCTGGCTGGACCATGAGAGGCAGAGGGATAACAGATACTGACCAGTTGGCTCTCACAGTAAGACTCCCAGTGCGGACGGTGGACTTTCTTTGTCATCTGGAAAGGTTAAGGTAGAGTTGATGGAGGTTTTAGGGTTAGGCAGCAGCAGCATTCCATTGGCAGTTAGAGCACACACGCGCACGCACGCACGCACGCACGCACGCACGCACGCACGCACACACACACACACACACACACACACACACACACACACACACACACACACACACACACACACACACACACACACACACACACACACACACACACACACACACACACACACACACACACACACACAGAGCAATGGAAATACATGCAATTAGAAATAGATCTGCATGGTGTAATGCATACAATGTTTGAACCTCACAGCTGTACTCTCTTGTACTCTTAATGTATTATATGAATGAAAATAAGTATTTATCCTCAGAGTCAATCATGCATACACAAATGCACAAGCATGCATGCATGACATGCACATGCACACGCACACACACACACACACACACACACACACACACACACACACACACACACACACACACACACACACACACACACACACACACACACACACACACACACACACACACACACACACACACACACACACACACAATTATTACTATCATGCAACATTTGCAATCATCAGTTAACAGGATTTTCTTTCTTTGGAACTTCATATTGAAAGCTTGAGGGAGGAGCAGTGAAGAAAAGGAAATCAAATCATGAAAGAGTTGGATTGAGTTATAATCTGTTGTGCTCATGAAAGAGTTGGATTGAGTTATAATCTGTTGTGCTCTGTGTAAGTACAGTAAATAAAATCAGACCTGTCTGAAGTGAGTGGTGCTGTGCTGTGCGTACTGTACTGTACAATGGTTCATTCATTCATACATTGGGAGGTGAAGCGGCGAACAGTCGACGCCAGCGTCCTCCTCACTTCCCACATTCACACACCAATGGTGGTAAGCTCACACCGACCAACTCATTTGGGGCAATGTAGGGTTCAGTGTCTTGCCCAAGGACACTTCGACATGTGGACAGGAGGAGCCGAGATTCGAACCGCCGACCCAGGGATCATTGGACGACCTGCTCTACCTCCTGAGCCACAGCCGTGCACGCGAGCGTGTGTGTGTGTCTGTGTGTTAGGCTGCACAACCGTGAGACTTGGTGGTGTGTTAGGCTGCGCAACAGTGACACTTGGTACCGGTGCCATTTCTGTGCTCAGACCCAGGGACACAGGGACACAGCCAGCCAGGGACTCACATAGCTGTTTATAAGAGTGGTTGCACACTCAAAAAGGGAAAAGGATTAGTTCAGTTTGTGCTTGTGAGTGCATGTGCATGCGTGTGTGTCTGTCTGTGTCTGTGTGTGTGTGTGTGTGTGTGTGTGTGTGTGTGTGTGTGTGTGTGTGTGTGCATAACTACTGTATAATTGTGAGAGCCAAATATCCTCACACGCACAGTATAATTTTGGAAATGAGACATTGTGACAACATTGTTCTTGGTTCTCACAGGATATATTTTTGTAGACTTAAAATTAGGAAAAGATTGAGGGGAAAAAGGTATTAAAAAGGCTTAAATTGACACTTTACTGTCATCTGGGCCTCCCCCCCCCCCCCTTCCCAAAACAAACAAACAAACAAAAACAACATATATATATAATAATTTTGGGGTTGTGACCCACAGGTTGAGAACCACTGTTGCACACAGGAGGAATGGAACTTATGGAAGGAATTCTCAGCAGTGGGCGTTGGCTTTGGGATAAGGGGGGCGGGCCTCAGTATGACATGAGAGGCGGAGCTATGTGCCTCTGGCAGGCAGAGAGAGAGAGAGAGAGAGAGAGAGAGAGGTGCAACAACTCTTAAACAACATCCACATTCCACACAGTCACAGTGGGTTTGTGCTCGTCTTGCATAGTGTGTGTGTGTGTGTGTGTGTGTGTGTGTGTGTGTGTGTGTGTGTGTGTGTGCGCGTCCGTGCGCGCATGCGTCCGTGGATGCATCGTGTCGCTTGTTATGTGTCACTGAAAAAAGAGAAATAAGGCATGTAGGCAATACTGTAGGTTAGGCCATACATGGGCAACTGGCGGACCGGGGTCCACATGCGGCCCCCACCTTCACTTACTGCGGCCCCAGGTTCATATCGGAATACTGATATATTATTTATTTCAGCTGTTACAATTCCAAACATGGACACATGCCCTGCTTTAATTACTTCAATCAACATTTGTAGCTTAATGACTAGTATTAAAATGTTATTGTCTTTTTTATATCCAATATATTTGTATTTAGTTCATATTATTGAAGGCATTTGAAATAAAATAAAAATATACATTTTCAGGATTTCAGTTAAAAAATTGCAAAAAAATTGGGAGGGAGGGGGGGAGAGAGAGAGAGAGAGATAGACTATAGGAGTTGTTGAAAGCCACCACCAGTGGAATGTGCACTTTTAGCCTCAGTTTCCTATTGACAGAGAGAGAGAGAAAGAGAGAGAGAGAGAAAGAGAGAGAGACAGAAAGAGAGAGAGACAGAGAGAAAGAGAGAGATAGTGTTCAACTGACATGTGACTGATTTCACACCCCCCAAAAACCTTTGAGTAGTGAAAATATAGCTGATCTACAAGCTTACCCAAGAGCTTAAGAGCTTGTAGATCTACTATTTTCACTAGTGTGGGTCCTGTGTGAGACAACACTTCTCTTTTGGTTCTCCAGCAAAGGTTTGGGAACCACATGCTGTAGACTGCACTGGTTCCTGGGTCGGTTTGGGGACCACATAGACTGCACTGGTTCCTGGGTCGGTTTGGGGACCACATAGACTGCACTGGTTCCTGGGTCGGTTTGGGGACCACATAGACTGCACTGGTTCCTGGGTCGGTTTGGGGACCACATAGACTGCACTGGTTCCTGGGTCGGTTTGGGGACCACATAGACTGCACTGGTTCCTGGGTCGGTTTGGGGACCACATAGACTGCACTGGTTCCTGGGTCGGTTTGGGGACCACATAGACTGCACTGGTTCCTGGGTCGGTTTGGGGACCACATAGACTGCACTGGTTCCTGGGTCGGACACATTTTGTATGGGTCCCTTTATTTTCTTCCTATTTTTTTTTATTATTCAAAACATTTTCTAAAAACATTCCCCAAAAAGCTAAATGTTCAAACATTCCAGTACTGGAAACTGTTTTCCACTAGTTTTGGTCCTGGACAAACATCAAATAAATGTTTTGGGGTGTTCGGGAGCCACATGCTGTTGTAGAGACACACATTAAACTTCTAGTTGTTGAGTTATCATCAGCTCAGATTGTTATAACACAGTGAGTCTGTTCAGTGTTACGTTTGAAAAAAAAGCAGAACTCGACTGTTGTCTGAAAACAGCGGGGGTTATAATACGAGCGTCAGGGGGGGCAGTCTGCTATGTTCAACCAATCAGACTCAAAGTTCAGCTGAGTAGGAGAAGGGGCGTGGGTTGGACCAATCAGAGCACAGCTGAATAGGAGAAGAGGAGTGGGTGGGTTGGCTGCATTCTCCACATCCAGAGAGAAGTCAACGTGGTTGTTGTTGTGCAACAGCATTGCTGCTCCGTCCGACAATCAGAATAGTTCTGAAGGGGGTACGGTGGCACAGTCAGTAGTTGATCTGTAAGCTCACGTCGTGCTGCAATGCGGCATGCTGTAAGATTGATATCCTAAATGATGCTGATGTCTCACCTGGTTGAGGTAATGATATTCTAAGGTCTCACCTGGTTGAGGTAATTATATTCTCACCTGGTTGAGGTAATTATATTCTAATGTCTCACCTGGTTGAGGTAATGATATTCTCACCTGGTTGAGGTAATGATATTCTCACCTGGTTGAGGTAATGATATTCTCACCTGGTTGAGGTAATGATATTCTCACCTGGTTGAGGTAATGCTATTCTAAGGTCTCACCTGGTTGAGGTAATGATATTCTCACCTGGTTGAGGTAATGATATTCTCACCTGGTTGAGGTAATGATATTCTCACCTGGTTGAGGTATTGATATTCTCACCTGGTTGAGGTAATGCTATTCTAAGGTCTCACCTGGTTGAGGTAATGCTATTCTAAGGTCTCACCTGGTTGAGGTAATGATATTCTTCAGGCTTCTTGAGGTGAAACGATGTTCTTTCTTCTTCGCTTGCTCCTGCCAGCAGGTAGTAAAACACGTGGTAATTTCTGGACGACAAGAGACAGTTTTTGTGAGCGGGAGAAAGAGGTTTGTGCAGTGGTCAAACAGAGAGATTGGTTCGTGCAGTGGTCAAACAGAGAGATTGGTTCGTGCAGTGGTCAAACAGAGAGATTGGTTCGTGCAGTGGTCAAACAGAGAGATTGGTTCGTGCAGTGGTCAAACAGAGAGATTGGTTCGTGCAGTGGTCAAACAGAGAGATTGGTTCGTGCAGTGGTCAAACAGAGAGATTGGTTCGTGCAGTGGTCAAACAGAGAGATTGGTTCGTGCAGTGGTCAAACAGCAACAGTACAAACAAAACATGAACACTTCTAGCAATGTGCAAACAAGACAAATATAAACGCTGAAAAGACCATTAGGCGCCGCTCATTCAGCTGATAGTATTTAGCTGCTGCTTGAAGGTTACAGGTCAAGAGCGTATTGCAGCTGTGTAACCAAGGTCCTCTTTTGGGGGAAGCGCAGTGCAGCGCACGTGCACACACACACACACACACCAGTGTCAGCAATCCATCTCAATAAGAGGTGGGTAACACGGGGGGCCCATGCACTGCTTGCCCCTGACAGTGAGGTTAACCCTTGCCACGCTGCCCCAGCCAGCAGCACAACACATTAGTGTCAACCCCACGTGGTTGATGGTGAGCTTCACACTGCTTTTCATCATGTGGAACACTCTTTCTCTCACTCACACACACACACACACACACACACACACACACACACACACACACACACACACACACACACACACACACACACACACACACACACACACACACACACACACACACACACACACACACACACACACACACACACACACACACACACACACACACTCTCTCTCTCTCTCTCTCTTTTGGTGTTTTAAAAATTATGTTATAATTTAGCTATTGAAAACTAGCAGGTAATAGAAAACTAGCAAGTAGGTCTGCTATTTTTGAAAATTCGTGAAAATGTGCCTCAAATAATTCTGGGGGTCCTTGACATGAAATACAGAACCACTGATACAGAAACATGAGGTATTTCAGAAAACTGTCAACATTTAGAAGACATTTTTTTTATTTCTACGTCAGGCCTAAATGGGTTAATACAGTAGGATGTTCAGTACTTTATAATGTAATACAGTAGGATACAGTACCTTTCATTGTGCTCCTGGTACACCAGCCTGGACTTCTCCAAAAGGTACTTCTCCACATAAGCACTGTGGAAAAAAATAACAATAATAAAATGTGCATGAGAAATATTGTTCATCCTTTACTTTATCTTGTCAGCCGCCACATGCATGTGTTCCATCACCTCATACTAGCTGTGAATGTAATTAACATCGGGAAGGTTAAACGACTACCCACCCAGGTGATGGCAATATACTAATCACCACGACTACCCACCCAGGTGATGGCAATATACTAATCACCACGACTACCCACCCAGGTGATGGCAATATACTGTACTAATCACCACGACTACCCACCCAGGTGATGGCAATATACTAATCACCACGACTACCCACCCAGGTGATGGCAATATACTAATCACCACGACTACCCACCCAGGTGATGGCAATATACTGTACTAATCACCACGACTACACACCCAGGTGATGGCAATATACTAATCACCGTAGTCGTGCATTACATGAAAACTCGGCTTGATTGAGTTCGATAGCGTTTCTCCCTCTAATATTTCCTCGTATTTCTAGTTAATTGAAATAACGTCATGCAGATTGTGTCCCGTGCATAGCCTACTGCAGGCCTTGTTGGCTAGACTTAGAAGACATTTTGAAGCTCTTGCTACTGAAATGATCGATAATGTATATGGAGAAATCCCGTCATTAACATGCATCTCAATGGGTGACCATCACAATGGACTTAGTGAAGGGTCCATTCATCAGAAACATGACACGATGTGTCCTCTCACCCTCTGACGGTGCCACTCTCCTGATAGTTGACTTGGATGAACTTTCCAAAACGACTGGAGTTGTTGTTGTGGGCCGTCTTGGCGTTCCCAAAGGCCTGCAGGAGGGACGAGAGGAAATGCAATATGTTCATAATTTAGGCTGTTCAACATCATATTAGGTATTGCATCTGTTGAGGCCGTACTCAGACAGACAGACATACACACGCGGTCAGTCATTGGAGCTGTTTGGCACCACTCAAAAAACACCAGGCAACCTCTGGAGGGACTTCCGGAGTGGAGAAAACATTTATGGGCCAAACTACTTAGGACAAGTGTCACATTAATTTACTGAATCAATCACCAACTTAGCTTTTGCAAAGCTCTACTACACCTCTCCCAATTCCAAACGGCATCAGACTGACTGACGTAACTACTAACACACCAGAGTCAGGCTCAGACAAACTGCCAGAGCATGGGGTGATACGGAGCTCAGGGCCAGAAGATTCCCTGGTGGAAGGGAAACGCTCCCCAGTGAGTAATGGGATCCATGTGGCCATGTGGAACATGTGTAGCGGTTGTGCTTTAATAAGACTCTCCAGTATGTCCCCCTCACGACTCTGTTTATGTTGCACGGCCGCCTGGAGGGGAAGTCGCCGTTCGCCCGGCCTGTATAAACCCAGCAGTTATTTGTAGCTCCGCCACAAGTAAACAAATTCCTCAGTGAATCACTTTGAGCTGGCCGGGTGTACTGCGTCTGTGGAACGGGACACCCCTCCGTGTCCACACCCTGCGCCGATGCCTTGGCTGCACTGTGGCCTCAGCATGTATGTGGTGAGATGTAGCGATGGGACGCGATTATCGTGATAAAAAAACGTTCACAATAATCATATTGCAGAGATTTTTTATTTAGCGTGAAATTGTCATCCGCCATACGCTAGGATGAATTAGCTTTTGTTGAGCTGCAAATTCAGCAACACTTAACCCATTTTGGACTGAGGACTGAGGTCGATTCTAAAAATGTCTTCTAAATCCTGACCTTTCCTGGAATCCTTTCAATTCAAATATGTATTCATAAATTAGAAAAAAAATATGTTTCTATATACTGCACAACATAGCAACACGTCTTGAAGGGTAAAAACATCAAAAGGGTTAATCCCTCTATACTTGATATAACTGACCTGTAAAGAGTGTATTTGGTACGCTCTCATTTCACTCTTCACAAATCGATTCGGCAAAAATAACAGATCCACAAGCTCACAACACGTTGTGTAGCGTTCTCCCAAGAATATGGGGGTTCAAGTGGTTAACAAAAGTGGCATTTAAAATTTTAAGCACATTTTGATTATCACGAATATACCGTAAATCGATCAATTATTTTTGACACAATAATCGTGTAATTTATATGGTTCCATCCCTACTGAGAGGGCTGTGCTACACATAGACAGGGTATTGGTTAAAATGTCAGGCTAATGCTACGCAAAATCCCAAGAGTCGGGGGAGACCCGGCTCTTGGAATGTCCTGTCTCTGAGCGCTGTCAATAAAGGAGGAAACATCCCCCTAACCCCTCTAAATGTAAAACAAAAGCAGCCACATTGTTATCGGGCAAAGAATTAGGACATACTGGTCAGCAGACCAACCGCACACTGCCCATTTGTGACACTTCTTTAGCATCCTATGTAGTAGACAGGGCGGACACAAGACGTTTCTGACAGGAAAGGAAAGGAAGGGGTGAAACAACGTGCCGACAGCCCTGACCTCATCGCTCCATTTGTGAGTCACCGCCGAACACGTTATTCTGCTGGGCAGCGGCTAAGGAAAAATCTATTAATCTCTGCTCTTTAGGACAAGCTGAGCCAAGGTCAAAACAGAGTGATGTTCATGCAGTAGTATCTCACATCACTGAATGTGATTTTCCCAAAATCCTGAGGCTGTTGGTGACGACTGATTGAAACCACAGAGCAATTGGACTGCCATTCAGAGCAGACCTGATACGTTGCAGGGATCATCGCCATCTGGCTTGGCCATTTTTGTTGGCCAATAATATTACCAGAAGGTCTTATGAAGGTCTTATGAACCAAAAAAAGGAAATTATAATGGTGTTAAAAAAAAGAAGATGCCACGGACAAGGACAAGTCTTTGCTACGGACACATTTCTTTGTGTAGTGTACGGACATATTGCTGACCCCTGGTTCATAGGTACTCTCATCTGATGGTGGAATGTCAAAGCTGCTCAGTCCAAAAGGGAAGTCAGTTCACATGAGGATATGTGTAATCATCGTTCAACGTGGCAGTAAGGCCTTCCTTTACAGGACAGCCAATAAAAAAAACCCAAGAATATGCACAACACCCGTTTAAAGTGAAGGAAAGGAACTCTGGGGTCAGCCTTGGCAGGCAGGCAGGCAAGACAGGCAGGCAGGCAAGACAGGCAGGCAGGCATGACAGGCAGGCAGGCAGGCAGGCAGGCAGGCAGGCAGACAGGCAGGCAGGCAGGCAGGCAGACAGACAGCCTTGGCAGGCTGACAGACAGACAGACAGACTTGGCAGACAGACAGACGGATCGTTCCAAGTATTTAGTGAAGCGGCCTGACATCCATGGTGTTTTTTATGCCAGCAGGAAGCATGAATACACTGGAGAGGTGATTTACACCCATTCTTCCACCCGTCTGTAAACCCCAATGCACGTAGTTCTGGAAGACATTTTTATGACCAGCAAAGTGTGTTCTTTCCAAACATGACTTCCTCCACAATATCAGCAACAATGAAGATTTTTTATAAAAAAATCTTTCCATGGTATTGGGAGAAGATGTGTGTCACCATCAACATCTGGGAGAGTTTCACACATACTATATTAGTCAGACATGTAAAACAGCACAAGGTACAGTCAAGACATTAAAGGGATTGTGACATTAAAAAAAAGGTTTTGGAATTGTTCTTATTTTTTTTTGGTTTTCTAATCTCAATTGCACCCAAAAAACATGAACTTTTAACATTCAGTAGATTTTCTGTGATCTGGGGTTTTCTGGCTCAAACAGGTGCTCTGATTTGCCGGCAGTAAGTGACATCACTTACTGCAAATCCCATATATGTCAATGGGATTTGCCAGCAGATGTCACTGTTTCACTGTGTTGCCTGTTTTCATTGTAGCTCAAAAGTCTTCCAAACCCCAAAGAAAACGTCAGACGACAGAAAATCCACTGAATGTTCAAAGTTCAGGTTTTTTGGGTGTAATTGAGGTCATAAAACCTAAAAGAAAAAAGAAAAAGAAAAAGAAATGAAAATGAATGTCATAAAACCTTTAAGGGTAAAAGGGTAAGACAAAAATAGTCCTGGGGACTCGTTTCCATTGTGGTCCTACAGTATGTACATCTCCCAGACTATGGAATTAACTCCCAATTCCACTCACTCCCAATCTTCCGCCGTAATCTGAAGATGCACCTCTTCAGACTCCACCTTAGTCCATAGCACCTGCCATAGCCTCGACAAGCTTATGACAAGGCTAAAATGTAATTTAGATCCCATGTTATGTATAGACAGATGCCATCATTGACCATGCTATAGTGTTTATAGTTTAAATGTATGGATATTCTACTGTTAGACGGATGAAAGGTTCATGGTTTACCTATGATCCTAGATGACTATTTCTATGCATATGATGTATTACCTTGTGTTGTTCTTGCTTACTGTAAATCTCTCTGGATTAAGAGCATCTGCTAAATGCCTAAAATGTAAATTGTAAATCATATACATTCAACAACAGCAAATCAATTTAATATTGATGGAGGATTTACTGAGGAATTACTTAGTTGGCAATGTGGATATGAAACCATCGGTCATGCACGTCATCAGAAACACAGTCCAGTGGAACCGTGCCAGAGAGGGGAGTGGGGGTTTACTGGTCTGAGAGTGTACCAAATGGACCCGTAAGGGGTCCAGTGGGACTGTGAGGTTTACTGTAGCCCCCTGTGGTCAGTCCCACAGGGGGCTACCCTTGTTCCGTTGGATTTCAAATGCTGTGTCACCGGACCACTCAAAGGGACACGGCAGGACCACCTCGCGCCACCACACTGAACCACACGGGTCAACACTAGTCTGGGCATGAACCCAGGGAATGAGGTAATGACAGACAGACCAGAGGAGCTGCCTTTTTTCACTGACGAAAACTTAATACAAACTAAGGAATACCAGACGCCCCTTTACCAACTCGCCCCAGGCGTACAGCCGGTGGAACTGCTCAGTCTGGTACCCTAAGTAAATTATGCTTAAACTGTTAAACCTAACCTTAACCCCAGACAAACTATGCCTAAACCTAACCCTATACTTAAACTTAACCCCAGACAAACTATGCCTAGGCTAAACCTAACCCTATACTTAAACTTAACCCCAGACAAACTATGCCTAGGCTAAACCTAACCCTATACCTAAACTTAACCCCAGACAAACTATGCCTAGGCTAAACCTAACCCTATACCTAAACTTAACCACAGACAAACTATGCCTAACCGACCAGACCGCACACGCACACGCACACACACACACACACACACACACACACACACACACACAGCTTCCTCAATTACATGATAACGAAGACTGCAGTTTCATACTAGCTTTCATTGAGAATTTGGACTGAGAGATAAATCTGATTTGACCAATTACATCCCACTTTGCCATGACGCAAATGGTCTTTCATACGAGTTTCCTTTTTCTTCTTATCCTGCAACGTAACAGCCTCTCTTGAGAGAGCCAAAACATCTTAAAACTGACATAACATCCAACTAAACAAATGTTAACAAATGCCCTCTATCCGCAGCCAAACTCTTAATCTCTAAATCTCTAACACAAACTGTGGCTCTAAGGGTGATTTAGCAATTTGCAACGAGACCAGCAGCTTCTTAACACAAATGTAATGATGTCTGTTTCAGGGGTCATCGCCATGCTGGACATTTTTGTCACGCACATACAAGATTGAGTGGGCAAATAATATTAGCAGAAACAGAGCTAGCCTAGAAAAGAGCTAGCCCTGAATGGCCATAGCAGGTCTGTAGCTGTAGACTAGAGTGTACACTCTCAGAGTTAAGGGGGGCCTTGAAAATAAAACGTTCGACAACCACCAGTTCTAGAGGACTCATAATAATAATAATAACCTTTACTGCATGTCACCCCCCCATCTCTCAGCCTACTGTCTATCCCTCCATAAAACATATATAAAATAAAGGCGAAAGCCACAATTAAAAATAAATAAAATGTATAATAATCCAGAATCTGAAAGATTAAAACAAAATAGAGGGTACAAGAATGCAAATGAAAGTGCCCTCACACATGACATCTGTTCTATGTGAGTGTCTTTGTGGGAAAACACAGGGGGATCTTTTCAGTTCCGTTGTGTATCACTGGTACAGTAGCAACGTGGCTCCAGTTCTGTCCCACAAAGTACAGTGAAGCCCAGGTCTGTTTTACTAAGCATTGAGGGTCCAAGTACCAAACTGAAGCCCAGGTCTGTTTTACTAAGCATAGAGGGTCCAAGTACCAAACTGAAGCCCAGGTCTGTTTTACTAAGCATAGAGGGTCCAAGTACCAAACTGAAGCCCAGGTCTGTTTTACTAAGCATAGAGGGTCCAAGTACCAAACTGAAGCCCAGGTCTGTTTTACTAAGCATAGAGGGTCCAAGTACCAAACTGAAGCCCAGGTCTGTTTTACTAAGCATAGAGGGTCCAAGTACCAAACTGAAGCCCAGGTCTGTTTTACTAAGCATAGAGGGTCCAAGTACCAAACTGAAGCCCAGGTCTGTTTTACTAAGCATAGAGGGTCCAAGTACCAAACTGAAGCCCAGGTCTGTTTTACTAAGCATTGAGGGTCCAAGTACCAAACTGAAGCCCAGGTCTGTTTTACTAAGCATAGAGGGTCCAAGTACCAAACTGAAGCCCAGGTCTGTTTTACTAAGCATAGAGGGTCCAAGTACCAAACTGAAGCCCAGGTCTGTTTTACTAAGCATAGAGGGTCCAAGTACCAAACTGACACGCTGAATTCCAAATAATTTTAAGTATTCTGTGGCACCACTGGACTTGCATCACGGCACTGTGAGAACCACCAGAATAGACCTAGTTTGTATCCAGTGGTGTAAAGTAACTAAGTGCATTTACTTAAGTAGCATTTTGAGGTGTTACTCGAGTACATCACATTTTCTGTACTTTTAGTTCTACTCCACTACATTTCAGAGGCAAATATTGTATACTTTAACTTTTTTACTAAAACATGAAATGGGACATTCTGCATAACGAGTACTTTCTATTTTTGGTACTTAATGCCAATACTTTTGTACTTTTACTCAAGTAAATTTAGAATTTTGAAATGTAGAGTACTTCTACAGTACATGTATTATTACTTTTACGTAAGTAAAATGTGAGTATTTCCCCCCCACCGTTTGTATCAGAGCATCATGTGTGGCTAGATGACTATCCCTTAGTGTAATGGTACACCTCTGAGGTCATTGTGGTTAAACTAGTCTGTGGTCACTGTGGTTTGTTGAATCACCAGAGGATTTACAGTCCTGTTCCTCTGTTCAGGGAGAGTTAAATGGGATGTGGTTGCTTTTCTCACAACAGTTCCCTAAAAAGGTTGCCGTACCAATCCAGCCATCCCAGAGTGACTCTCTACCAATAAACACTTTTAAGAGAGGCATTTGTCAGTCACTTCTCTTGCAGAAGACATAAGCAACAAGCCTAAAGGGATATTTCACTTTAAAATAAAAATGTTGCGTTGTTTTATCGTCTTCAGGCTTTAGTGAACACCCGATTCAATGCCACCATTGACTCCAGCGCTCTGGACCAGTACCAACAGAATGCACAAAAAAGGCAGCGAAGAAGACCCCGTGAACCGGCTCCGTGAACCGGAAGTAGTAATTAGCCATTTCCGTGCCACAGTCGATGGCATCCTAAGCGCTAATATGCTAACCCGGGACATCGCAATATTTTTTATTGAGCTCCTAACATCGTCCCTCACCTCATATCACCTCAATTCCGAGAAAAACAAAGCTAAAACATTGCTTGCGTGCACGTGTGCACAGAGGTTTTGGATTTGATGACGTCACACCATGGAACCAAGCTTTGCCTAGCGACAGGAAGCTAAAATACGGTAACAATAATAGTATTAAAACAAAACACAAAACACTAGTTAATTATTACAAAACATATAGTAACCACTTTGCAACGCATTGTGAACTTGTAGATCGGCTATTTCTAAAGATTTAATATAGATTTGAAAACTTGAGACATGAGACACTTGAATACTTCAGACATGCTAGTGTTAAAATGGGACATTCTGCACAATTAGTACTTTTCCTTTTGATACTTTAAGTAAAAACTATGAGTACTTTTTCCACCACTGATAAGAACCCTGTGGAATGGAAGGAATCAACTCGCGTGGCAAGAGAGTGACTTTCTGTTTTACTAATGTGTCAACAGAGTAGCCTAAGTTGTGTGGCTAACTGGCTACTCCTTATCTGCTGTAAAGCTCTCTCTGTGTGTGTGGTGTGTTTCCTCTTACTACTGCTCTAAGGCATGTGACCGATTCCTGCTACATCTAGATTAAGTTGAATCACTGCAGTTGACACAGACACATGAGGCGTTGCACAGTACTACTGTACTGTCAACAGAAACACCAACATGTACATATTTCACCTCCAACAGGGAGAGGCTTGATGGACAGACAACTCAAGGCCTGTTTGAGGCTCTGTATCATATACAGTATAGCTGTAACCTGTTTAACTACTTCAAAAACATCAATCAAGACCACAGTCACAACACCAGAGTTAGCATATCACGTTCAACCTAGCCTCGGTCCCAGGCTTACTTATCTGCGAAAAGAAAAGCCTGGTCACAACGTAAGGCAGAGAAGCTATCGGCGGATGTATCCTCCGGAACATCCGTCAGATGTATTTCCCCCGGATACGATATTTTCCCAACCAATCACAACACTCGTTTCATTCGCGGAGAATGTAAACCGATTTGTAAAGCATCAACGTCATTTCCTTGGGCGATACTTCCGCTAAAATCCCGCAACTTCCGCCCAAACAAATGATAGTCTTTACAGCGTAGGTCTTGCCCAGGGTGCGTTCAACCCTGATTTGTTAAATTTGTTCTCCTCAGCTATGCCACAAGTGTGTGGAACGCCCTACCAACAGCCATAAAGAAGTGTGAGTCCCTACTCTTTCAAAAAACTTACTTACAGGTGGCTGCAATTCGGAACTCAAAGGACTAAAATTGTATGGCATTCAGTCGACTAAAACTAGACTAAAACATTTCAGATTACTAAAATATGACTAAAACTAAATTGATTTTTATTCAAAAGACTTAAATAAGACAACATAAAAATGTGCTGTCAAAATCAACACTGTCACCTCAATCAATTAGTGTCACCTCTGTGTCGTTCCCTCATACGAGAGAGAGAGAGAGAGAGAGGGTCTGTTTTTTTCAAATGTTTAATTTTCAAATGAATCAGAAGAATGGTCCTGCAGCAAAAGATCTGCAAGGGAACCAGAGATGATAATAACATCGCCCCGGGGCCTACAGTACACTGTTATTTATGTGGAATGTTGGTGTGCAGGACAGGTGCATTGTGGGAGGTACAGTACACCAGAGAGCCTCCTAATTTGAAGGTTATACAAGTACATCATTGTTTACATGCTCCCATCCTCTCTATCGATCCTCACTGTATGCGCGCGCGCGCACGCACACACACACACACACACACACACACACACACACACACACACACACACACACACACACACACACACACACACACACACACACACACACACACACACACACACACACACACACACACACACACACACACACACACACACACACACACACACAGTGAGAGAGGAGGAGAAACAAAACACAGACAGGCAAATAAGACAGTATGATGATTGACAAAAGACTTGTACGCACATGCTGCTGTTATGTGTGCCTGGCCCATGTGTTGTAAGAGAAGCGTGTGTGTGTGTGTGTGGTCTGTTTACACACTACAACAAAGCTAAATTTAGAGATGCAGTGATGGCTGGCTGGGGCTCAGCTTTGTGTGCGTGCGTGCGCGCGGTGAGCTAGCAGCAAGCAAACGGCATGTCAACACAAACGGAAACGTTAAATAACGAGGCGATGAAATAGGAAATGATACCTCAACAACTCATAGTGGGTGGGACCTCATCTACCTGTCAATCACTAAACCTGTTTAACTCGTACTCATTGGTGTGTGTGTGTGTGTGTGTGTGTGTGTGTGTGTGTGTGTGTGTGTGTGTGTGCATGCGTGTGTGTGCGACCGTGCATGTGACCGTGGGCGGCAGTGTTCTGGCTTGAACCCCTAACTGCTCCCGATGAGCAGGTTGGTGCCTTCATTGCGTGATTTCCTCTGCCATCGATGTATGAATGTGTGTGTGTGTGTGTGAATGTGTGACTGTAATGTGCAATTTCTTTTTTTTTTTAAGATATTTTTTTGCGGCTTACGCCTTTTATTGATTTTTGAAGGGACAGACAGTAGGCTGACAGGAAACGGGAGAGAGATGGGGGGATGACATGCAGTAAAGGCCGTGTCGGGTCCGGGAGTCGAACCCGCGGCACACTGCGACTGGATTACCAGTCCGGTGCCCAGACCGTTACGCTACGGCCTGCCATAATGTGCAATTTCAACTAAGTGTATATAGCTGATCTAGAAGCTCACAATGCGCCGCATCGCGAGCTTGTAGATCGGCTAAAAATGTATAGTGCTGAAGTTCTTAAAGGACCACTTCACCACTTTTCAACCCATCTTCATATAATAGGTCCTCACTAAATTGTGAACATTTTTTCTACTCTGTCTGTGTCTCATAGGAGGGCTGTGGGCAGTTCAGAAACCGTCTTCCAGTGACTGATTTATCCTGTTGTGCCTTGATCAAGTCCATGCACAACAGGTGTGCAGCCACACCCAGCTCTGAGTTCAGTTCTAGTTTGACTCAGGACAGATGCGACTGCTTAAATCAGCCATTCTCCATCTCACAGTCTCATTCCCTACTTGGACTGCACAATCCATCGGTTTCCTACTATGGCCTCAGATTTGGAGATGCTGATCCTCATCAAGTAAAATGACCTATAAATGAACAGTACAGTAGAGTAAATGTACTTACAGTAGTTACTTCACACCACTGCTGTAAAAGTGTATGAAGGAAAGGTAGAGAGAGGCCTTACAGGTTTCCTTTCAAACATTGTAGAGATTCCTTTGGTGTGATGTCATTTTATCACCCTAGCAGGCACATAGTCTTTGATGTGATGTCATTTTATCACCCTAGCAGGCACACAGTCTCTCCTCTGTTCTTTAGTCATAGTCTTGTTACGAAATGCTCGGCCCATTCATTCATTCTTCTGATTGCTCAACGCTCTGATCTGCTCTTTCCCGCCATGTGACAGAAATCTTGTAAAGGAATAAGTCACGTTTTCCCCTCCGGATGAACTTCTCAACTAGTCTTGCATAACAGTGTTTGGTTTCCTACTGTAAGTGTAAGAAAGAGGGTAATGTTATGAAAGAGAAGCCCCCTTCATTCAGAGCCAAAAACATGTGCTTTGAAACTCCTTTCTTTTCAGAGAATGGTTGGGCATGGAATATACCAGTGTTGATTTTGATCTAGTGCAAAATGTATTAAAATTAAATACAATTTTACTCAAAAGACTATAAAATAAGTTTACGGATCAGGGGTTTAGCACGGACAAAAACAGGCCCTATGACTATAAACTAAATCTAAATTTGCTCTCAAAATCAACACTGGTATATTCCATGCACAACTATTATCTGAAAGTAATGAGAGAGAATAAGGTAACCCAAAGACTAGGGATGAATGAGAAAATAAATGCACGGGAAACGTGAAAGAGAACAGAGAAAGGATGCTGACAATAAAGTTCAAAGAACTTCATTGCACTTTTGGTTAAATTTCTATAATGTACTAATTAGTGCACACATCAACATGAATGGATGGATGTCTTCACAGTTCGCACACGTTTGGTCAACATTTGTCCAGAGCTGTTCAACACGCCTCTATAGCTGCCAGAAGACAGCAGGAGAGGAGTTGATATT
The DNA here is from genome assembly GCF_964188405.1 of Protomyctophum parallelum. NCBI lineage: Eukaryota > Metazoa > Chordata > Actinopteri > Myctophiformes > Myctophidae > Protomyctophum > Protomyctophum parallelum. The sequence goes on from NC_139699.1 coordinate 39,755,405, forward strand.
TGATAGTCACGTGTGGCTGTCATTCCTCCCACGCAGTCCACGCCTGTGAGTCACTAATGGAAGAACAAGACCCAATTGTTTAGCTCCAAATAACTCCCAAATAACTGTCCATTACCCACACTGTAGTACACAGGAGGCTACACTGGGGACAGAAGGGAACCGTATGCAGCTAGGTGGCTGCACTGACAATTTGCTCATCCCGCAGGGAGTTCCGTATTTATATATATATTTCCTCTGACGGTAATGTTCATAACCGACGCAGACACGGAAAAATAGAGCACTTGCGTAATCTATTAACTTGCGTTATGGCCCAGGCCGTAGCGTAACGGTCTGGGCACAGGACTGGTGATCCAGTCGCGGTGTGCCGCGGGTTCGACTCCCGAACCCGACACGGCCTTTACCGCATGTCATCCCCCCATCTCTCTCCTGTTTCCTGTCAGCCTACTATCTGTCCCTTAAAAAATCAATAAAAGGCGTAAGCCGCAAAAAAAAAAAAAAAACTTGCGTTATTCACGTGCGGAGCTTACACACAACCTGCCCACCGGAGCAGCCAATTCCGTCCCCAGTGTAGCCACTGCCAGGCCCACCAATACACACAATGCTGCATCAGAACATTCAAAATATCAATATTATTTCATGTCAATCTTAAATCTGTCAAGAATAACCTATATCTATGCATACCTAGGATTTCCCAGCAAGCACGGTCGGGACCTGAACGAATTAGTGACGTCTCGATTGGGGCCAGATCAAACCAAGACTAGTCGGATCTGGCCCAGAATATCACCTGATTTCAACCAACATGAATTCTGCCCAGTAGTAAGACGGACGTCCCTGGATGAATCAGAGAGAGTCTGATCAAGGTCAGATCAACTTAAGTCATATCATAACTGGTCAGGTCTGGCTCAGAATAATCTATATTATTTCAACGGTGAAGACGTCCTGGAAATGACGTAAAGATCATCCCCATAATTATGGGGACCAGAGTCACTGGAGGACGGCGTCATCATTTGGCTTGCTGGGGTATTTTGACATACTGTACGCTGGTGTTTTCAGTGTTTGCACTAGAGGGTGGTGTTCTTCGCCAACCTATGAGTGATCCTTTGACTACCAGAGACGAGTAAAACCCGGAATTAACATGATCACAACAACTCCAGAGTATCCTGTTCCAATTTTATCCGGTCGGGGTGTTATTGTTCCCCCAAACATAATGCCCAATAGAGTATCCTGGTCTCACCAGTCGCTCCGTGTTGGAATAAAACTCTACACTCAAATTTATATCCATGTTTTATGTTAAAGATGAGCCAACGTGCAATGCATTATCTTTATGGACAAGGCCCTAAAGTTACGACGCCTCTGGCCTGCCGTGGGGAATCATTACCTCCCTGGTGATGGCGACACCAAGTTATCCCCATCTAGCCCAGAATGGGGACGCTAGGGATCATGTAAGACTTGAAACTTTGAATGATATACAACCTTTTGAATGCTGGGACAATGTGAGATAATTTGTGACGAATCCTTGAAAGACACTCAAGTCTCTGTTCCACTGTGAATTTATGTGCAGAGTGTTACATAAACCACTAATGGCCAGCTAGAATCCATAATCATTCCTGTATTGTGTAACAGTTAGGAATTTGACTTTGATACAGTGTTGATTTCGTCGACAAAAAATATGATGAAAGATGTTCGTCGACTACCTTTTTGTACAGAGAATTTTTTTTTAAACTAAGCTATGATGACAAAAAAAAATGACAAAATGTATGAGCTTGTAGATATTTCCGGCACACTGCTTAGTATAAATCAGGCATTTCAATGCCATCACGGCCCTAGACTAAAACTAAAACATTTCAAATGACTAAAATATGACAAACACTAAATGGAATTTATTGAAATGACCAAAACTAAAAAACTAAACTGCTGTTAAAATGAACACAGCTTTGATATAATCCAACAACAGATCCTGTGCTATAATGGCAAGTTGACAACTATGACAACTCCCAAAATAGCCTAAAGCACTATTACTAGTAGACAGCACTTTAAATCAATGGCAGTGACCAATGTGTGCTTATGTGCACAGGGTGCATTGTATACTCCTTTCATCTTCAAAGGCAAATCAATGGAATAGACACAGAGGACCTTTGTTTATTTTTCTCCCCAGCTGCCATTAGAGAAAAGGATGTGTGAAGATTCAGATGTCCTTTTTTTCTGATGACTCATATTGCCCTCCTAATACGTGAGGGGGCCGTGTTTTTTCATTTACTGTTTTCATTTATTGTCTCCACCAAGCCGAAGGCATGGGGAGAGAGTATGCTTTGTATGTTTTTGTGTGTGTGTGTGTGTGTGTGTGTGTGTGTGTGTGTGTGTGTGTGTGTGTGTGTGTGTGTGTGAGGGTGTGTGCGTGTGTGTGTGTGTGTGTGTGTGTGTGTGTCCAGCTAATCCCAAGCACCGTTAACCCGGTCGATGCCAAATTTTGCACACACTCTCCCTGCATGCCAACGATGATCCTCTGCCCAAAATTTTCCAGAACGGCCACCAGGAGACCGACTTTTGATTTTTTTTTTATATTACAGATTCTGTCCAAAAATCCCGCAAATCGTTACGCACCCTCTCTATAGTCATGTGTTCAAGACGGATCTGTCCGATATTTCAGATTCCATCCTAATTGGCTAACATTGGCTTTCAAAGTTGGCAGGATTGGCCCGTTTTGAACAAAAAGCCTCAAATCATGAACGCAGTGTGCAATTTACGTGAAATCTTTCACAGACTGTCCTACTAGGCTGAGGAATATATCCCACCCTTTTCACATTGATTGATTGATTGATTGAAATATTTATTAACAGTTTGTAGAATTTACAGTACATTTTAAGCACAAACTCAATACAAAGACTGTCAACTGTGAGTGGACGACCCAATTAAGCATTACACTTGTTTACAACAGGGTCCACATTGTTCAATTCATCAAAACATTTAAAGACATACAAACATTTAGAGACATACAAATAGACATTTCTATGTAGCTAAATTCATCATATGGGAAGCAAAAAAGGGAAAAGATACAATATACAGTGAGGGAAAATGGGGTGGGGGGGTGGGGGGGATTCAGATTTTACAGAGGCCAGTTTCGAATTGCAGCCATCCGTAGGTGCCCTTTGAGAGCGGTTTTGAAGGAGTCAAGGGATTCACATGTCTTAATGACTGTTGGTAGGGCGTTCCACATTTTGGTGGCATAGGAGCGAAAAGAATTTAGTCCCTTGTTTGTGCCGAATCTGGGTTGTACATGGTTTGTTGCACTCCCTCTGGTGTTGTGGGTGTGGACTTCGTTTACATTAAGGAAGTATTTAGACAGGTACATGGGTATCTTGGTGGTGTATCGAATCTTGTGGACCAGACCCATTGCAAGATGCTGTACTCTGTCGTCGACCCTAAGCCATCCCAGCCAGTCAAAGTGGGCAGGGGTGAGGTGGGTTCGGGGGGTGAGGCCAAGTAGGAGCCTGACCAGTTTGTTTTGGGAGGTCTGGAGCCTTGTTTTAAGGGCCTTTGAGGTGCTGTGGTACCAAGAGGTGGATGCATAGTCAAAGAAACCTTGTACGAGGGCTCCTGTTAAGGTCTTCAAGGTGTTTTTGCTGACCAGTGAGGAGATCCTGTAAAGGAATCTTGTTCTTTGATTGACTTTTTTGATTACGTTGGTGGCCATCTTATCACCGGAAAGATTGGCCTCCAGGATGGAACCTAGGTAGGTAATTTGATCTTTTCGTGTGATAATATTGTCACCCACTCTAACCAAGAAGCCATCTGCCTTGCTGAGATTACTATTTGATCCGAAGAGGATGGATTCAGTTTTTCCCAGGTGTAAGGATAGTTTGTTATCAGCGAGCCAGGTGCAGATTCTACCGAGTTCAGAGCTGAGGGTCTTTTCAACCTGCAGTTTGTTCCTGTCCGAGACCAGCAGTGCTGAGTCATCTGCGAACAGGAACAAGCTGCAGTCACAAGCTGAAGTCATGTCGTTAACATATATTAGGAACAGTAAAGGCCCTAGTATGCTTCCTTGTGGGACGCCACAGCTCACTGGGAGGGGAGGGGACAGTGTTCCGTTCACCTCCACCATCTGTTCTCTCCCCTCCAGGTAGGATTGCATCCAGCTCACTGATGTGCTATCAAAACCAATAGCTTTAAGCTTGTTAACCAGTATGGAGTGGTTCACGGTGTCAAAAGCCTTTTGGAGGTCCAGCATGACCATGCCGCAGTATTTTCCAGCGTCCACCTCGTGTTTGATGTGGTCGCTCAAATAGAGGAGGCATGTGTCAGTGGAGTGGGATGTTCTGAAACCAGATTGGAACTCGTACAGCAATTTATTAGTGGCAAGATACTTTTCAACCTGTTCATAGACTATTTTTTCCATCACTTTCGAGATGGAGCTTAGAATAGAAATAGGGCGGTAGTTGCCGGGTTCTAATTTACTCCCTTTTTTGTACAAGGGGGTTACTTTGGCCAGTTTAAAATCTTGGGGGACCTGTCCCTGTTTGATGGAGAGGTTAACTATGTGGGTGATGACTGGAGCTATGGAAAAGGCTGAGTCTCTGAGAAATTTGGAGGGGATATTGTCATGGCCAGTGGCCTTGTGGGGTTGGAGGGCACTCAGTTTTTTAAGTACCTCCTCGGTTGTTACCATTGCCATTTTGAAATCATCTTTACAAACACCAAGGTTTTTGTAGAAGGCTTTGATGTGCTCTACACCAAAACGCCCAGAGTGGGAGGGCAGTTTGCTAACCAGCTTTGTTGCAATGTTTGTAAAGAAGATGTTCAGGTGGTTGGCTACATCAAGCTTGTCAGTGATGAGGGTGTTATTCGATTTGATGTTTATGTTAGTAAACCTGGTTTTTAGTTTCTGACCACAGCCTAGTTGGTTGTTTAGTAACTTCCAGAGTTCCCGAGGATTGTTTTTGATTTCCTCGGCTTTATCATTGATAAAGTTACATTTGGCAGATTTGGTCATGGCAATTACACCGTTTCTTAGCTTGTTACACTGGGTTTTTAGGTTGCACAGTTTGGTCTGGAGATTACTGTCGAAGCGCTTGGCTAGCATGGACTTGCATTTAAGAAGTTCAGAGCATTTGTTGTCTCTGGCTTTCATTGCAGTCAGTATGTCCGAATTCATCCATGGCTCCGAGCGGGTTTTGACCCTGATGGTTCTCAAAGGAGCCATGATGTTTAGTACTGATGTAAATTTGGTTTTAAAGCCAAGCCATGCTTCTTCGACTAGTGAGCTCCTGAGCACATCGGACCAATCCAGACTCTCCAGTTCTAGGTTAAAGGCCTCACTAGAGTAGGTTTTGAGGTCCCTAGATATGACTGTTTTGTGACAGTCAAACTTTAGTTTATGTATTTTGCGGGTACAGAAAATCATAAAATGATCACTGAGCCCACATACAATAACCCCTTTCTTGGAGATTCTGGATTTGTCCGAGGTCAGAATGAGATCAATGACAGTTTGAGTAGAATCACACACTCTTGTGGGTTGGGTAATTAGCTGACTGACACCATGCAGATCACAAAACCGACTAAATGACTTAAACACAGGTGCTTCCTTATGAAGCATATCCGTATTGTAGTCGCCAATCAGGATTTTCTCTACACATTCCTCCCCAGCTAAGCACCCCTCAAGTATATCATAGAACCCATTCTGATCGGGCGGTCTATAGACGGTGCCAACTAATACTGATTTAGCATTTTTGAAAATTAATTCAACCCACACAGTTTCAATTTCATCATGCTGTAAGTCAGTACGAGTAACATATTCAGTGTCTTTGTGAATATACATGCACACGCCACCGCCATGCCTGTTTCTGTCGTTCCTAATGATAGTATAGTTCTCTATTTCTATCTCTGGGTCCCTGGTGGACTCGTCCAGCTTTGTTTCAGAGAAACTTAGGATGTTTACCTTACCGCTTTGGAACACTTGTCTGACCTCAGCCAGTTTGGGTCCAAGGCTGTTGATGTTCAGGTGAAACAAATGGATTCCTTTGACGCTGGCAATACTGTTAATGTCCTCCATGTTAAAATAGGGAGGTCCATTGTTTATGTCTGCAGTAGTTGCGGCCGCGGGTAACCGTGGGGGGATGGTGGGGGGTGCCGGGAGTGGGGGGAGGGTGGGGGGTGCCGGGAGTTGGGCTGCGGGTGGGGGGAGGGGTCCCTCGTCAAAGTTTGAGGGCGTTGAGGGCTCTGGTGGGGTTGATTGAGCCATGGTCCCGACTGGAAAAAAAGCCGGGAAAGAACGCTGATGAGGCCGACAAGGTCCGTCTCCAGATGCGATGTCCCCCGTGGTTGGATGCGGGGACTCTTCATGCCTGTAGATGGGGGTGTTGACCGTGTCTTGGGCCTTGACTGTCGCCGGTAGCAGGTCACTCCTCAGTCTCCTGCCTTTGCCTGGGACACGCTCGGCCCTTGCGAATACAGGATTCACAACCGGGATATTAGCGTGTATATCCAGCATGATGCAGGTTGGTTGAGGAGGAAGGACGCCAGCGGTGTTGTTGTTGTTCATCGCTGTGTCGGCGGTGAGGGCCGCGAGTCCATTGTTCTCCACCAGCGAGCGAGCGGTGTTGTTGTTGTTCGCTGTTGCTGCTGTGTCCACCGTTTCCTGTTCAAGCAGTCTAGTCCTTTGTCGAGTGATCACGGGACCAGGATTACTTTCGATGTCGCCAGCCAGTAACAAAATAAAGAAAAAGAAAAATCTCTTCACTTTGCTAAGCTGGAGCTTGTCTCTTCGGGCTGAATAGGATTGAATAGTTTCAAAGCCGTACCCAGGGTGCTTCCCGTGGTTCACGTTGAACTCGTCGTCTCTGACCAGGTAAAACTCGCTGTGGGAAAGATGTTGAAACTCCCCTTTTACCGGTTCGTTTTTCTCCAAAACAACTCGATGTAGTCCCTTGGGTGTATTGAGGTAGGGGTCCATACACCAGAAGAGGAAAAAAACAAAATTGATAAAAATCAGCGACTTTGAGTCAGTCGGAGGGCATGAGCGAACGAAAACACGTCTTGTCATGATGAAATCGGAAGTTCATTTTGGCCTGTTATAGCGCCACCAACAGGTGGATTTTTGCAAAATGCCTCAAATCATCCAATTGCCATCCAAGGCGCAAGAAGAAATGGCACCCATTTCACATTGGCCTATTATAGCGCCACCAGGAGGCCACAACCTGACCTGCCCTGGTGGAGACCTGTGCCCAGAGGGGCACTTTATCTAGTTTTTGAGTGGTGCAACCACTCCAAGGAACAGCAATGTCCGTGTTCACTCACCTATGTGTTCACCTATGTGACGTTAACCTATGTGACTATGAGCACCAGTATGACTATGAGCACCAGTAGGGGCGCTGTTGTGCCAGAAACAGAGAGAGAGATAGTGCTGCAATGTTGCCTGCTAATGAGAGAGAGAGAGAGAGAGAGAGGAGGGGAGTTGCACCACTCAGTTCACACAGGTGTGATTTTTAATAATTATTTTAGATTTTTTTTGTCTCCTCCGTCTTCCTGCTGGACGCGCTTCTTCCCCCCCCCCAAAAAACCCACAATATCAGTCACCAGAAAAACATATGGGTGTTTTTGATGAATCTAATGGTTAAAATGGAGGTTGAAGTTACAATTGGTTTGTATATCTTAAATGTAAGTCGCTCTGGATCAAGAGCGTCTGCTAAATGGAATGTAAATTCCCGGGATTCCTTCAAAATAGGACCTCTGGGGTGCCGGAAAGACACGGCCTCTTTTACTCTGAGCTTCCGCATACTCTGCGGAGCATGCAGACACCTGTGCTTTGTTGAGCATGCAGACACCTGTGCTTTGTTGAGCATGCAGACACCTGTGCTTTGTTGAGCATGCAGACACCTGTGCTTTGTTGCCGTGATACGTCACTGTCTTGACCTCTGCGTCTTCAATCCAGCGTTGTGGGATCTGCGACTACTGGCCAATCACAGTGCGGCATTCCTACAACCAGCTTTTGCAGTTCTCTCGCTCGGTGTTGAAAGTGAAAGTCTGAAAGAGCCCTTTTCTGTATGGCATCGAACAACATCACCACATCTCTCTCTCAATACGGAAACAAAAATGTATGGTTTGTGTGTGTGTGTCTCTCACTCGGACACACAATATTCACTGAGAAACAACAACAACACGGACCGCGTGGTGTTAGACCGAGCGTGCTGTAGGAGCGCAAGATTGTAGTCGCGTACAATCAACCAAGAGCCTACATCCGTTATATTGATCCATGTACTGTACAACAGTATGCATGTTGCACAGCCACACACACACCCCCCCCCCCCCCCCCCCCCCCCCCATAGTCCTCCATCTGAATGTGTGCCAGCCCAATGCAGCAGTGCATGCAGACATGGGTGTGGCTGTGCACTCACAGTGGGTCAGTATTGCTTTAGGCTACGTCATGCTATGCTGTGCCAAACCTGGGAATGAAATACATACAGTATATCAAATGTCTTACACATCTGAATTGCCTCACTAGCTAGAGGTTCTCAAAGACCTTTTCACTGAAGGCTTAGCTTGCTTCAGACATTATGTTCAATCATAGATACCTGTGAAAAGGTAAAACAGCTGCTGACAATTCAATAAAGGAGGTCTCTCTCCAGACTAAAATACAACATTACAACTCGCAGCAGGACTGCAAGATGCCATGGCAGTATAAATCCTAAAATGCAATAACTAATAATATTAGGGTTCATCTATTATTACAATTGAGAAGTGACAACTTGTGAGCACACACTTGTTTGGCAAGTCATAGACGCCTGTGCTCCGCGGCTGTGATAGGGCCTACATCACAGACTCTACAGTCTGCACATGTGCGTTTTCAACCGAGCTCTGTGGTTTCCCTTTCCGTGATGCGATTAGGCAATTACAATCACAGCGGGGCTTTCCTACAACCTTAAAACAATATACATGGACAGCGAACACACGACATCCACGGAGAAACAACAACACGGAACAACAACAACACAAACTGCCCAGCGCGAAAAACACACGCTCAGTGGGGAAAGACACATCGCTGTCTGCCTTCGTACAGAATGTACGCTTTGTGTGTGTGTGTCTCTCTCACTCGGACCGCACTGCGACACAGACGTTAGAAGCTTCTAATGTGGTACAAGCAGGTTTACAGTCGTAAAACCTAGAAATGTTGTTCCCTTGTCTGTTCCTGGAAAGATGACACTCAAGTATCTCTGTTGCTGGCTGAGTGTTTTAAGTACAGCTTTAATTAAGTAGGCTACACATTCCTGCTGATAAGAACTTTCCAACAACCATACTTTGCCAAGTTACAAAACAAAAAGTAAAAAATGTCGTGATGTAACAGGTGAGCTTGTAGATCTGCTATTTGAAGTTGTTAAGACAGTATGTTGTGTCTCTCTATCACTCTCTTCTGAACACAAGTCCATGCATGCACCCCAACCCACACATCGCACTATAACTATAAACCCAATAAGATACAGCTAATTACAAAAACAATCCTGTGATTAGGTGCACACCCCCCAATCAGCAGCAGTGTGTCAACGATGACAGAGGGTCGAGTAGCCCGAGTCAATTTGACTCCCCGTATAGGATGTGTTTGACAAGCACTAAGTAAATGTGCTCTGGGATTAGGAAAACATGCCTATCTTTCAGAGCAAACACTGAACCCACTCACTCTCAGAGCCTTGAGTCAATATATGGGCTTTATCAACTGCAGCCTGCTTCTGTGGTGGCACATTGGAGTCAGTGTTCATATCGCTAAAACTATGACGACAAATGTTCGTCGACTACCTTTTTTCACTGACGAAAACTAAATAAAAACTGAGCTATGATGACTAAAACTATTATGACTAAATTCGACAATTTTCTTTGCAAATAAAAACAAGTCTTAATGTCCTAAGAATCCACATGCCTTTGAACCTGAATAGGAGGAAGGTGGCAGTTTGTGCTTGGAGTCTTGAACCTCAATAAATCAGGACAGCTCTTCCTCCTCCACATAACATGATGTGTTTATGATGTGTTGTGTCTTCCTGAGCGTGGAGGTGTTCCATGAGGAATTCCAGGGTTGATTAGTACACTGATGAGACATTTCTCAAGCTAAAGCTAAACGAAACTGGAATCCCTCTGCTTGCATTCTCACTGTGCTTAATATAAAAAGCACATTAACTATTTTTGTCTTTTTGCATCTAATATACATACTGTACATCTCTGTTTAGACTGAATAATATTCATTCTAAGCAGAGAATCTTGAAAGAAATTCTGAATAAATAGAAATGTGTAGAAGTGTTGATTTTGACAGCACATCTTGAATTAGTTATAGTCATAGTCTTTTGACTAAAATTTTATTTAGTTTTAGTCATATTTTAGTCATCTGAAATGTTTTAGTTTTAGTCAATTTTAGTCAATATCAAAATGTTATTTTGGCGATGCCTTGATGGTATCGTAATGGCTGATTTCACACTCGTTGTGAGCTAGTAGATCAGCTATTTTGAGAGCATAACCAAACATAAGATGACTTGTCTTTTAGTCTAGTATTTTATTTATTGATGAAATTGTCAGTGTATTTAGTATTAGTTTTTAGTCATCATAGCGTAGTTTTTATTTAGTTTTCGTCTGTGAAAAAGGTAGCCGACGAATATCTTTCATCATAGTTTTAGTCCACAAAATCAACACTGCTGTGCGGGCTCGCTGCTGCAAGCAAGGCTAAAGCTGTCCTCCTAAAAACAACAAAGGGGCCTCAGTGTAAGGCGGGAAACGGACGGGAAAACAGTCCAGACACCAGTGGAAGGAGCGGAAATGCAGGAGGTGCGGAAAGGAGCATCCCAAAACCTGGCGGCCGTACAGTGCGCTGGAATGTGAATGTGAGGGGGAGTGGGTGAGGGGTGGAGATGCAAAGTCCTGCCTGGAAAACAGAGTCATGTCCTAATTCACAGCGTTTAGCAGACATAAATCCAGAAAACAACCAGAGCTTTTAAAACAGTGACGTGACGGAGCTCTATCTCGAAGCATCTGCGCTGCGATTTCACGGTCATTCCCAGCTGCAATTCACTTCTGAATGAAAATACATTCTCAGTGGTGGAACAAGTACTCACAAGAGTATTGGGATAAAAAAGTAGAAAGTACTCAATGCAGAATTTCCCCATTTTACAAGTTTTCAAATGTATAAAATGAAAATGGTGAGCTTGTAGATCTGCTATTTTCAAATGGCCCGAAATGTATATAGCTGAAGTGGTTAATGTATGTTTTGTGATATACTTATCAAAATCTACAAAGTAACTAAAATAAATCTAATCAATGTAGTGGAGAAAAAGTGCAATATTTGCCTCTGAGATTTAGTGGAGTAGAAGTAAAAGTACTGACAATACTATATCTCAAAATTGTACTCAAGTACAGTACTTGATTAAATGTACTTAGTTTACTTTCTGAAACCATCCTTTTGAATTCTTGTTAATTTCGAATGAATGTTTCTTGCAGTATAGGCGTTGAATGTGTTTTTCAGACTCAGGCATTTCACTAAAGCCACCGTGCACTGGGCAGACACAATGTTCCATGGCTAGCTTTCATCTTCCGCGTGCTTCCGAAAGGCCACGTAAAAATGCCTTCAGAACTAACAAGGCTTGTTTTCCTTTCTCACACATGAATGCCAAGAAGCTGCAACATGATCCAAGAGGGTAGAAACATCCACATCATTCAAGGAAAGCCAAAACTAAAAAACAAGCAAAGGAAAACTATGTACAAAAAAAAGAAGAAAAAAGAAAGAAAGAGAAAGACAGTATGTTCACGTTCATGGAACTTGAAAAGAGAGACATCTGACCCTTCGCATGGGGCTATGTCAAATAACTTACTAGAGGCATTATAGTATGAGACAGAGGAGTGTAAACACTGAGATCTCTTCATGGCCCAAACTCCCTCCCCCCTTACACTAACAATGCAGCGCTGTTGTCAATTGTTATTTATCAGTTACTGTTGACTGAAACTATGCTGAGGACTTGCTGTTTTGTAAGCTACAGAAGAACGTCTGGTTTGACCTAATGTGTTAAATAATGTACTGGCTGAGGAGGCGAGGCTTTCTCCAACATGAAAATTCTTAATGTCATATGATATGAGTCTCTGCAGGTGTCAGGTGAAGTTGACTTTTTAGTGTTGTATTGCTTTTAACTCTTATCTTTTGCTTCCCTTATTCTTCTTCTCCTCATTTTTTCAAATAAAGTTGTTCTCTCTTTGTCCACACACGCACGCATGCACGCACACACACGTGCGGAACTTGTCAACACACTGTTTCAGCTGCGGCTGTTGGTGCACATTACAATGTATCACTTCAACTGAGAAATGTAAGCCAGTGAGACAAACAGGCTGTGAGGTTCAATGCAGTTTGGAGACCACTTCATCCACTAAAACTATGACAAAATGTTTTCGTTGACTGCCTTTTTTCACTGACGAAAACTATATAAAAACTAAACAAAAACGGAACTATGATGACTAAAGCTAAGACTAAATATATTGACAATTTTGTCAACAAATAACAACTACACTAAATGTTAGGGAGGGACCATAGTGGAGAAGAGATCCAGTAGAACATTTTATGTTTGGTTGCGCTCTAAAAATAGCAGATCTCTACTAAAGTGTAAAATCAGCCATCAGCCATCATCAAGGCCCACCAAAATATGCGCATTTACATCTTAGTCGACTAAATCAACTGTAGATTTAGTCGACTATTAACATCTTATGACATTTAGTCGACTAAAACTAGACTAGAGGTAAAACATTTCAGATGACTAAAATATGACTAAAACTAAATGGAATTTACTGTAAAAATCAACACTGGAACACTTGAAAGCTGTACTCCTTCATTTCCAGGTTTTCTGTTAAGAGAGTGAATAATGATTTCATGCCTAGTTTCAACATTTCTTTCCCTCCTTTCTCACTCCATGAGACGAAACCCTCCTCTCCTCCTCTTTCTCACTCCATGAGACGAAACCCTCCTCTCCTCCTCTTTCTCACTCCATGAGACTAAACCCTCCTCTCCTCTGCACACACATGGAGGGTTTACTTTGGAGTTCTTCCCATCCTCTAATCTGAGCCCAGTGTTTACCTAGCAAACACCCACCTACACACCACTACCACTGGTCTTACACACACACACACACACACACACACACACACACACACACACACACACACACACACACACACACACACACACACACACACACACACACACACACACACACACACACACACACAGGTCTTACTGAAGCATCATCATAACCGGAAGTTACGCGGGAACGCGTAACTTGGGACAAAAACTACTTCCTGGCCTTGACAGCCCATACATCCAAACAGTAATGTCGTATCCCATTGTATTAAAGGACGTTAAACTCACAAACATTGCAGCTGTACGGAAGGCTTGAATTATTCTCTTTCTATCTGCAAAGTTTTTATTCAATAAAAATCTGTCGCAGACATGTTATGAGCTATTCAAGGAATTGAATCTTCAATGTAATTTTGTGTGTGTGTGTGTGTGTGGTGCAGAGCGTGTGTACTACAGTATTATACAGGTATGTGTGTGTGTGTGTGTGTGTGTGGGGCGTGACCGGTCTGTACAGGGCACATTGCTAAAGCTCCTGTAGCTAGGAAAGCTGCGACAGGTGGTCTTATCAGCGACACACCCGTACAGTATGTAGGCCACCTGTCAAACATTAGTGGGCCAACCCTAAGGCTAGACGTTGATGTAAGGATGTCCAACATTAGTGGGCCAACCCTGAGGCTAAAGGATGTGCTGAGGTGCTGCTTGACAGTGTATACTATAGGCCTGAGGGAGTGACTTAGCACAATCACTACACCAGACCAGAGCTAACCCACATGGTCACAGCAGAAACAAGGTCAATCCAATTAGTTAGTTCTGAGAGACACAAACAATCCCATGCAAATCCAATATCTGTCCCCTTCCAGCCCTTCCTTTCTTTTCTTTCTTTGTTTCTTTCTCTCTTTCTTTCTTTCTTTCTTTCTTTCATCCATCGTAATATCAGATAATCTATAAAAAACTCAATCACACAATTCACACCTGGGTGAAGTGAGGGGCACTCTTATCATCGTACATCATCATGACATCATGTCGATTTGCTCAGACACTTATGTCTTTTCTGCCATAGCCCCCAAACTGTGGAATGAGCTCCCTTCCCATGTGAAACTGGCCCCCACCATCGAGACTTTTATATCTCGCCTTAAGACCCATCTGTACACCTTGGCTTTTAATTCCGCTTGAGAGTTGTGCTTTTCTGTGGCTTTGTTGGCATGTGTCCTTTTCTACTGTGTGGTTTTGCTGGTGTCTTATGTTTTAGCTTTATAGTGTATTTAGCTTTCTGAACAGCACTTTGTAAACCTTGTTTAGTGTTTGTTGTGAAATGTGCTATATAAATAAAGATTGGATTGGATAAATTCTTCATTTTGTGTAGGACAAAAATTGCCGATTTGCTCAGACACATAATATTATAAAGGTAAACTTAAACTCTCCATTCATTGTCAATGGGAATTTAAAGTTTGTGTAGGACGGAAATCTACACTAATAGCTGATATACGAGGGGCTAGCGCAATATAAGACAGAGATTGTTGAAAGGACCAGTGATGTCTTTCTTGTAGACAGCTCGGGATATGATACAGTAGGCAGTTAAAATGACTTTGGGCGGGAAATATATCTCTCCGGTCACAAGAAGAGGAAGGGAAAAAAAGAAAACTCCAGTGCCGAGCCCCTTCATTGTTGTCATTGTTGTGGACAGTCAGTCAGTGAGTCATTCACAATACCACAGGCAACATTCCAAAAGGAACAAGAACTTTATTCTTACCGCGGTGTGGCACTTCTCTTACTGGGACGGGAGGGAGGGGCCGGCAGGGTGCCGCTCTATTTACCAGTGTGTGTGTGTGTGTGTGTGTGTGTGTGTGTGTGTGTGTGTGTGTGTGTGTGTGTGTGTGTGTGTGTGTGTGTGTGTGTGTGTGTGTGTGTGTGTGTGTGTGTGTGTGTGTGTGTGTGTGAGTGTGTGTCCTGAATGTGACCCCAATCAGCATCAGCAGCAGGGGTCAATGGGTCGTGCTCAGACATAGGGACATACATACAGAACTACACAGTACACACTCCATCACTCATAGGCAAAAATGTCAGCCAGCCAGTGCATTCTAATGGACAGAAGCCACGACGAGCCGTGTCATTATTGGGAGGTGGTTGATTTGCACAAGTAGCCATTTATTTACCTCCGGTTTGAGGAGACCAATTATTAACTAGGACTATTTTATAAGCCTCAGAATGATCACAGGTTTGGTACAGGATAGGTGCTGTGTATATTTATCTATATGCATGTATACAGTAGATTCAAAAAAGAAAGGCACAGGTTGCAAGATTTAAAATATATATTTTTTTTTTTGACTAGACAAAGACATTTTGGCATGAGTAAGCATCCACAAAGGCTTTTTAAAACAACTCTGAACATCCGCTCCGTGACACATTCTGGACAACAGAGAGTCAGTCGCAAAGGACACATATCTAGCCAGCTGCAGATGGACAAAGTCAAGGCCAGTGAAGGAGAGAGAGTGTGTGTGTGTGTGTGTGTGTGTGTGTGTGTGTGTGTGTGTGTGTGTGTGTGTGTGTGTGTGTGTGTGTGTGTGTGTGTGTGTGTGTGTGCGTGTCTGCACGCGGTTTAATCTAAGAGAAGTTGAAAGTCGATACAAAACAGAGATTTCAGTCTCTGTTTCCGCCTCTGTTTCCCATCATTCAGAGGGACAGAGCGTGCCTCTGTTTCCCATCATTCAGAGGGACAGAGAGAATGGAAAGTATTGTGCTATTATTCCATGATTGCTGGAAAAAAATATGGAGAGCATCTCCATCTCTGCATAACATTAATAAAGAAAGGAGCCAATGGTTCATGGAGGCCATCTCCCTCCCTGCATAATATTCCTACTATGTGACAAAGATAATGAATGATAATGAATTTATACAGCACTTTTCCAAACAAGGTTATAAAGTGCTTTACATACATACAGGAGCCACATACAGTTAAAACAGTATACATAAAATCAACACATAGAATCAATGGGTAACAAAAAACAAAAAAATAACAATAAAATACAATTAAAAACAAACACTGAAAGAGGCAAAAACCACTAAGAAACTGACTTAAGATAAAGATAGGTTTTTAGAAGTGATTTATAGGAAGTGATTTATAGGAAGACACTGATTTTGCTAGCCTCAGCTCCACAGGCAGGGCGTTCCAAAACGGACTGCGGATGCCTGACAAAGAATAAAGGCTTTCCTGTCCTCTTTGTTTCTATGTGGCCCAGTAAGTGCAGGTGTATCTAGACCAGTAGGACAGCTGCACTGTGTGTGTGTGTGTGTGTGTGTGTGTGTGTGTGTGTGTGTGTGTGTGTGTGTGTGTGTGTGTGTGTGTGTGCGTGCGTGCGTGCGTGCGTGCGTGCGTGCGTGCGTGCGTGCGTGCGTGCGTGCGTGCGTGCGTGCGTGCGTGCGTTGCTGACAGGGCACCTGTACTCCCTCACATGCCGCGGCTGGCGGTGTAAATAAAGACCCTGTAAGCGAGTGGACATACACAGAGGCACACTGTTAGCCTAGCAGCTGTCTGTGTCCACTGACTGGCGAGTTGGCTCACACAAGAGTTGCAGTGTGAGGGTAATTCAATGATGCCAAATGACAATTAGCCAACGAACTAAATGTGAAATTACTTGAGATGAGCCAGAGATAAATTCGTAAAGAGAATGCAATGTGTTTCAACCCTGAATTGACGATATTAGTACGTATCGTATCGATGATTACCATTTCTTACTCAACACCATAAAACATAATCATCTTATAAATCCATTAATTCTCCAGTGCTTTACTTTAGATCAGGTATTCAGGTTTTAACTTTAATAAAGTACCCTGATTTTATATCCACCCTCTCCATCTTTTACTTTTTTGTAGTGCTCAGATTTTTTCCATTCATGTTTGTTTGTTTTTTACTTAATACACAAAAAATATGAAACTCTCTTTATTCATTATAGGCTAAGGCTTATAATGTGATGACCTGAAAAAACATTTTGTGACATTTGCTCACTGACTGGGATTGCCAGAAAAGAACCTACAACCAAAAGTGTCTTTAATGATTTTGTGCAACCCACTGGCCTTAAAAACGTATGTATTAAAAAAAAAAAAAAAAAGGTAGAGCCCCGCACAGCACTGCTCCGGCTTAAACGTAAAGATCACTTCATTGAGAAGCCCCATGTACTTTACTTGTTGTACAACAAATTGCTAAAATAGCCGATCTAGAAGATTGTTTGTTGATAATTTTGAATTTGGATGTAACCAAAATTTGACCAAAATAGAGTACCGGTATATTATTAACTGGCATCCCAATTTTGCTAATTATTTTCCTGATTTTCATCCACAGAGCCTGAGACGGAGCCAGAGATAAAAGATAAAGCTAGTAGAGGATTGTACATCCATGGGCTTAGTTCAACATTTACAGTAGACATCGTCTGTCAGTGAGAGACAAACACCTCAAAGGAAGAGCATAATGTTGATTTAAGAAATCTCTCAGAAATCAACACTCTCACAGTTTAACGTGCAACACTTTCTTTCCAACTCTGTCTGGCGCCTCAGCGGTCCAGGCACCTTGGCTGGTAGTCCAGTCTGGCAGTGTGCCGCGGGTTCGACTCCCGATCCCGACGGCCTTTACTGCATGTCACCCCCCCCCCCAATCTCTCTCCCCATTTCCTGTCAGCCTACTGTCTGTCCCTCCTCTATAAAAAATATAAAAATAAAGGCGAAAGCCATAAAAAAATAATAAATAAATAAAACTCCGTCTGGCACCTCAAACTAAGCCGCGTCACTTTGCATCTGGCCTGACGTGAAGGTGAAACTGGAGATTCTGTGTTCAGATCATCAGAGGAGATATACCTTAAAAGCAGAGAGCTTTCACAGAACAAGTTCTAGGCCTATTGAGTAGCCTGAAGTAATCCTTTCTTCACACACTTAACCTGATCTACCCCACAGACAAGAGATAATAAACACACAGACTGTCCTAACCTTAACCCCAAAAGACAAGAGATAATAAACACACACACTCTCCTCTATCTGGAATATCATGAATGACTACCAGAACCAAACAACTGTCAGCACGCAGCCAGCATTATGCAACTATCCTACCAGTGATGATTTCATCCACTAGAACTATGAGGAAAAATGCTTGTTGACAACTTATTTTCACTGACGAAAAATAAATGACTAATGACTAAAGCTATAACTAAATCATACAACAAATACATAAAATAAAAACTAGACTAGTAGAGTGAGTAGAACTAAAAGACAAAGACAAATCATTTTATGTTTGGTTGTGCTCGGGTGCTCTGCAAATAGCAGGTCTACAAGCTTGTAGATCTCCAGCGTGAAACAGAGTGTCATTACAACCAATACTCTGAGAGTTTCAGAGTGAACTAAACACTCCAGGCTTTACGGTACAGTCTGTGGTCTAACCGTATATAAACAAACCTTCTATAGAGCGTCGCAGTCCCGCCCCCTTTCATGACGACGACCATTTTCCCATAGACATTTCAAAAAGTATTTATTTAAAGACCTTTAAAGCCTCGGTCAAAGCCAACTCGGATCGTGACAAAAACAAAAAAAACAAACTAAATTTTTTGGGCCAAACAAATAATTAGAAAGAAGAAAAAAGGGCAGGGTACAACACTTTTTTTGTTGTTTTTCTTCTTTGTAATCTTGTAATTTGTTCGACCCGAAATATTGTGTTTGTTGTCATGATTTGTCACAATCCAAGTTGGCTTTGTTCGAGGCTTACAGATATTTAAATAAATACTTTTTGAAATGCATGGGGAATTATTTCTTGGGCCTGTCGTCGTCATGAAAGGGGGCGGGACTGCGACCTCTATAGAGAACCTCTTGAGACTCGCACCTTGAACCCAGAGCTCAAACACACAGGTGTAGCAGAGCATTGTGTGCACGGTGACACAGAAGCAGCCATGCTGTGGACTTTAGCATACATGGCTTCACCTGTGTCTTAGGTTACTGCACAAGCACGTCACTGTAAACAGATACATTAGACAAACACAGAGAGTTCACTACCCTGAAAGATAGAGAGAGAGAGAGAGAGAGGAAAAAAGACCACTTTCAGAGCACTGTAAATCTCAGTTGACCCCGCCCTGTTGGCAGTGGTCCAGTAATACACACTAATCCTACTCAGTATAGAGCCTAGGGATATTTCTGAGGAGAGAGAGAGTGTGTGTGTGTGTGTGTGTGTGTGTGTGTGTGTGTGTGTGTGTGTGTGTGTGTGTGTGTGTGTGTGTGTGTGTGTGTGTGCGCGTGCGTCAAGGTAGCAAAGCAGAAGATTCTGAGAGGTGACCTGGTCTGACTCACACTGGGACTGTTTCTATTGGACCAGAAACACTGAGAGCACAACAGGACCAAGGCACCTGTCAGAGTAGTAGTCTCACGTGGCCAGACAGTTTTTTCAAATGCTTCCGTCATACAGTCTGGAGCAACGGAAGTTCTATCATGAGTAAAATATAAAGCGGAAGTGGAGCCTCCTCCCCACTTCTGTTTCGTCTTAACAGTTGCGCAGATGTATACTTTTATAAATAGAAATCATCTAAGCATATATAGCTTAGTGCTTAGTAGAAAAGGAATTACAAAAATAAGCTCTAAAGATGATTTAAAATATATTACATATGTATATTTATATACTGAGTACTCAGATTTCGGGATGTATAGTTCCAGACTCTATATAGCATTAGGAGATTGTGGAATAGTTGTCTGGCTACGCGAGACTACTGTCAGCGGAAATGATGGAAAGGAGGAGTAGGACGAAGGCTCTACGTCCTCCCGGTGAGGACTCCTCACTGGTAGAATACCTGTTAATCTCCTGAGAGGACAAAGAGACAGAGGATGAGGACACAGAGACAGAGACAGACGAGAGGAGGACACAGCTAATAGTTGTTCGGCCTCTCTGAAGGCACGGTAGCACTTTCCTTGTTTGTTTGTTTTTCCATTGCATTTGATTAAAATGACTTGTATCTACAACAGTTTTTTTGTATTTCATCAACTGCTCAAGGGAAGACATTATTGATCTGCAGATTTGTGATGTGTAGTTATTTTTTCTTGCCCCCTCACACCCACTCAGTCAGGATGCATGGTCGCACAAATCCTGCATCCCACCAGTCTTATTAAATGTAAAGGTAAACACCTGCAAAGCAAACGTCTGAACAGAGTGACACCTGGACTGAATGTCCTTAGTGGTAGTTACACACGCTGACGACTGCTTAGAGCAGGAATACTAAAAGAAACAGACATGTTATCAGTTCTTATCTCAGCCCTTTTCCACGGAGCACTGTGACTGTCTGGAACGGTGAACATTTCTTTCACCCATCAATCTGTCAAAGGCTTGTCTCTGCGTATATGCAACGCATGTGGCTTCTTCAGACACGTATAGGACTAAAAATAGAGGATGAGGCAGATGCTCTGTGAAACAGCAGTATAAAATAGAGGATGAGGCAGATGCTCTGTGAAACAGCAGTTATGTTTCAGATGCTCTGTGAAACAGCAGTTATGTTTCAGATGCTCTGTGAAACAGCAGTTATGTTTCAGATGCTCTGTGAAACAGCAGTTATGTTTCAGATGCTCTGTGAAACAGCAGTTATGTTTCAGATGCTCTGTGAAACAGCAGTTATGTTTCAGATGCTCTGTGAAACAGCAGTTATGTTTCAGATGCTCTGTGAAACAGCAGTTATGTTTATAAAATAGAGGATGAGGCAGATGCTCTGTAAATTAGAGGATGAGGCAGATGCTCTGTGAAACAGCAGTTATGTTTCCCAGGCAGAGGATATACCGTTTCCTGCACCGAAGTTATCATTACTGAAGAAGAGCAATAGAAGACAAAACGGGTCTCATGCAAAGAGACAAGATCCAAGTACAGTATATACACCATAATCTGTACAGGCTTAAAGAATTCAGGATAAAGAATATATGATACTATATAGTATATAATATAATGCAATATACACCATAAGCTGTACAAGCTTTAAGCACTCAGGATAAAGTAATACGACATTCTTTCTGAAGCCCTCCTCCTCACTCACATCTGCGTTTCATTTATAGTTGCAGAGATAACCAGCTAAAACAAATACTTCAAGCTTTGTTTTAATGTGAAGATCTGTCATATCTAGCATCTAGTAGCACGTAAACGGTGATGGACAGTGGATAAGTACTAGATAGGATGAGAGCAGATTTACAATTTACAATTTAGGCATTTAGCAGACGCTCTTAATCCAGAGCGACTTACATTAAGCAAGAACAAAAAGCATCATACATCACATAAAATCACATAAAAAGCATTTATCAAGAACATAACAGTGGAATATCTATATAATGAAACTATACATATATACTATACTATGCTATACATATGTACTATGACGTGCTATGGTTAGTTGGCTACATACAATGCAATTATAGTGCTGTCTACATAACATGCTATAAATCTGTATCAAATGCTATCTAAGTCTACAGAAATTCTATCTAAGGGGGTAGGGTAAGTGCTATGGGCCATGATGGAGTCTGAAAAGGTGAGTTTTCAGACTGGGAGTGATGCTGCAGTTCTGACTGCAATGGGAAGTGTATTCCACAGTTTTGGAGCCAGAAGGGAGAAGAGTTTGGGACGTGTGGAGCGTTGTCCCGGCGTTTTTAGTGAGGGTACTTCCAGCTTCCCTGCCTTGGCTGATCTGAGTGCGCGGGAGGGTTTGTAGGGTTCAATCATACTTGCAAGATATGGGGGAGCCATACCTTTGGTTGCTTTGAATGCCAGCATCAGAGTTTTGTATTCTGTGCAGGCAGCGACCGGGAGCCAGTGGAGGGAGCAGAGCAGGGGGGAGACATGTGAGAATTTTGGCTGGTTGAAGACCAAGCGAGCTGCGGCATTTTGGATCAGTTGGAGAGGCTTAAGTGCACTTGCTTTGTTGGATACTAGAACGCTTGCCCAAAAACACCGTCGCACCGGGCCTACAGCTGGCGGAACTGGCCTAAAACACTGTCGCACCGGGCCTACAGCTGGCGGAACTGGCCTAAAACACCGTCGCACCGGGCCTACAGCTGGCGGAACTGGCCTAAAACACTGTTGCACCGGGCCTACAGCTGGCGGAACTGGCCTAAAACACTGTCGCACCGGGCCTACAGCTGGCGGAACTGGCCTAAAACACTGTCGCACCGGGCCTACAGCTGGCAGAACTGGCCTAAAACACTGTCGCACCGGGCCTACAGCTGGCGGAACTGGCCTAAAGCACCGTCGCACCGGGCCTACAGCTGGCGGAACTGGCCTAAAACACCGTCGCACCGGGCCTACAGCTGGCGGAACTGGCCTAAAACACCGTCGCACCGGGAACAGCTGGCGGAACTGGCCTAAAACACCGTCGCACCGGGCCTACAGCTGGCGGAACTGGCCTAAAACACTGTCGCACCGGGCCTACAGCTGGCGGAACTGGCCTAAAACACTGTCGCACCGGGCCTACAGCTGGCGGAACTGGCCTAAAACACCGTCGCACCGGGCCTACAGCTGGCGGAACTGGCCTAAAGCACCGTCGCACCGGGCCTACAGCTGGCGGAACTGGCCTAAAACACCGTCGCACCGGGCCTACAGCTGGCGGAACTGGCCTAAAACACCGTCGCACCGGGCCTTATGTGATGTATTCCCATGCTTTTTTGTTCTTGCTTAATGTAAGTCGCTCTGGATTAAGAGTGTCTGCTTACTCTGCTAAATGCCTAAATTGTAAATTGCCTACAGCTGGCGGAACTGGCCTAAAACACCATCGCACCGGGCCTACAGCTGGCGGAACTGGCCTAAAACACCGTCGCACCGGGCCTACAGCTGGCGGAATTGCTTAGCCTGGTATTCCTAAACGTATCTTCAGTACACTATGCCTAAATGGTTAAACCTAACCTTACTCTAACCTTAGGGGGCTTTCACACCCAAAGTTCGCTTATAGAAGGTCTGGATCATGTTTAAATTGTTGCATTTAGATTTTGGTCCGGTTAGCGTTCACACAGGACATCAAACTTGGAGAGGAGAGAACACACGTTATCTTAACACTCGTCCATTCACTCCCATCATAACTTTGCGGTGTACCATGCCGTGTCAATTGCTTGTAAATCTGTTCGTTTTGCGCATGACACAACCTTGTACTCAACCACAGCACCGGCTCATACAGGGAGAAGAGAGTCTACTAGGATAAAGTTAATGTTTATTGCAGCTCATGAAGAAAGATCAGCCGTCATATCAATAGTGATTTCCGTGTCCTATATTTGGTCCTCTATAAAGTCTGACTGCTTTCAGCTCAGGAAAACTATGCCAAAACTTAACCTCAGAAAAACTATAAGTTAAAGTAAGCCTTGCAGAGACATGAGGCCCATAGGGCAGGAGCCTATCTTCTGTTTCTGTAGCATGAGGCAGCTTGATGTACAAGTACACTACGATGAATTAGACCGTTCCTCACCCAGGAATCAGCCCAGCTCCTAATCCAGGCAACAGTCTTGTCAAAACTCGACTATTGTAACTCCCTCCTTACTGGCCTACCAGCATGTGCACTTAAGCCTCTCCAGCTGATCCAAAATGCCGCAGCTCGCTTGGTCTTCAACCAGCCAAAGTTCTCACATGTCTCCCCCCTGCTCCGCTCCCTCCACTGGCTCCCGGTCGCTGCCCGCACAGAATACAAAACTCTGATGCTGGCATTCAAAGCAACCAAAGGTATGGCTCCCCCATATCTTGCAAGTATGATCGAACCCTACAAACCCTCCCGCGCACTCAGATCAGCCAACGCAGGGAAGCTGGAAGTACCCTCACTAAAAACGCCGGGACAACGCTCCACACGTCCCAAACTCTTCTCCCTTCTGGCTCCAAAACTGTGGAATGCACTTCCCATTGCAGTCAGAACTGCAGCATCACTCCCAATCTTCCGCCGTAGTCTGAAAACCCACCTTTTCAGACTCCATCATGGCCCATAGCACTTACCCCACCCACTTAGATAGCATTTCTGTAGACTTAGATAGCATTTGATACAGACTTATAGCATGTTATGTAGACAGCACTATAATTGCATTGTATGTAGTCATAGCACGTCATAGTACATATGTATAGCATAGTAGTATAGATGTATAGTTTAGTGTATAGCTTCATTATATAGATATTCCACTGTTACTTTCTTAGCTTACGCATGTTTCTTGATAAATGTTTTTATGTGATGTATTCCCATGCTTTTTTGTTCTTGCTTAATGTAAGTCGCTCTGGATTAAGAGCGTCTGCTAAATGCCTAAATTGTAAATTGTAAATTGTGCACCCCGTGGACATGACGCTAGTATGTCGCAGGGACTTACCCCCAATCCAACCCTTGATGCTGAGTGCCAAGCAGGGAGGCACTGGTCCCATTTTTCAGAGTCTTTGGTATGACCCAGCCGGGGATCGAACCCCGACCTCCCAGTCTCAGGGCGGACACTCTAACCACAAGGCTGCTGAGCTGATCTTTTTTCTAACCTTAACCCTAGTAAAACAAATAGGCCTACAAGAATACAAGAGCCGCCCCACCCCAGAGAAGTTTGAAGGTGAGATAAAGATTGAGAGAAAAAACAAATTCTGTTGCACAAAATAATAACTGATGCATTCTATTCATACATCTCCTTTTTATTACTTATTTTGCACAAGAGTAATCACGATAACGTGCTGCTACTTGTACTGTGCATCTCCGATCCAGGCATCAATCTACATCAGTCCAACAATTGATTAGCATGAACACACTTAAGTGACGGGGCTTGTCAGGACGGTAACAGTTAACCACTGCTATTGGCAAGCCTCCAAAGAGACAGAGACGTTTGTAAGTGATATCTGCCATGAAGAGTTAACATGCTGCATGTGGATCTGCATGCCTGGACCCCAGTGGTGGTAAAAGTACTCACACATTTTATACCTCAATGCAGAAATACCAGTAAAAGTCAAGTATTCAACATTTACTTGAGTAAAAGTACAAAGGTATTGGCAACATGTACTTAAAGTACCAAAAGTAAACTAAGACTTTAGTAGACTAAAAGTAAAACCTTTCAGATTACTAAAATGTAAGTAAAACTGAATGAAATTTTGTTCAAAAGACAGACTAAAACCAGATAAGAATTTGCTGTCAAAATTAACACTGATGTGAAAGAAGGTAGGTAAAGAAGCATGCTGTGCTGTGTTCAGCAAATCTTTATTATATAAACTACATATTTCTAGCGTTTTCAAGGACATATATCCTTTGTCAATGCTCAAATGTTACAGTAGTAACATCTTCTGTTACCCAGAACCTGCAGAACTATTTTATTGCTATTAGTTATGCTCTCAAATTAACTATGCCTAAAATACCTAGAACCCAGAGATAATACAGTGCATTACAGTAAAATAAACACAGAGCTATACAATACATTAGTTGTATGTATGTACTTCCTACGGTCCTATAGTGTTCTTGGCTTTCGGCCAAGATTCTTCGCTAACCACTCGTTAGCCGAAAAGAACATGTTCTGCTAAACTCTGCCGGCCTGTTTGTCTGCCTAGCCTGTGGCGCTAAGTTGTGATAACAGCGAGGGGTGCTGCTAAGCTTTCTGGCCGCTTAACAAGATGTGACACTGGGCCCCCCCACCATGATGCGGAAAACTTGCACTACTGCATAGACTCATGCTCAGAGGCAACTTATATGCAACTTATTTCTGCATACCACATACATACTTGTCTCTATAATTACCCAA
This sequence comes from Protomyctophum parallelum, assembly GCF_964188405.1. Taxonomy (NCBI): domain Eukaryota; kingdom Metazoa; phylum Chordata; class Actinopteri; order Myctophiformes; family Myctophidae; genus Protomyctophum; species Protomyctophum parallelum. Next base: position 39,781,203 of record NC_139699.1, read on the forward strand.
TAGAGAAGCATGTAGAAGGAAATGAAGATGAAGTATTGGTCTATGACGTTATGAGCTGCCCGCCGCGCCTGCCTGCCTGCCTGCCTGCTTGTCTGTCTCTCAGCAGCAGCCTTCAGTCCAATGGGGAGATACAGTAGGTAATCTCTAGTGTGCAAACAGTTAGCAGCTGATCCTCTGCACTCACAAACTACTCAGTGGTGTTGCTGCATTGGAGATTAACCAACCGTGCTGCTTACGGTACGCATTAACAGGAGAGGAGACAGGCCAGTCAATAGCATAAAGGGTAGTACAATACAGTGTGGACTCTGGAGGGCCTGGGACTACCTGAAAGAGACAGGCCAGTCAATAGAACAGGACAGAATAATACTACAGTGTGCACTGACTGAGGCTACCTGAAGGAATATAGCACATAGGACAGTAGAATAGTGTGGACTGAGGCTACCTGAAGGAAAGTAGCACAGGACAGTATGTACGAGATGTAGCTTAGGACCGTGACAAACCAGAATTCCCCTGTTCTGTTCAATGGAAGAGGAACATAATCAACAGTCTGTGGTGACATGCGGTGACGACAAACGATACTCTACTCCTAAAATATGATGATGTCACTGAGCGGAGCCTCATCTGGTACTGATACACTATTGTGCTTATGATGGTAGGATGAAGGCGTTGGGCAACGTTCTGGAATGAACATAGCCTTGGTGATTTCCTCAATCTCTATATATTGACCTTCATCAACAAATAAAATCTAGACATAAAATATTAGGGAGGGAGTCCGAAGGACTAGTGGAGAAGAGAACTAAAAGACAAGTCATTTAATGATTGGTTGCACTTGTTTTTCACTCTGAAAATAGCAGATCAACAAGTTCACTTGTAGATCCATTTTCAGCATGAAACAAGAATAAATCAGCCATTACGACGCCATCAAGGCACCGCCTAAATACATTACAACACTTTGACTGCCATTGCCAAAGATCTTTGTCAATTGAAGCCTAATTTTGATACTGACGCTGTCCGCCATTGACAAAGATCTTTGTCAATTGAAGCCTAATTTTGATACTGACGCTCACTGCCATTGACTGAGATTTCAGTCAATTGCACTTTCGGTGCATTCGGTCGAGCGACCCATAATGCTACTCACGTTAGCCTGTTAGCTAGCTGTGTTGTTAGCACAACATTGGATCGTCCATCTTAGATCGCCTATCCATTTCTTTCAACTGCTTTTATACTGCTAACTGACAGGAAATGGCGGCTTTTCAAAATAAGAGCTCAAATTAAAAAAAAAATCTGGCAGTATTAAATCCTAATTTTTCAATAAATGCTGGCAGTAATTAGATCCTAATTTTTCAATAAATGGTAGCAGTCAATGTGTTAACTGTAGATTTAGTCGACTAAAACTAGACACCAAAACATTTCAGAAGACTAAAATAATTATGACAAAAACTAAATTACATTTTATTCAAAAGACTAAGAGTAAAACTAAGTCAAAATCAACACTGATACAGAACTGTCAACTGTGCCTAGATGATGGTAGAAACTAGAAAGGCGTTGAGCAACGTTCTGGAATGTATACACGTCTATGTGTAGGTGATTGAAAAACAGGAGAGCAAAGAATGTGTGGCTGGCTGTGAATTAGTCAAAGCTTTCTGGACGGGCCTAGCTGTGTGGAAGTGACAAGTCCCACAACTCTGAGAATATGACTGGAATGTCTTGAGGCACGCGGAGGTGGTGGTGCAACAGTCTCTGATCTAACCACTGCTGGCGAGGCCTCTCTGCTTCCTTCACTGACACCTTTAGAGTGGGAACACGTTACACTGTGTGACTGTGAACGCTGTTGGAAAAAGTACTGAAATGTACTCAAAAAGAAAAAGTAACAATACTGCAATGTAGAAACACTCTGTTACAAGACAAAAGTCTGGAATTGAAAATGTACTTGAGTTAAAGTACAAATGTATTGGTATCAAAATGCACTTAGAAGTACCAAAGTAGAAAGTGCTCGTTGTACAGGATTTATAAAGTGGATAAAAAAAGATCTTTTGAAAATAGCAGATCTACAAGCTCACTATGCGTCACAAGCTTGCAACCAATTGTGAGCTTGTAGATCTGCTATTTTCAAATGGTCGAAATGTATATAGGGCTGCAGTGATTAATGTTTGTTTTGTAATAATAATCTACAAAGTAACTAGTTGGAAACACTCCAGTAAAGTAAATAATCCCTCCTGTACTTGAGTAATGTACTTAGTTAATTTACACCACTGACTGTGAATACCATATGCAGTAAAAATGTTAAGCCTGATTTCTACATGGTTGCACATTCATCTACAAGGGTCGCGTGTACATCAGCTATCGTCAGTGGCACTTGCCACTGACAATAGTATAAAATCCAAACTTATGGAAAGCTCACACGATTCGTCCATTTCGAAAAAAGGCCACAAATCACAAACACAGTGTGCAATTTCCGTTAAATTATACACGCACATTTTCACTAGGCCGAGGACGACATGCCACAATTATTTCCTCAAAATCAGCCTCACGGTGGCGCTATAACAGGCCAATTCCTGTTTTTAGCTATAACTGCATCGATCTGTATACAACTTATGTATGCACACATGGAAAAACATTGTACCTGCATCCCTCCAACACGAACCTCCGGCCCAAATCTTCCTCAACAGCCTGTTATAGCGCCACCATGAGGCCACAACCTGACCTGCCCTGGTGGAGACCTGTGCCGATTGGCACTTTGTCTAGTTTTGAATGGTTTTCAATGAGAGCGTCTATTCTTCGCCACACGTTCAAAAGCCTTTTTAGGTGAGCAGTCAATGAGCATTCTAGTAAGAATTGGGACATTAGATATAACCAACACTACGTCTGTAACATTGGTAGTCCTACTACCTAATGCTTAATGTTACACCAACACCATGGCTGTAAACATTGGTAGCTCTACTACTGTACCTAATGCCTACTGTATGAAGAGAAGCTCCTCTGTGTACTACTGTATATATAATCCACACGCAGCTGGACTCAAACTGTAATGATGCCGTTTATGGAGCAGACATAACTCTGAGCGGGTCCTGGAGACAGATTGTTTTTGCCAAAGCACAGTTGCATAACTAATATATATTATACAAGACACACAGCAGCTCACATGAACACCAAACCAACATGCATGCAGAGTGGTGAACATAGGAGCGGCGGTGGTTCAGGGCTAGAGTGGTGAACATAGGGGTGGAGGTGGCTCAGGCCTAGAGTGGTGAACATAGGGGTGGAGGTGGCTCAGGGCTAGAGTGGTGAACATAGGGGTGGAGGTGGCTCAGGGCTAGAGTGGTGAACATAGGGGTGGAGGTGGCTCAGGGCTAGAGTGGTGAACATAGGGGTGGAGGTGGCTCAGGGCTAGAGTGGTGAACATAGGGGTGGAGGTGGCTCAGGGCTAGAGTGGTGAACATAGGGGTGGAGGTGGCTCAGGGCTAGAGTGGTGAACATAGGAGCGGCGGTGGTTCAGGGCTAGAGTGGTCGCTTGGCAACCGGAAGGTTCCCGGTTTGATCCCGGACTCCCCCAGAGTTATCGACCATGGACCATTTACCAACACCGAACCAACACGGCTGCTGTAGTTTATCCACGTGAATGGTATTCATCCCTTTTTTCTGCATCATTATTGGTCTAGGCTAGAGTGATGCAACTTATACAGGGCAATCGTGCATTTTCCGTGGACAAATATGTGTTGTCGACAACAATGGTATACAAACAAAAGTGGCGTTCCACTTATCAGAGTAGTCAGAATAAAACCAATCTCTCTCAAGAACAGATTCCGAGCTGTGCTGCTGAATCTGTCGACAGGGGCATTCAGAACGTGTGTAGGATTAGTGGAAAGAAAATAAAAGCACCCCACCGGAAGCCCATGGCTTCCCAGAGCGCGATAAAACAAATTAATTCAGCGTATGAAACATCTTTCAATCAAGCTCATGGTACCAAAATGTGTGTTTATTTTTCGGCGTACCTCCAGCACCGGTCCCGCCCCAAGGATGATCTGCTCCACCCCGCTGGCGAAGCCCTTCTGGCTGAGCGCCGTCAGGTGGTGGATGAGGAAGTTGGTGCTCTGGGTCTTGCCCGAGCCGCTCTCCCCGGAGATGACGATGCACTGGTTCCTCTGCCGCTGCAGCATGGCGTGGTATGCCACGTCGGCCACGGCGTAGATGTGCGGCTCCAGCTCGCCCAGCGCGTGATTGTCGTACATCTTCACGTACTTGGGGTTGTAGATGGGCAGGAACTTGAAGGGGTTGATGACGATGAGGATGCTCCCCACGTAGGTGTAGATCCGCTCCTGGTGAGGGGGGGGTTTGTCACGATTATTACATGATCGGTACGATCGCAATTATTCGAGAGGGTCGCAATTATTTTTGTTGGAAAATGTAAATACAAACATTAGCTGTAATACGCTTAAGTTGTAAGCTTGTAGATCTGCTATTTCCGCTGTTTTTTTAAGTATAACATTTTAACACTTTTTCTTGTTATATTTCAGGTATTTGTCATGTCATGTGCCCTGTGCACTTTTTTATGACAAAGCCTAAAAGCCAAACAGAATTGTAATTTCTACTCACTAAATGTTCCAATTTCCAACGCCAAAAAACTAATTAGAATCGTTAACTAATTACTTGTGAGACAATTAATCGTCAACCTAAATGTGTAAAGGGCCTTTGAAGCGATATAACGCGCCTATAGTTCATTTTCAATTACACCTGCATTTTTGCGCGGAGCACTGGGGAGCAGTCGCGGTGCAATAATGCAAGTGTATTTACGTGAATTTGTAGCGTGCATGCTCGTTTCATGCATACGCCAGGACTCACTAGACCTGGATACTGTTTAGCTTTTTTTTTACGCTTTCGTTGTTGCACCCCTCTTGAGCAGACCTGGAGGAGTCCTGTCGTTGATCCAGGCAACAACGCCATTCACGTTTGAAAGGCCCTTAAAGGCTGACAGCAGCCCCTACATCTCCACAATACGATCATTGTGAGTGTTTTCACGATAAACGATAAACAATAACAGAGACTATGGTTCCGTGATCCCTACCTGGCGGAAGCGTGAGCGCAGGTTATCCAGCAGAGAGCGCTCCGTCAGCTCGGGCAGGCGGCACAGGTCGGGGTGGTGACCTCCGCGCGTCTCGGGCTGCGGCAGCAGGCCTCGCTCCACCATGTCCCGCCTCTCCTCCGTCACCTGCAGCCACATCTGGAGGCTGCCGCCGTAGTGGATGGAGCCATCCAGGTTCTTGAGGCGAAGCAGGAAGCGGTAGTCCTCCCCCCCGCTATGGGATGGTGTGGAAAAGAGACCAAAATTGAAATAGTATTTAACGGCAGTATTCCCTGCCGTTGACAGAGATCTACGCCAAGTCTAATCCAACGCTTCACCGCCGATGAGGGAGATCTCAATATCTCAATATTATGTTCCCAATATGTGAACTGGAAGCAAACAAACGCTGTGTAGAGTGGCTGCACTGGCGGACGATAAAAAATTTCTTTCACCCAGAAAATACATTCTGAGTTCTGACTGTAAACGCGATCATCGGTTCTTTAGTTACCGTATATGGGCCATTGAATGAAGCTTGTTTTGACCAACAACGCAATCTGGGAAAATAATCTGAGATAAATGCGTTTTCCTAAAGGCTGATGGCAGGCGAAATCTTCACTTCCGGTTCATGTCCGGTTGTATCCGTTGCTTAGCAACCTAGAACCATTCATGCGACAGTTACTATGGGCAGGGTTTGAACGACAATATAGCCTTTGCAGCAGCAACAGATTAATTTTTTTATTAAAAAAAATAATAATAATAATAATAATAATAAAAAAGCACACAAACACATATATACATATATAAATTAATATTCCATTTCTATCCTATTACGGATTAAATGGAACATTGTATAAATGGGAGCCATCCGTACCCGCCGGCGCAGAAGGAGCGCTGCTCCAGAGCCACGCGCGGCCACAGCATCATCCTCTGGACGGGGCAGTCGCTGGGGTTGAGGATCCACTCCTCGCCGCCAAATTCCTTCACCTCGGCCAGCACGTAGCACTTGGCCCGGTCCAGCTCCAGCCGCTCCAGGACCCGCTCGATGGCGTCCGCGGCCGTGGTGGTCTTGCGGGCGCTGACCGGGCAGTAGATGGTCCCCTCGGCCAGGTCGCCCGGGTAGATGCGGACGGTGAACTCCGAGTTCTCGAAGCGCTGCCGGCGGCCAAGAGTGCCCATGCCGCCGATGCCTCCGCCACCCTCGCCATCACGAGCAGTCATGGCGGAGCAGAGGGGTTCCCATTAAGCACGTCCTTCACTGGGCCTGGAGCTTCAAGGTCCTTCACTGGGGCTGTGGAGGGGAAGCAGCTTCAAGGCATCACCACTGTGAAGAAGGAGACACATAAGATCATAACAGGATCATAACAGGATCAATAAACACACAGATATGAATGATTCTGTCCACACAGCAATCACAGAGCGCCGAACAACTGCAGGCTACATTAAGCTACAGGTCCGCAGTGTCATGGAGTAGGACAGTAGGTCTCACTCAGCTGGATGAGTGCTCCACCTACACATCTTGGTCTACTTGACAATATTCAGAGGAAGGCCCTCAAAATAATTGGAGATGACCAGGACACACCAGCCTTAACCACAGACAGGTTGCTGTCGATACAGTATTACAGTCCTGTACAAAATCACACTCCCCCTCTGCCCCATAGACCTCCAGGACATGCTCCCTCTACCATACTGTACCCTCTGCCCCATGGACCTCCAGGACATGCTCCCTCTACCATACTGTACCCTCTGCCCCATGGACCTCCAGGACATGCTCCCTCTACCATACTGTACCCTCTGCCCCATGGACCTCCAGGACATGCTCCCTCTACCATACTGTACCCTCTGCCCCATGGACCTCCAGGACATGCTCCCTCTACCATACTGTACCCTCTGCCCCATGGACCTCCAGGACATGCTCCCTCTACCATACTGTACCCTCTGCCCCATGGACCTCCAGGACATGCTCCCTCTACCATACTGTACCCTCTGCCCCATGGACCTCCAGGACATGCTCCCTCTACCATACTGTACGTCGGGTGGCTAATCACCCGCCACACCAGAACATGCTCTCATGAATCTCACCAGATCATTTAGTCAGATCCTGACACAAACTAACTCCCAATGTGCTAAATTATGTAATCTACAAAAGTACCGAATGCCAAAAATGCACACTCATGACCGGGAAAGGATAAATCCTCTGGATCTGTTGGATTAACATAAAAACACACATGTCACAAAGTCGCACGCACACACGTACACACGCACACACGGCATCCTCTTACTGAATACACAATCACACCATTCACAAGTTCCCTCTTTAATACACAGCGGAGGGCCATGGGGTTAGTGTGGACTAGTGTTAGTTAGTGTGGATTAGATAGTGTCTGTCTGTGTGTGTGTGTGTGTGTGTGTGTGTGTGTGTGTGTGTGTGTGTGTGTGTGTGTGTGTGTGTGTGTGTGTGTGTGATTTTAGTATATTACCATAACTGTGCATAACTGCCAATACTGACACTAATACGGTAATATATGTATGTATATATTTATTTTATTGTATTATAAGTTCCCACATCTTCTTCCTGTTTTAGTTGTGCATTAGAAATTGAAACCTGGCTTACAAAGAACATCCACAATGCATTAGCTGCCAAACAACACAGTCCCCTCTCTGTCAGATATACCAGGAACCTCTTAGTTGTGTTGCCAGGGCTTTAAAAACGGCACACAGCGGGGATAAAAGAAAACAGGAAATGGAACAGGGATGCATAAAGGCAGCGCACCTCCAGCTGGGACCTGATAGAATGCTGCACCATAACATTGCTTGGTCATTTCCTGTCAGTCCTCAACCTGCACAACCTTGTGTTGCCATAGCAACCTGCATGTAGTAAACATGTGTTACAACAGCTATGTGCCACTTTCAAAACACAGACACACACATGTGAAACACAAACCCAGAGAGAGAGAGAGAGAGAGAGAGAGAGAGAGAGAGAGAGAGAGAGAGAGAGAGAGAACGGCTGTCACAATTCCAAATTTAAGTTGGTGATAAATTGTCACAAATAATTGCGATTAACGATTGAATTGTGTTTTTGGCATTGAACATTGGATATGAACTTTGATATGAATCTAAGTGAAATTTCAGATTGCCTTTAACGCTTCGTAATAAAAAATTGGACAGGGCAGATATGCCAAGTAACTTAAATACTGTATACAAAGAAATTACTGACATTTACTGACAATTTCACACTGTAATTATTTATTTTAAATAGCAGAAACATTGTGACACGTGGTAAGCTTGTAGATCAGCTATTTCTGCTTTTTTGTAAATGTTGTGAATATCTCAAATAATTGCAAGAGAGAGAGAGAGAGAGGGAGAGAGAGAGAGACAGAGACAGAGACACAGACAGAGACACAGAGACAGAGACAGAACAGATGGTCAGCTCACTGACACTGCTTAAAGGATAGGAGGAGATTTAGGGTTGTGACAGTGTTGGGCAGCACTACTGGCCGACCATCAGATGGTGTCTGGCTGGGGACAATCAACTAATGGATCCTCCTAGGAAAACAATCACATTACACCTCCACTGCTCCTTGACCACCCTCGACAGACAATACAGACATCATCAAACCCTCTACACTCAAGACACACTATATATGGCCATGAACACTGGCCATACCCGTTTTTCATTGTGCATTTTTTGGTCAAAGTTGATCCCATGCCAAAGCGACAGCACTCGTCCAGCAGTCTGCCGCCACCCAGGCGGATGCGTGCACACGCCGATCTGCCGCAGCAGCGCGACCTCAACATCATCAGGGATCTCCATATATGGACATATGTCCCTTAGGTCTTGTGCATTTTTGGTCAAAGACACTAACCTCATCTAACCCTGGATAATTAACCATACATGGAGAAGACTGGATCATCACCTAGATCTGCATACTGTATATGGAGCCGGCCAGCAACTATACATCTGACCTCAAACCTCAAATCCTTTCATCTCCATATATGGAGCTGACCTGTTCTGACATTCCATACGTTGATCCTTCCCCAGAATCCCCACCCGTCCTTCGTGTTCTGACATTCCATATGTTGATCTGGTCTCATAAAACCTTGTACACACGCTTGTGTGTGTGTGTGTGTGTGTGTGTGTGTGTGTGTGTGTGTGTGTGTGTGTGTGTGTGTGTGTGTGTAAACCTATAAAGCTCTGAACCACAACGTGATTGGGTTACATCACGTAGAAATGCCAGTCATATAACCTGTATGGAGGTGGGTTGTTTTAAAGACACAGAAGCCCCTAATCTTCTGTACTCCCACTGCAAGACTTCATAGACCATATTCACATTATGTTAAAAAAGTTCAATATTACAGCTTTTCTTTTCATCAAATCAGATTTATTTTATGATCAAATAAACGGATTAGTTTGATGAACTACGCCAATATATAATATTAAATACGCCAATATTCCAATCGCGATCACCGGCAAATCAGAAATGACCTCTGAACATCGAGATCTGACCAACACCGTGGTCTGTCAAGCGATTACACCGTTTTAAAGTGGATTTTCATGACAAGCAACTCGGCGGTCAGCGCAGTGACTGTTCAAAGGTAACTTAGAACCTGGCAGTGAAACCTGAAACCCAATTGTTTAATCCCGGCAATAAAACTGTTAAAAAGGGAACATTCCCTGCGTTGCCGTCAGATGGGCTGCATTGGAGCTTCGCCGTAACTGTTGCACACCTACTCCTTTGTCCAGACAAGCTACAGAATGTGAGGGTCAAAGGAACACAGTAATTGTCATTTGCGTTGTGAGCTGTTTTTTTCCAAACAGGTGGTCACACTGGACATTGGACCACCCACGATCAGATGGAATCTGGGGTCACCAAGGTTAAGATTAACAACACCACATTTATCTGGGCTTACGCCAGGGCTCCACTGGGCGCGTCGCGTCTCCGTCGCGTCCTGCTCGTGTCATGACAACGTCAACGTCACGCTAGAGGTGCTCCACCGCGGGCTTTTGAAAACTGCGCGTCAGCAACATTCTTTTATGTTGCCGTCAACGCGTGCGTGCGTAAAAAAACGAACCGGGGCAAAAAAAAAAATCACCGAACGCAGCACAACGCAACGCAACGCGGGCAGTGGAGCCACCCTCCATTGATTAAAACGGAACATTCCCGACGCTGACGGAGACACGACGCAGACGCGCCCAGTGGAGCCCTGGCGTTAGATCTGACTTGATGCAACTTGCAGCAAAACACAGAGAAAAACAGGCTGGACTTATTTGAGGGAATACGGTGCTGCTGCTTTCAGTTCTGTACCACTTCAGTTCCAGTGGTGGAAAATAACTAAATACATAATTAAGTAAAATTTTGAGGTATTTGTAGTTTTTTTGTACTTTATTTCCAATTCCAATACTTTTACTTCTACTCCACTACATCTCAGAGGCAAATATTGTACTTTTACTCCACTAAATTTATTTGAACACTTTAGTTACTAGTGACTTTGATTATTATTACAAGACCTAGCCTACATTAAACACTATCCCTATACCAGGGGTCCTCAACTAGAAATGATGAAGGTCCACAATTTTTTTTTTAATAAGACCGAGGTCCGGTCCCATGCGCGGCGTCCTTCGGAGAGCGGGGCTCTATGCCCGTTTAGTATGGTCAAGCCAAGCTTATACAAATCAGATCCCCTTCCACACAACCAATAATGGGGTGCAGAGTGCAGGCCCGGAGTGGAACTCCAAATCAGGCCGGGAGTTATACGCCCTGGCAGGCCACACTGCGCGCGCGCGCATAGCGCGCGCCAGAATTTTGGAGGCCCTTGGGGGACATTTTGGGGGCCTTTGCAGCAATTTCACATGAGAAATGTACCATCTGATGTTATTTATATTATTAACTTAAAAAAAATAATGTATTTTTTTTTTTTTTGGGTGGTCCGCAAAGAGGTGGTCCGCGGTCCGGTCGCGGACCGCGGTCCGCCAGTTGAGTACCCCTGCCCTATACAATACATTTTGGCCATTTGAAAATAGCCAATCTACAAGCTCACAATGCGTCACGATGCAACGCATTGTGAGCTTGTAGATCTGCTATTTTCAAAATATTTTAATACATTTGAAATGAGACATTCCACATAGTGAGTACTTTCTGTGTATATATATATATATATATATTAATGCTGGGCCGTTATCGGCGTTAACGTGCTGCGTTAACGCGAGAATATTATCGCGCGTCAAAGAAATTATCGCCATTAATCTATTCTCAAAGTTGGGTCTGGGAGCTGGGTCTGCATTGACTGCATAAAGCGAGCAAACTAGGAATTTCACGTTTCAAATTGCCATTCGAATGGAGCTTTTATCATTTATTATCCCAGTTCATTCTGTTGGCAAGATTTAAAAATAATAAGCCCCGACTGCCTGCGGAGTTTATTTCTCCTGCCTTCTGTGTGATTTATCCACTATACATTCTGCGTCTACTACATCCTGTAGTTCACTTAAGAAATAAAAGTATTGTTACAAGCAGCTTTTATTTTGAAGAGGAAGAGGAAGTTGTTTCAGGTTGTAGCCAGCTACCATGACAGTCTTGAGTCTACCGGTGCGGGTGGCAGTGGAATAATAACAACAACATGCTTTTAGCCAAAGTTCATAAAAACCGCATGCGTCTATGACTTAAACAATGTAGGCTAAACACTTTGGAATTACGTTAAACATGGTATATCCTCCGTGGCGGCGTCATTAGGTGAGTACTAGTTAATTAATTGTTAAGTTTCATAGTATCATTCATCATCAACAGGCTGTTGTTTGATGCCCCCCAAAATGAACAGGTTACAGCCTAAGGATTCTCATTCTGTCACTGCCTGCAAGGATGGCCGCCGTGCCATTTCTTATAAATTATCTAATTCATATGTGGTTCGTCGTGGGTCCACTCCACGTGGAGTTGTTATTGTTCATGTGCCACGGTGCACGCCGTGGAGAAGGCATTAGGAGCGCAGCGCAACAGCCTAATAGTATGGCATATTATTGTCTGCACTCTCTTTCTGTCCAGTCCTACGTGTATAGGCTGGCGATTGTGGCGACTTTAATTTGGTTAATAGGCTAAAGAGAGAGCTGTAAAGGGGATATTGTCTATGGTCAGTTCATGGTGTGTATCATTCTCGTTTTTAACCGGGCCGTGGCCCGTGATAATGCGTCGCAATGACGGTAGGCAGTAGCCTAATAATACAATGTAACCAACTTGCGCAAGCATTAAAAAATGGGTTGTTATTCTGTGTATTATTATAGGCTAAATATGAGCTAAAATAAACAATGTAAATATTCGAATATTTCCGAATATTACAAATAATGAAGCAATGAAATTCGAATTGGATTATAGAGGTGAACTGACAGCACTAATGTGCACAAGCTTGTTTGTCTGAGTGACTGGTGGAAGAAGGAGAGGTAGAGGTTGGACTCAAATCATGTCACAAAGCTACTGACTCTAAACAGTTCTTCATCACCTCTAGGTTTACAGTTTAATTAATGTCATATCCCAGAAAAGGGGGTACTTTGTTCTTGCACCCACTGTTTCAAATTGCCTGTATGGTAACGTGTTTATGGTTATTCGTGTTTAACTGAATAAACAATGTATAACACACGTACATCGTATTGAACATTATTATTATATTTTCATTACCAATTATGATAGGGCTCCTGGTCTAATGGGCCACGTGGCCCGTTCAAGGATTTACTTCTGGTCATTATTTAGGTAGCGCACACATATTTTCAATGCTTTCGGCAGAGTTCAAATGAGCCATTTTAATCTAGATTAATCTAGATTAACTCCAGAATTGCAGTGAGATTAATCTAGATTAAAAAAATTAATCTATGCCCACCACTAATATATATATATATATATATATATATTCTATATTGGAGTAGTTGTCACGTGGCGCAAAAGTGTGTCACTAGCCAATGAAAAGATGTGCCCATGATGTGCCCATGTGGCCTGCGGCCACTAGCCAATGAAAACTCAACCAACTCAACCAAGCCACACCCGTCACTAGCTCTCAGCCCCCCCCCCCCCCCCCCCTCCCTCTTTGGCTGCTGTAATGTGATCTCCCCTATGGCTCTCCCTCTCCGCAGAGAAACCTTACCTATAGTCGCCTCACCATTTCGCTTATTGTCTCCACCAGGCCGAAGGCATGTGGGGAGAGTATGTTTTGCACTCCGTCCGTCCGTGTGTCCGTCCGTCCGTCCGTGTGTGTGTCCGTGTGTCCGTCCGTCCGTCCGTGTGTCCGTGAGCAGCTAATCTCGGCCACCGTTAACCCGGTCGATGCCAAATTTTGCACACACACTCCCTGGATGCCAACGATGAACCTCTGCCCCAAACTTTTCAGAACGGCCTGTTATAGCGCCACCAGGAGGCCGCTTTGTGCAAAACAAGTTTTTGCACAGTACACCTACAGATTTTGTCCAAACATCACGCAAATTGGTACACAGTCTCTCTAGAGCCATTCAACAAAACAGGTCTTTCAGATTTATCAGACTCCATCCTGATTGGTTAAGATTGGCTTCCAAAGTTCACAGGAGTGCTCAGTTTCAAACAAAATGCTGCAAATCATGAACACATCGCGTGATTTCCGTGAAATTGGGCACCCACATTCCCACTAGGCCGAGGACGAAATGCCACATGAACAATTTCAACTCAGCCTCAAGGTGGCGCTATAACTGGCCGGAAAGTGTTTTTACCTCTAACTGCACGGATCTGTGGATAACTTTGTATGCCAACTCCCTAGAGGCCAAGGAAAAACCTTTGTCTGGAATTTTTCACATCTGCTCTTTATAGCGCCACCAGGAGGCCGACATATGTAAAACACATTTTCTATTATTACTCCTTCAGATTTTATCCAAATTTCACGCAAATCGGTACACATGATCTCCATAGTCATGTGATCAAGACAGGTTTGTTTGATTTCTCATATTCCATCCTGATTGGCCACGATTGGCTCCTACAGTTTTCAGGAGTAGCCCGCTTTGTACAATTCGCCACAACTCCTCAACGCAGCGTCCGATTGCGATGAAACTGTGCACGCATATTCCCACTAGGCTGAGGAAGAAATCCTGGTGGAGACCTGTGCCCAGAAGGGCACTTTTTCTAGTTCCTTCTAAATCTCTGCATTTAAAATATAGGTCGCTCAGCGAATGTCTTAGTTACATCAACATTGTTCTTAGTTGGTTACTGTTCGCATTAGTTGGTTACACACACACACACACGCCTGGACCCACACCCACTCCACACACAACCCCCCCCCCACACACACACACACACACACACACACACAACACAGGAACTGCGCGACCACTGACTATGGCTCTCACACACACACAGATTTAGTTTAATGGGAACTGCGCGAGGACACGACGTTGCGACCAGGAACAACTCACTTACTTGGACACGATGTTACACCACGGCTCTTTCCACCATTACAGGTAACTAGCCTACAACTTGCGTGTGTGCATGTGTGATTGGTACATGCGTGTGTGTGCGTCTGTATTTGATGGTGCCTATTGTTAAATAATGTATGAGTTTCATAAAGACTAGCCTACAACTTGCGTGTGTGATTGGTGTATGCATGTGTGTGCGTCTGTGTGTATGCTTGGTACACAATTACACCGTGCGGTAAGCACCGCCCGCTCGCTCAGCTGCCTCGATACCGTTGTTAAGCAGGACAAACATGAGCGAACCTCCATTGAGGACCGTGTTATTCGCCATTTTTCCGAAGAGGAATAGAAGCATTCATATCACTAACATTCATACTATAATAACGCCATGGTGAAACGTTGCTGTTGGGCGTCCTGCAACAGTGCTTAATAAGTACCCAGAACGTTTAGGGCATTTATTTTTATTCCTTTTCCCGTGGGTGCGCACATCATGCACATGTTAATGTTTACATTCTGGAGGTGGAGGACGCGCCGGTCACTTATACTAAATACTATTAACATCAACTTTTACTAAACAATGTTTAAATCAATCGTCTAATAAACAACTATCAACACCTTCATTTGGCCAAGCCATTGGCAACCTCTGGGTCACAGAATTTCAAAAAAGAGGTTTGCCACACACGCATATCCTCCTCATTCTTGCACAGCAGGACAAACCCAACACACCAGCCCAAGTGGATCAAATTGTCTCTGCAGAACTTCCCCCTGACCCCGATGAAAATGGGATCTCTGCCCAAGAAAAAGCAAAGCGCCAGCCACTGTGGGACATTGTACTTACTAACATGATCCACGGTCCCTGTGGACAAGAGCATCCCAACAGTCCCTGCATGGAGAAGAAAGCCAACTCCAACAGCAAAGCCTGCAAGAAGAACTTCCCCAAACACTTCCAGCACCAAACATCAGTTGGTGGCGAAAAAAACCTATCCTATCTACCGCCGTCGCTCTCCAGATAATGGTGGCCGAACTGCAAAAAAACAAGGGAACCACATCAACAACAGTTGGGTAGTGCCTTACAACCCCTACCTCAGCCTCCGATACAACTGCCACATCAATGTAGAAGTATGCATCTCTGCACTTGCTGCCAAATATCTCTACAAATATGTGACCAAGGGGCCGGACCGTGCAATGGTTTGTGTTGAAGTGGAGGGCGCCCAGGCTGCCCGTGATGAGATTAGTGACTACAGTATGAAGACATGCATTCTGTTGGGTCGAGTGAGGCCAGCTGGAAACTCTTCGCATTCCCCATATCCGCCAACAAGCCTCCTGTTCCAAGTCCTCCGCTTGCATCTGGAACACGAGCAATACGTCGTTTTCACCGAGGGTGATGAGGAGAATGTGGTGGAGCAGGGCAGACAGACAGAGTTGACTGCTTTCTTCAAACTGAATGCTCAACAGAAGGCAGCCAAGGGTCCAGATTACAACCCTACAAACATGCAGCGCTATGTTGACATGCCTCACAAATACACCTACAAAAACAACAAGTGGCAACTCAGAAAAAACGATGCTTTCTCCATTGGCCGTGTCCACACCATCAGCCCCCTAGCTGGAGATGTGTTCTACCTGAGACTGCTCCTCCACAGTGACCACTCCAAAGAGAAAATACGTTTTGAGGACCTCTACTCAGTCAACGGCAGCCGCCTTGACACCAGGCACCAGGCAGTGTGCAGGGAGCTTGGCCTGTTGGATGATGACCAAGAGTGGTCCACTGTCCTTACCGAGGCTGCTGCCACTCACCTCTGCCCCCAGATTCGTGCCCTATTCGTCATCATCCTCATCTTCTGCCAACCAGCGAACCCTGCAAGCCTGTTTAATGACTTCTGGCCAGACTGGACAGATGACTTCAAGCGGAGAGCAGAGCAGAGTGCAACGGCCTTCACTGACCAGCAACTCAAAACCATGGTGAGACTGGATCTGCAAGTCCGCCTCCAGTCACATGAACATGACCTCCAAGACTTCCTCCTGGATAAAATGACAGATGAGGAAAAGGCCACTGTCCATGGGCTGGTCAATATCGAAGAGACGCTTATCCGTGAGGAGCTGGACTATGATGTGGCACAGCTGAAAGCCAACGTACAGGCATCCATTCCACAATTCACTGCTGCTCAACAACAGATTTACGACACTGTCATGACGGCAGTCCAGCAACAGGCCAGCTTACAACTCTTCATATCAGCACGTGGCGGTTGTGGTAAGACCTTCCTGCTCAATGCACTGCTGGACGCTGTGCGCAGTCTGGAACCCGGTGGCTGTATTGCCCTTGCCATGGCAACTACTGGCATTGCTGCACAACTCCTACACCTAGGGAGAACATTCCATTCACGGATGAAAGCACCTCTCCACCCAACAGAACACACACCCTTCCACATCACAGCTCAAAGCAGCCTAGCCAGGCTGGTGCGACGGGCACGCCTCCTGCTCATTGATGAAGCAACCATGCTGCACCGCTTCCTGCTGGAGGGACTTGACTACACTCTGAGAGACCTGACGAACAAGCCAGACTGTCCAATTGGTGGGGAAATCCTCATCTTGGCCGGCGACTTCCGCCAGTGTCTTCCAGTGGTTCAAGGGGCTAATCCTGCCCAAATCGTCAACAGCTGCCTCAATAACTCAGGCCTCTGGCAACACTTCCAAGTCTCCAGCCTCACAGAGAACAGGGTCAGGGCCAGTGAAAACCAACACCTGAAGGACTTTGACCAATGGACTCTCAGCATTGGTGATGGTACAGCCAACGATGAAAACAACTTCATCCCCATCCCAGATGACATGTATTTCCACATTCAAAGCAACACAGAGAATGACCACACAGCAGAGGAGTGCTCCATGAAAATGTTTTGCGAAACAATATTTCCCAATATGCCCAACAACTTCACTACTACCGGCTGGCTGGATGGCCGATCAGTGCTTGCCCCTACCAACAAGGACGTGGACACCATCAACGACCTAATGGAAACCTGGATACCAGGTCTGTCAACCAACCTGAGCAGTGCTGATACCCTGGAGAACTACCAAGACAGAATGCGGTTCAACGTGGAATATCTCAACACCCTCTGCCCCAGTGGATTTCCCAGGCACCTCATCACCCTCAAGCCTGGAATGCCCTTGATGCTACTCCGCAACATCAGCCCCAAAGACGGGCTCTGCAATGGCACCAAACTGTTTTTCCTGAGAACCCTCAACAACAAACTGCTGCTGTGCAAAATTGCAGCCACACAAAAGGAAGTCCTGATCCCTAGAATCAAGTTCATTGCTGATCCTCAACATTCCTACTTTGAGTGGGCCAGACGGCAGTTTCCAGTCCGCACCGCTTTTGCCACCACCATCAACAAATCCCAAGGACAGACACTTACAAGAGTGGGGGTCTGGCTTTCGTCCCCTGTCTTCACTCACGGACAGCTTTATGTTGCCAGCTCAAGGACAGGTAACCCAGAAGCTCTCACCTATGCCATAAAGCAGAAAGAAGGACAGCCGGAACAACATACTACCAATGTGGTTTTTCAAGCCTTGCTTCGCGCTGTGCTTCCTGGCCCTACAATCCCCATTGAGGTAAGGCTGTTGCATTGCTACATATGTCATTTCTGAATAATATAAAACTGCTGCTAACCTGAAGATGATTATGATCAAACAAATCACTATCCTTTGTTTCACGTCTGCCCTGGTGGACATGTTTCTCCCATTATGCAGGCTCTACTGACCAAAACTGCAGCTTCTTTTACTATTCACTGTTAACATTAACTCTCACATTTTGTGGTTGATTCATCCCTTATCTGTGTCTCCTTTTCTACAGGCTCAACCATGACAATCTCTGGAACCAGAAACACCCCTTCCACATCACCCCACTCCTCCACGCCCTCCTCTGGATCAGCTGCCCAATATAATTGTTCCTGCTCCCCGACAGCATAATCGGAGCAAATACCGGGCAGTGTGTATGAGCCATAACGTGATGACTACACTACACTAATAAGGACACATAATAATAACTAATAACTAGGGCTGTCAAATGATCACAGCTTCAAAATTAATTTAATCATGATTAATCACCATTCGAACTATGTCCAAAATATGCCATGTTTTCCTGTTTATTGTTGTGGAAATGGAAATATAAATGACAGAAAGCGGATATACATTCGTTTTTGAATGTTTTTTGTTTTCTAATGCATTTAGTATAGCCATGATGTGATGTGAGCATTTGTAGGCCTAGCCTACACTTTGAGTTAAATCAACACTGGCTTTTGGCCATGTAGACTGCGGTCCCCCAGGAGGAAGTCACTAATGTTGCTCTGGAGAGGGAAGTCTGGAACACTCTGGTGGAGCTGTTGCCCCCACGACCCGACTAGGGATAAGCGGTTGAAGATGGATGGATGGATGAATGGAGACTGGGGTCCCAGTCCAGAGATGAAAATCATAATAAAATGGCCTAGGCTACTTTCTATCAATTTAATTTGGGGGTCCTTGAAATTAAAATAGCTGAGAAGCAATGGGTTAAACTGTAGACTATAGTTAATTGAAATTCACAAAATACTAGAATGGCATTGTAGTGGACTGTAGTGAGAGGCGAGATTGTCTCTCCTTCATTGCGGGACTGCAGGACTAGTCTGGAGATAGTTAGTCGTGAATCAGCTTCAGTCAGT
>NC_139699.1:39802855-39855355 GCF_964188405.1 Protomyctophum parallelum
CAACATAATTCTACCTGGACTGCAGGCTATAAAAGTTGTCACATCATGTCTGAGTGTGTTTGCGCTGACTAATGCTCATTTTGCGCTGACTAAGGCTCATGCTTACTTTTTAATGTGTCAGTGTTGATTTCGTCGACTAGGGACCGGGCTACACTGGGGATGTAACGTAACTGTACCACGGGTGGAGGCGAACAGAAGCAGCTAGGTGGCTGCACCAACAATTTCTCCTGTCCCATGTAGTCTCACGTTACCACTACCAGACACGTTGACTCTCGCAATTTCCAAATGCTTCATCATACAGTCTGGACCAACGGAAGAGCCATCATGAGTAAAATATAAAGTGGAAGTGGAGCCTCCTCCCCACTTCCGTTTCGTCTTTACAGTCGCGCAAATTTATTCTAATATAAATAGAAATCATCTAAGCATATATAGCTTGTTGCCTAGCAGAAAAGAAAATACAAAAATAAAACTTAAAGATATTTTAAAATATATTTTCGTGAACGGAAATGGAAGCTTCCTTACTCAGCTCATGGGGGCTATAGTTCCAGACTCTATATAGCATTCGGAGATTGTGAAATAGTTGTCTGGCTACGCGAGACTATGTCCCATGGGGAGTTCCGTATTTACAGTTTTTTCCTCTGAAGGCGAGGCGAAGGGCCGTGTGGAAAAATAGAGCTCTTTTGTAAAAAAAATGACTCACGAGCGGAGCACCGTCGGTTGGTTCCACCGATTATAGTGGCAGTGTACCATTGCAGACTCCCGAGCAATTCTGCGCTAATTCTGTCCCCAGTGCAGGGCTCGAGATTAACGGCGTCCCGACGTCCCGGGGACTGTAAAATATCTATTTGGGACGTAAATGTATCTCATTCGGGACGGTTTCGGGACGAGAGGAGTTTTTACACTGAAAATGCGCATTTCGTGTGCAGCGATGAGCAGCATGAGAATTTGCCGTGCCGTCAGAGTCAGACAGTTGACAACAGCAACAACAACGCACACACTACATTCACCCAACGGAATCATAGGAATTATATTACTTTTGCCCCGTGGATGGGACATTTAGATTGAAAAACTATCGGTTGGAAGCCTGGATAAAACCATGGTTGTGTGCCACAGAAAGGTTCCATATGGACATGAGGCTACACTACACCAACGTTTAATGTTAGCTTCCATGCTAGGCTTGCTAACTGGCATCGACATTAAAGGACCTATATATAACATAAAATTCTACTTTTTCAATTTCTTTTGTGTTTTTGGAGCTCCCATGTGTGTTTTCTATCCCCACAAATAACCAATTTTGAAGAATCAGGCCTTCATGTCATATGGGTGTTTTAATGGAAATTGCTCTCAGAAACAGCTCAACTGATTTTGGCCTCATCGTGATGTCATCAATGTCACCCTACTTTGTATAATTCCTCCAGTCTTCAGTTGCAAATTTGCATTTCCACTTTGTTTACCATTGTTGATTTTCCAAGCTGGCATGGAATGGAAACAAGCCTGGTTTTATCTAGCATAATGACTCAAATATTAAATAATCTGCATACCCTCTCCACCCCAGGACAGTGTGGTACTGCAGCTAAAACTGCTTTCAAAGTTCAGAAAGAATTGACAAGGCCTGGTTATATCAGAGTGGTGATTGAGGCTCAAACCATTAGAAATAACTTTGAGGGACATAGACAATATGATTATTAAATATTAAAAGCAGTTTTAAAATGCATGTTATTTGCGCTTTAAATAATATGTTGGTATATATCATCTGAAGCAACAGACGTTTTCTGATGCTCAGATTGTTCTGGAATTGCTACCCCAACACTGTGGAATGCACACCCCAAAACGCTCTCATTCCACAGTTTTTATTGATTGTATTTATTATTATTATTATTATTTATTGATCCTTCGTCTTAGTATTCCCCCTAATAAAGTTGTTTTTATTTGTTTTCTCATGCCAACCATGTAATAGACATTTGAGTATTCATATACCTGCATTGCTGCACGTTATCTGTTGGTCTTGATCAAGTAGCCTACACCAAAGTTTTATAAGCTACTGTAGTCACTATTCATTGATTCACTGGTAGGCTACACCAAAATAACAAAATCCTTTTGAAAATAAATATCACTGTTCTCAGGTCGAATATTGATATGCGATTAAAATATGATTAATTTAGATTAATTAATTACAAAGCCTCTGATTAATTCGATTAACATTTTTAACCAAGCCCTATTTTTCATCTGGGAGCATTTTGACTAAATCAGTGTATCTACAGAAGAAACATGAAGCCAAACAAATAATGTACTGCATGTATTCAATACAGTACATTATTTGTTTGGCTTAATTGTATTTCTATTAAAATAGGAATACAGTTATTAATTTCACAATTTGAGTGGTGCTTTTTTGTACTTTTTTCCCCCCCGGGACGGTATACATTTACTTCGAGACGGTTCAAATTGTATATTGGGACGGTTCCGGGACGGTGGTGAAAAAAGTTAGTCTGGAGCCCTGCCCCAGTGTAGCCCGGCCGCAAAACTGGTAACTACGACGTAAAATGTCAACATTATTGGCATGTGCCATGTGCGGTAAGATCAGGATATGGCATTAGCTTTACCCCAGTTCTCTCATTCCTGAACGACCCGGTGAGTCATACCACTAATTTGAGTAAAAGGAAAAAGGAGCGCAGAATGCTGAGAGTGCATCATCATCTCTGTAAGGTTTTGGCTTTGGAGTCTGTGAATTGCAGATCAGCCATGATGAAATGCAACCAGAGAACTACAACTCCATGTAGTCCAAGTACAAGTAAAAGTCTCTAGCGCACTGCAGTGTTGAAAACACATTTGTCAACTGCCTTTTTTCACTGATGAAAGCTGAATAAAAAGTAAGCTATGATGACTAAAACATTTCATCAACAAATAAAAACTAGACTAAAATGTTAGGGAGGGACTAGTTGATAAGTGATCCAGTAGAACTAAAAGACAAGCCATACATGCGGGTATCACGGACCGAAAATAGCTGATCTACACGCTCACTGAGAGGGAGAGGAGGAGGAGAGAGAGAGGGGGAGAGGGGCTGCTGCTGTTTTTCTGAAATCTGAGCTGTGTGTAAGTTAAGAGAGAGGAGGGCGATATGACAGGAAAAGAGAGAGAGGGCGATATGACAGGAAAAGAGGGTGAGAGGGTGATATGACGGGAAAAGAGAGAATGATATGACAGGAAAAGAGAGAGAGAGGGCGATATGACAGGAAAAGAAAGTGAGAGGTACGTAATATGACAGGAAAAGAGAGCGAGGGTGATGGGTAATATGACAGGGAAAAGAGTGAGAGGGTGATATGACCGGAAAAGAGAGAGAGGGGGCGATATGACCGGAAAAGAGAGAGAGGAAAAGAGAGTGAGAAATGGCAGTATGAGATTGCAGGGCCTGCCCAAAGTCAGTCAGCAACCTGTCAAACTTCAGCCACAGGCCATATGTACGTAGTGGGGGACGATATCACTCTAGCCCTATTTTCTGCTCTGTATCTGTTAGCGTCTTTCACATTCTCCTCACTGTTGGCATTCCTTATCGATAATGGCTCCACATGCTATCTAGTGCTTTCTGATGTCCCATCACTTGCCCCCCCCTCCCTCCCTCCCTCCCTCCCTCCCGCCCGCCCTCCCTCCCTCGTCCTTTCTATCCATTCCACCGGGCAGTTTAGATTCATTTCCCTTCCCAGAACTGACAGTTTGACAGACTGTTGCTCTATTTGCTGAGTAAATATACATACACCCTATATATGCACTGCAGCGATGATGGGCCTCCCGAGATGTAACCACCTTTGAGAAGATCTTTCTATAGGAGAGAGGCTCATATCACAGGCTGCCCAAAGCAACTCAAATCAAAGTAGCCCAGTTAGTTATTCTGGTAGAAGATGATGCAACATAATTAACCCCAACTGTGTGGCTGAACAGACAAATCTGGATTCTTCATTACGACCGACACCATCAAGGCACCGCCAAAATAAATGTTTTGTCGACAAAATAAATGTTTTGTCGACAAAATAAATGTTTTGTCGACAAAATCAACTGTAGATTTGGTGGACTTTCACACCGGACATGTTTGGTTCGTTTAAAACCATGGTCCGCTTACCCCTTTGGTTCGGTTGGTGTGAACGTGCATCCGAACTCTGGTGCGGATCAAAGAAACGAACCATGGTCCGCTAAAAAAGGCCGGACTCTGTTCGCTTCCAAACGAACCACGGTGCGGTTCGTTACTGGTGTGAACGCATTCGGACTTTATAGAGGACCAAATACAGGACGAAAGCCAAAATAGCTGTCGGGCGTCGGCAGTTGTGAGGCTGCATTAATAATTAGTTATAAAAGCATGTATTTTTTACGGAGATCACTATTGATATGACAGCTGACATGTCTGATTTTAATAGTAGACGCATATATGTCGAGGCGCACTGAATTGTGAATTGTATGCATCAGCAGCAAGCACATTATTGTTCAAACACCTGCTCCTCTGTTCATCTGTTGCTCTTATTTGGCTAATAAAATAATTAATAAGAATTAATGCAATAGCAAGTTGTTACTGTCATGTTGCTGTTCTCTTCTCTGTCTGTGTGACTGAAGGTTGCCCCAAAATTTGTAGACAGTGATTTCCCCTCATGTTCTTTTTCCCCTCACCATTTGGTTCGCTTAACATGTCCACGTGTCATTTGTTTACATATTTGGTACGCTTTACAAAGTCGAGTGTGAACACCAAACGGACCAAAATCAAAATGCAAATATTTGGTCCTTGGTCCTTGATCCGGACCTTCTAAGCGAACTTTGGGTGTGAAAGTCTTATATTTAGTCGACTAAAACTAAAATCAAAAAGTCAATACTGATTTTAAAAAGACAGATTTAGCTACCACATACTGTATGTCGGACGTCTGTGAACTTCCCTTGCAAACTGCTAGCTTCATCACATCAGAGAATTGGTTATTTATGCATTCTACGTTATTGAAAATAAGTGCTTCCAAATTCTGAAGAATTGAGATCACGATTCAAAATGTTTCCATGAAAATATTTATTGTCTTTAGTCTGTCTCTGTAGCTGCTGAACATTACATTCAAAATGAGGCACCTGGAACTAGTACTGTGGCTTTAAACAGACAACATCAAAGAGCTTGACTTGAACCTCTCTCTCTCTCTCTCCTCTCGTCCCTCTCTTGTAGCAAAAACATAAGACTAAGAGTAACTCAAATTAATTGGACAGCTAAACAGTGCTGCACGATTCTTGCTCCAATTTAGAAATGAGATCGCATATGTGTCCGAATCTAGATGCAACCTTTTTTTTCCGATTAATAAGCAATAAATGTCTATGGTGGATTTTTATGAAACAAAAACTTTGCATTGCAGAAAGAAAGACGATAATTCAAGCTTTCCGTAAAGCTGCAATATTGTTGAGTTTAACGTTGTTTATTACAATCAGATAGGACTTTTCTGTTTGGATGTATGGGCTGTCAAGGCCAGAAGTTTGTTTTTTGCCACTCAGTAGTAGGCGTTCCCGCATAACTTCCGGGTATGATGTCACAGTCACACACATGTATAGCCTCCATTAATACATGATGCTACAGGTTGAAATGGAAACGCACTGACCACACCTCTGTGCTCTCCATGGAGATGGAGAAGTCCACTTCCTGTGTCCACTCCCGCCACAATGACCCCGGGTGGACCGAACAGGAAGTGCTTCTCCATAACAACACCATCATTGTTACAACGTACTATTTTACTCAAGAGCACAGTAAACGTCATACTGACAGGTTGAGCATGGCCATGACATGAGAAATAGCAGGTGGTGGGAAAAGTACTCAAGTGTTTAAGTAAAAGTATCAATACTGCACTGCACTCAATTACAAACGCGCAAAAGTATTGGTATCAAAAGTAGAAAGTAATCATTATGCAGAATGTGCCATTTCACAAGTTTTCAAATGTCCTAAAAATCTTCTGAAAATAGCAGATCTACAAGCTCACAATGTGCTGCGGTGCGACACATTGTGAGCTTGTATCTACTACTTTCAAATGCCTGAAATGTATATACTGAAGTGATTAATGTATGTTTTGTAATAATTTGACAAAATCTGACAATATAATATAAATCTGAACGGAAATTGGGAGCCCAGCAGTTTCTGAATTACTAATAAAATAGTATTACTACTAGTACTACTACTAAAAAGTGTGACACATGTTACACAACATTTAAGAGTCACTTGTGAGTCGTGACCAACCACACACCACACTAGCCTCTTTTACACAGTTTAAGGACTTAGGTGGGAATTTTGTGCTTTTATTCCACCCCGCTGTTCTCTATAACAGGGTTTCTCGAAGTGGGTGCCGTGACGCAAGTCCAAGGGTGCCCCAGGATACTGATCAATATCACTTTGACTCTATACATATTATTACTCGCACTGTACTTGTGCATTCTTTTTCAATCTAATGTAAGTAGTAAGTACTCTCTTCGCCAAAAATAGCTGAGCTACAATATCACAAGCTTGTTTGTAGATCAGCTATCTTTGTCGAATGAATGTCCCCCCCAGTATAAGGATGCTGTGGTTTAACATCAAGTATAAAGTTATTTTCAATCTGTCGTAATGGAAAGTGATATATTCTCTCAAGTTGTCATCGTCACATACACACTCTGCTCTGTAAAAAGGTAGTAAAAGTAAAAGTATCAATACTGCAATTTAGAACACACACACACACACACACACACACACACACACACACACACACACACACACACACACGTGTATATATGAACCTTTATTGAGAAAGGATATCCCCTTGAGATGTATCATCTCGTTTTCGAGGGGGTCCAGCAACATACAGCAAATACAATACAAGACAATACAAGTACATTCATACATAATCGAGGACAAAACAAACAACAAAGAAAGCTCTCCCAAAACTAGCCGCTCCCATCCCACCTATTCCCCGCAACATTGTATCAATAAGTCAATATAGTAATGTATACAAGATGATGAACATACACCGGAACAACAGGCCGAGCATCATGACAGATATTATTAACAACATTGTCATTACATCATGACCAAGTACAAACATGCACTTGAAAATAGTAAATAGTAAATAGTAAATAGTAAATTTGCCGCATGATGTAAGGAAAGAGAGAACAATCAGAACAATCGGAGGCAGTTAGAAACAGGAGCATGGTGTTTGGAGATGAGTAATGATAGACACTTTAAAAATATTGAAGGAGTTAATGGATCTGAGGGAACTGGGGAGATTGTTCCAGTCGACAGGAGCTTTAAATTTAAAAGCACGCCGACCAACTACTTTTCTGATGTTGGTGGGGACTATAAGGTAAAGATGGTCTGTGTGCCTCAGGTTGTATGGTGAGCTGAAGGGACGTAGATATTGTTTTAGATATTCCGGGTAATTAAAGTATATGCATTTAAAGACAAATAATAGTTAGTGAGAGTGTCTTCGAGCTTTTAGTGTTAGCCAGTTGAGGGACTCATACATGGTACAATGGTGGGTCATATAGGGACACCTCAGTATAAATCTACAGAGATTGTTATATGTTACGTTGAGGGGATAGAGGTGTGTATCGGAGGTATTTTGGTAGACAATGTCAGCATAATCTAGGATAGGGAGAATTAGTTGCGAGATGATTCTTTTTCTGACCTGAAGGGTGAAATAGTTAATAGATCGATAGAGAACTTTCAGGCTGAAATTTACTTTCTGGATAACAGAGGTGATGTGAGGCTTGAATGTGAGTTGAGGGTCGAGCCAGAGGCCGAGATATTTAAATTCGACAACCTTTTTGAGCTGTGAGCCGTCAGCAAATGTAATTGCTAGAGGCAAAGAAGTTGGTATTGTGGAAAAGAGCATGCTAACAGATTTATTTTTATTTAATATCAGCTTGTTAAGATGGAACCATCTTTGAACTGCATCAAAGTCAGCCTGTAATGTACGCTGGATTTGGGCAGTGTCAGAATTTGATGAATAGATGACTGTGTCATCGGCATATAATTGAATTTGGCAATCGGAACAGATTGTGGGCAGATCATTTATAAAAATGGAAAAAAGCAGAGGCCCCAAGGAAGAGCCCTGGGGTACGCCTTTCTCCATAATTCTAAATTCCGATCGGTTCCCCTGATACGAGACACACTGACGTCTAAGATGGAGATATGAGTTAAACCAGAGAACTGATTCTCGGGAGAGACCAATGGAGTGTAATTTGTCGAGGAGTAGGTAGTGGTCTACAAGATCGAATGCCTTGGTAAGGTCGATAAATATAGCACCTGTGAGCATGCCGTTTTCGAATGATGAGAACGTATCATTTGTAAATTGTGTTGTAGTTGTGGAAGAATTGGGTCTGAAGCCAGATTGAAATGGAGATAAAATGTGAAAGTTATTGGCATACTCGGAGAGTTGATTAAAGATTAACTTTTCAAATATCTTTACTGCGCTATTTATAATAGAAATTGGTCTATAGTTGTTGAGATCGTGAGGATCCCCAGCTTTATGTAGGGGGGTGATACTGACACATTTCCAGAATGACGGAATTTCACATGTTGATAAAGAAAGATTAAATAAATCAGAGAGTGGGAATGAGAGAATGTGAGGTGCAATTTTCAGGAATTTGATCTCTAAACCAGCAGCACCTGACCGTAACTCCCGGATTGCCAGTTCGACATCAGTTGGAGTGATTTTGGCAAAAGAGAAGGAGCTACCAACTCTGGGGTTATTCGGGGGGGCATGAGAATAAGGTGGGCCCGATTGGGAGCTGCAAACAGAGGAGAAGTGGTGACTAAAAGCATTGGCTATTATGGAAGGATCGCCAGTTAGCCCGTCATTGATCTTAATGAGATTAGGACTTTTACTTGTTTTGTTAAATATGTTGTTAATTCTGTTCCAGAAATTTTTTGGGGTTGTTGAAATCATTATTTAGGCAGTCCTTGTAGAAATTTGCTTCGGCATTTCTAGTTTTGGTTTTACATGTGTTCCTTAAATGTTTATATGTATTCCAGTCAGACGAATCATTTGATGATCTATATTTTAGCCAGGCCTTGTCTCTCTGTTTGAACAGTTGAATGAGTTCACCATTAATCCAGGGTAAGTGTCTACCTTTAACCTTGATGGAAATCCAGGGGGCATGTTTGTCTATGACTTTGTTAAGTTCTGTATAGAGGAAGTTTCAAGCGTCTCCAACCGAAGGTATTAAATGAAAGCGATTCCAGTTAATGTAGAGTAAATCATGGGTAAAAAGTTCATTGTTTAAATTTTTTAACTGTCTTACTTTTATGTATCTTGGTGGTAAACGAGGTAATTGGATCTTCCACACACAAAAAATGATTGAATGGTCACTGAAGCAGTCGGGTAATACCCCGGATTTTGTAATTCTGTCTGGATGAGAGACAAGAATCCAATCTAGCAGAGATTTAGTTAAATGAACAGGATCGACTCTGGTAGGTTCGCTAATGAGTTGGGTGAGATTACTGCTGTTGATAGTATTACGGTCCTGTTGGATGATGACCTTTCAAGCCAATTTTGAGGAATAAGCTCCTAATGTTCACATGTATGATATATAAACCTTTCATAGTTTATGAATTTCAGAAGTAAGGGGATGTCCATCAAATACGTGTACATTAGTATACATTACAGGAAAATAACAGTAATGAGCTGGGCTGATGGTGGGAAGAGCAGCGCACGGGAGAGCACGAGACACACGCACGCACACACACAGACATCACAAGCGCACACACAAAAAATAAAAATAAAGACAGGGTGGAGCAGAACAATATGGAGCTCAGCGTCTAGCAGAACTCAGTCTGCAAAATTAATATATCAGGGGATAGCTCTGGAGCAAATAGTTTCAACGTTTACTGGTGGTTTTCTTAAAGGGATTGTGACATTAAAAAAAGGTTTTGGAATTGTTCTTGTTTTTTTTAGGTTTTCTAATCTCAATTGCACCCAAAAAACAAGAACTTTTAACATTCAGTAGATTTTCTGTGATCTGGGGGTTTCTGGCTCAAACAGGTGCTCTGATTTGCCGGCAGTAAGTGACATCACTTACTGCAAATCCCATATATGTCAATGGGATTTGCCAGCAGATGTCACTGTTTCACTGTGTTGCCTGTTTTCATTGTAGCTCAAAAGTCCCAAAAAAACCCAAAGAAAACTTCAGACCACAGAAAATCCACTGAATGTTCAAAGTTCAGGTTTTTGGGTGTAATTGAGGTCATAAAACCTAAAAGAAAAAAGAAAAAGAAATGAAAATGAATGTCATAAAACCTTTAACAAAAATTAAATTAAATGAATAGTGATAATAATAATAATAATGACAATCGTCGATAAAAAAAAATAAAAAAAAAATAGAAAAAGTGCCCTTCTGGGCACAGGTCTCCACCAGGTTATCCACAGATCCGTGCAGTTAGAGGTAAAAACACTTTTCGGCCAGTTATAGCGCCACCTTGAGGCTGAGTTGAAATTGTTCATGTGGCATTTGGTCCTCGGCCTAGTGGGAATGTGGGTGCACAATTTCACGGAAATCACGCGATGTGTTCATGATTTGCAGCATTTTGTTTGAAACTGAGCACTCCTGTGAACTTTGGAAGCCAATCTTAACCAATCAGGATGGAGTCTGATAAATCTGAAAGACCCGTTTCGTTGAATGGCTCTAGAGAGACTGTGTACCAATTTGCGTGATGTTTGGACAAAATCTGTAGGTGTACTGTGCAAAAACTTGTTTTGCACAAAGCGGCCTTCTGGTGGCGCTATAACAGGCCGTTCTGGAAAGTTTGGGGCAGAGGTTCATGGTTGGCATCCAGGGAGTGTGTGTGCAAAATATGGCATCGACCGGGTTAACGGTGGCCGAGATTAGCTGTTCACGGACACACGGACACACGGACGGACGGACGGACACGCGGACGGACGGAGTGCAAAACATACTCTCCCCACATGCCTTCGGCCTGGTGGAGACAATATATATATAATAAGGAAAGGATAGAAACCAAAAGCATTTAAATAAATGTGGGGTCTAAAGTCCTGAGTATTTATCCCCTTTGGCAGGCTTTTTGCAACTTGCCTATAGCTCTTTTCAGAGCGCAGTACTCAGGTGTCGTAGTATTTCACGACAGTTCCCAGCACAGGAACTTACTTCACTGCAAGACGATTTACGGCATAAACAAAGATGGCGGCCTCCGTTCGACAGCTACACCGTTTTAAAACAAACTAATAAAAAGGAAAAAAAAGTCACTTTTACGTCTCGGGACCGCAGTACTGATAAGCAATCAGTATGCAACTAGGCAAGTTCATGTAGAGAAAGTATAGATAGGCCTTACATGACGAGATGGAGAGAGAAAATGAAGTTTATCACCGGCAGGGTATGGAGATCTCACCGGGACACCGGGACATCGCGAAGGAATGTCTCGGCGTCTTCGGGGCAGGAGAAGAATACGAGTTTGCCTTGGACCATTATTTTAAATCTACACGGGTAGAGTAGGGACTAGTATTGGAGGGTGCCTTCTTGGCATTTCTTCTTGATTGGGTCATACATTCGGCGCTTCTGCATCAGGGCAGCACTGTAGTCTGCATAGATATGGATACGTCTCCCCTTGAACAGCAGCTCACCCTTCTCCCGGGCAAGTCGTAGGATCCTCTGCTTATCCTGGAAATTAAGACATTTCACCAGGATTGGCCTCGGGCCCGCTTGGGAATCCTGACGACGAGCCGTCGGGTTGCGGTGTATTTTCTCGATGACCGGCGGGGCTGGGAAGTTCTCCTTGCCGAACAGATGGGGGATCAGTTTGTTCATGAAGCCCATGATGTCGTCAGCCTCCTCCCGTTCTGGTACGTGCAGGAAACGCAAGTTCGAGGACCGGCTTCTATTCTCGGCGGCGTCGGCCTTCTCCCTCATGTGTATGCCAGAAAGCCGATATGTAGGAAGCAAATGCCAGCATGAATCAGGCTTTTTTTCATAGCCTAGTGCAGGTAAACAATGAATTACCATAATTAAAATCATGGCAGGTCCCACAGCCTTCAAGTCTGTGGTCACTACCGTCACTTACATGTCCAGTGATGTAAGTCAGTGATATATTAACAGGATACAGAGCTGTTTACAAACGTATACCCAAGTGTTGCATATCAACAGAAACTAATTCATATTTTGCAACCTGAGGGTATGAAGATCTGCTCGACAATCCTCATGGTCAATTAACTCTGTCGAATTCTATCAAAGGATTAGGTTATGAAGTGCTGCATGTCATGACGCAGAAGAAATCCTTCCTCGAAGGCATTGTACTTCTAACATAAGTCAACTCTCTGCATCATCATAATGGTAAATGGTGCATTTATATAGCGCTTTTATCCAAAGCGCTTTACATAGATTGTGCATTACATTCACACACACATTCATACACCGATGGAGGGTGAAACCATGTAAGGCTCTTCTGCTCTTCGGGGGCAGTTAGGGGTTCAGAGTCTTGCTCAAGGACACTTCGACACTAACTCTGGGAGAGCCCTGGATCAAACTGGGAATGTCACAGTTACCATCCGGCCTCTCTACCAGCCACTCTACCCCTCAGCCACTGCTGCTCTACTAAGATGAGTGAACTCTCTGCATCATTATCAAAGATACAGCCAAACACTTAGTCTAAAAGGATTTCACCAAAAAAAGTCCTTGCAGTCTTGTTTCCATTCAGGTCCTGAGGTATTCAATTAATAATCAAGTGGTTCAAGGTGTTCAGAAATGTTGTTGCAGTGACTCAAGAGGCATCGCTTCCAACTGAATGTACAGCACAATGTTTAGCAGCAAGCACATCTGCTTAACGCATTAGGGAGGACAAAAAAGCATTATCCATAATTACAGAGCAGCGAGATCCTCCAGCCTGTGTGAGGAGGAGGATGGGGGCTGATCGCTGACTGCCTGCAGAAGAGACAGACAGCAGGCTTTTGAAATGTGAGCCTTGCTGGTGCAACCGTCAGAGAGCCGCAATGCACGGAGAGACGGCAAAGAAGGCTGCAGTGGTGGCTACAAGCTCATTTCAAAAGATTTGTATACATTTGAAAACTTGAAAACGGGACATTGCAGCGGGTTTGACTCCCAATCCCGACGACCTTTGCCACGTGCATGTCACCCCCAATCTCTCTCCCCATTTACTGTCACCATACTGTACAGTGTACACTATCCAATAAAAACATATATCTTATAAAGAAAGAACTGGACATACTTTTTACTTTTATGTTTGGTACTTTAAGTACATCCAAAGGTATTGACGCCTACCTTTGGACTTTTACTCAAGTACATTTTTTATTCTGGACCTTTACTTTGTTATTGTAACAGAGTATTTCTATTTTCTACATTGCAGTATTGATACGTTTACCTAAAGAAAAATGTGTGCACTTTTTCCACCACTGCGATCAAGCAGAGCTATGGTTGCAGGCTTCACTGAGATGACTCGAGATGTTGGCGAGAGAAGCACCGCGCCTGCCGGCCGGGGAGATCTTCTGAGGTTAGGGGTAAAGTGGTTTGTGCCTAAAATGCTTCATTCTATTTCCAAAGTTTGAGATCATGTGATTCCACTATGAATTTTAATAAACCATCATATTTGGCTAAAGCATGGTCAAACAAAACTGTATGCAACAGCATTTACTAAATTCAGATCAGCTGCATAGCCACAGTGGTTCCCAAACTTTGTAGCTTGAGACCCCAACGATAAATGAAATGTTTGCCCGAGACCCAAACTAGTACAAATAGCAGATCAAAAATTGCAGATAAAAATAGCAGATATACAAGCTCACAATGAGCTTGTTGGTCTGTAGCGTATAGCCTACATGTCAGCGCGTACACGTGTGCATGTTGCACAAGGCGTTGGTATAGCCTACACGTCAGGGCGTAGCATAATTATAGCCTACATGTCAGGGCGTAGCATATAGTCTACACACGTCAGATCGTAGCATATAGCCTACACGTCAGGGCGTAGCATATAGTCTACACGTCAGATCGTAGCATATAGCCTACACGTCAGGGCGGAGCATATAGCCTACACGTCAGGGCGTAGCATATAGCCTACACGTCAGGGCGTAGCATATAGTCTACACGTCAGATCGTAGCATATATCCTACACGTCAGGGCGTAGCATATAGCCTACACGTCAGATCGTAGCATATAGCCTACACGTCAGGGCGTAGCATATAGCCTACACGTCAGGGCGTAGCATATAGTCTACACACGTCAGATCGTAGCATATAGCCTACACGTCAGATCGTAGCATATAGCCTACACGTCAGGGCGTAGCATATAGTCTACACGTCAGATCGTAGCATATAGCCTACACGTCAGGGCGGAGCATATAGCCTACACGTCAGGGCGTAGCATATAGCCTACACGTCAGGGCGTAGCATATAGCCTACACGTCAGGGCGTAGCATATAGCCTACACGTCAGGTAAATGGTGCCTTTATCCAAGGCGCTTTACATAGATTGTGCATTACATATGCATTACATTCACCCATTCATACACCGATTGCGGCAGAAGCCATGCAAGGTACCAACCAGCACATCGGGAGCAATTTGGGCTTCAGTGTCTTGCCCAAGGACACTTCGACATGTAGACAGGAGGAGCCGGGATTCGAACCGCCGACCTATGGATCATTGGACGACCTGCTCTACCTCCTGAGCCACAGTCGCCCAGGGCGTAGCATATAGCCTACAGGTCAGAGCGTAGCATATAGTCTACACGTCAGAGTTATTATTATTATTGTTATTATGGGTTGCCTTGCCTGTGAACGTCTTGTCTTTTAAAGTCCCTCTTTGTTAAGTGGGTTTAATTGTCAATCTCTTTGAGAATCTCTCATGTTGAGCTTATCTCCTGTTCACTGTCAGTTACCCTCAACTATCTCCACCTCTCCTCCCATCCTGCCTTGTTCTCAGACACTACACAGACTACTGTAAAACTGAAAGTTATCTACGCCGGTCTTTGTGCTGTGAGAATTTATAAAATTACCACCTATGCAAATATGTTCAGAAACTTTCTCCACCTCACTTTTTCACTAGCGTACAATCCATAATAAAATTACATACCATGTTCCATAGCATTAAACCATAGCATTTATTTATTTTTTGTTACATGCAGTGGATGCAAAAGAAACTTGAAGTTGGGGCAGTAATGGCCTTAGTAGTTTATGTAGTTGACGTTCATGCAGGCATGGTATCACAGACTGATTTCATACTAAAATAGCAGACCTACAAGCTCACACAGTGTGTCGACGTAGCCTTTTAGGTGCGTGACAGGTCGCCGTGCGTCGGAGCATAAATCAGGCTTTAATGGTAGCACCCGACTGTGTAAATGGCTAGTATTGTCCTATTACACAAGAGCACATACCTAGGGATTAGCCATAGACCCTGTCCTGTGGACCAGCATGGACACAGGGGGCCACAGTAACTATTGTCACAGCTGTTTCACCGCACGCACGCACACACACACGCACACCAGAACTCCTGTTTCTAATGTACCACCACACAGTCAATATCCTGAGCAGAGGAGCCATCATCACAAATCCGGAGTTTTCTTTCTACAAGCAAGCATACTGGAATGTTCAGTGAAAATGTTAAAATGTGCCACCAATGGCGATTGAGTATGTTCACGTTACTTGTTATGTATACAGTATATGTAGTCTGTGTACCTGCCAAATTGTGACACAATCAATACATAGGGTTGCACATACCTGTTGCACGAATGCGCATGCCTGGTCAAAATAAATGTTTTTTCCTCCAGATTCTGTCCAAAAATCCTCAGTATGTCCATAGTCATGTGCTCAAGACGGATCTGTCCGATATTTCATATTCCATTCTAATTGGCTTAACATTGGCTTACAAAGTTTGCAGGACTGGCCCGTTTTGAACAAAAAGCCTCAAATCATGAACGCAGCGTGCAATTTACCCTAAGCAAATTTACGTGAAGTTTTTCGCACTTTCCTACTAGGCTGAGGAATAAATCCCACCCTTTTCACATTGGCCTGTTATAGCGCCACCAACAGGTAGATTTTTGCAAAACAATTTTTTGGAACAAAATGCCTCAAATCATCCAATTGCCATCAAAGGCATAAGAAGAAATGACACACTATTCACATTGACCTATTATAGCGCCAACAGGAGGCCACAAAAACCTGACCTGGCCTAATGGAGAAAAAGAAAAAGTGCCCCAAGGGGCACTTTTTCTAGTTTTATCTGTATCATGCTGACTAACAATTTACAATTTAGGCATTTAGCAGACGCTCTTAATCCAGAGCGACTTACAATAAGCAAAAACAAAAGCATGGCAATATATCACATACATAAAAAGTAGTTATCATGAAGCATGCATAAGCTAAGAGCGTAACAGTGGAATATCTATATAATGAAACTATACATATAAACTATACATACTATACTATACATATATACTATAAAGTGCTATGACTACATAAAATGCAAGTCTATATAAAATTTATAAAATGCTATCTAAGTCTACATTAAGTTCTATCTAAGGGGCTAGGGTAAGTGCCTAAGCAGAGTCCACCAGCATTGCGTACCAAGCAACACCTCCAGCTGCTCCTCTGAGAACTAGCCCAAGAAGGTTATGTGCACCCCTGTCAATGCACAAATCGATAGCCCTATCTCATGATTCCCAAGAGGAAATAAATGTTCTTAGAATTGACTGACATAATCTACCTCATCTTCTATAAGGTCGGGTGGGTTTGAAGCAAGGCTGCGTAATGCACGTCACATCTCTGTAGAAACTATCAGGAAGACATCCAAATGGAGATTAACAGTCAGTTGAAACCAGTAAGTGCCATCATCCCTCATGCTGTGGGATTCAAAAACACGTCACTGCCGCTGCACTAGTGGTGACACATCTGATCAGTGGTCTGGGATGAACTGCCGGTATCAACATCAAGGACAATTAATTTGTAAAAAGGATAATTTACCGTTTGTAAGCAATCAAATCATCTCCATTTTTGCAAAGAGCCATGAAAAGGATATCATGTGTTTGGTTTCTATTGTGACTTGCATCAAGGCACCCTTTAAATGGCCTGGGCCGGCCTAAGGATTAACGGTCCAGGCACCTAGGCTGGTAATCCTGACAGCGTGTCGCAGGTTCGAGTCCCGATCCTGACAACCTTTGCTGCGTGTCTTGTGTCTTTCCCCCCATCTCACTACCCGTTTCCTGTGTTTTATCAAATAAAGGCAAAAAGCCCCAAAAATAACTTTAAAAAAAAGAATACTTTCATATTTGGAATTTATCGATATCACTTCAGTTTAACCACTTAGACCCCTCTATACTTAGTCAAATGGACCCGAGTTAAACTGTACTTGGTGCGTTCTATTTCAGCCTACAAAACTTCACCAAAAATAGAGCTTGTAGATCGGCTATTTTTTGGTGAATGTTCCCCCCAGAATAAGAATGCTGGGGTTTAAGTGGTTAAAGACCTAGTGTAATTGTCTCCACCAGGCCGAAGGCATGTGGGGAGAGTATGTTTTGCACTCCGTCCGTCCGCGTGTCCGTCCGTTTGTGTGTCCGTGTGTCCGTGTGTCCGTGAACAGCTAATCTCGGCCACCATTAACCCGGTCGATGCCATATTTTGCACACACACTCCCTGGATGCCAACCATGAACCTCTGCCCCAAACTTTCCAGAACGGCCTGTTATAGCGCCACCAGGAGGCCGCTTTGTGCAAAACAAGTTTTTGCACAGTACACCTACAGATTTTGTCCAAACATCACGCAAATTGGTACACAGTCTCTCTAGAGCCATTCAACGAAACGGATTTATCAGATTTATCAGACTCCATCCTGATTGGTTAAGATTGGCTTCCAAAGTTCACAGGAGTGCTCAGTTTCAAACAAAATGCTGCAAATCATGAACACATGGCGTGATTTCCGTGAAATTGTGCACCCACATTCCCACTAGGCCGAGGACGAAATGCCACATGAACAATTTCAACTCAGCCTCAAGGTGGCGCTATAACTGGCCGAAAAGTGTTTTTACCTCTAACTGCACGGATCTGTGGATAACCTGGTGGAGACCTGTGCCCGGAAGGGCACTTTTTCTAGTTAAAAATATGTTTTTCACACTTTTAGACCATATCCGTGGTCATCATATGGGCATACCTAACAATGGATGCCAAAAAAATTGGAAGATTTCCAATTTTGTGAAAGTCCATAAAATCCAATTTGAATTACTTCCTTTGAACGAAAACGTGATGCGTGATGACGTGTCGAGGCTCACATGAATACAAATTAAGCTTGATTTAATTCATGGGTATTATTCCCTTTGCTGCGCATCCGTCCAAACACAGGTGTTTTTGATTACAGAACTACTCCGTTTTTAGTCTCATTCAAGATGACATCCAGACAGTATCAACTCGTTTTAAACTTAATCAGCACGCTAAAATATGTATCTGAAAACATTATAGGTTAGAAATAAGCCATGAGCTTTGCTGCCCATCTCTGTGACATGTAAACAAACCACTCTGCATGTGCGCGTGCGATTCGTGCATGAGACGGAGCTGCATCCCATAGCCTAGAGGGATGCGGCGTTCTTATCAGCTTTCCTTTTCAGAGTGAAACTTCAAAATACAATGCCTGTATTTTTCATTTCACTAGGTCTTTAAACACCAAGCATAAAACTTATGTTCACTCTATCCTAAATGTAAACAATATTCTCTTCAGTTTTCCCCGTGACATACACATACTGTATCTGTGGGGGATTTACATATTTACGTAGCGTTAATATGACAAAAAGGTGTTATAAAAGTAACAGTGTAATTCAGGTGGTGCCGTGGATGACAAAAGGTTATTTAGAGGGTTGACCTGAGAACCACTGGTATGGGATATTATGCGTTTGGTTTCTTTTCTATAGATCTCCTAATACACATACAGTATATACACTAGTATCCAGCGAGGTCATTGCACAGCACAACAGACAAATACTGTAGAGATATGGAACAGAATGAAATTGATTTGAAAACTGTTTCTATGCAGGAGGTGTTTTTTTCCCCCTAGGAGCTACGGTACTTTCACTGCATGCCCTTCAAAGTTTCCTGTGATTGTTCGAGCACGTAAGTCACCACGGGGGTTTTGTCAACAGAAAGTGATTCAAACACAAGGCTCCAACCTTCTTCTTTCTGAACAAAATGTCGGAGCATACAAGATTTATTGCAAAAGTAAATTAACTTGTAAGAGTGAAATTCAGAAAACCAAACTAAACAATCTGGTTATGTTTGCAAATTGCAAAATTGCAAAAGGACAAAACAATCCTTCTCTGCATCTCTCCCTTCAGTCATGGTTAGCACCGCAGCAGAGTTAATGAGGGGAAATGCAAAACGCGGGGAAACTGAGCCTTTGAGGCCAAAGCCTCCCTACAAATAATGGCCTGCCAAAGAAAGGGGAGCTTTGTTCAGTGCAACACAAGCAGGTTCCTCTTTAATGACTTCATGTTGCATGCCAATCACTTACGCCATACAATCTCATCATGCATGAGACCATGGGGGCACAATACTTCTCAGGTCATCCTATCCGTGGTCCTATCCGGTAGAGTGTGCAGCATGTGACATGTGTCCACTACAGCCCTCCCCAGGCCACACGGCTATTCACTTGTTTAGGGGGAGAGGCACCTCAGTACAGGGATTGATGCTGGGCTCAGGCCCCGAAGCCCGTCCATCCGCAAAACGTTTTAATCGTATGTATTTCTGTTTCGTCCACAGCGAACCGGCATTGTGGGTGACCGAATAAGCTACACCACACTTGCGTCTCCGTGTGTACAACAAATAC
This sequence comes from Protomyctophum parallelum, assembly GCF_964188405.1. Classification (NCBI taxonomy): domain Eukaryota; kingdom Metazoa; phylum Chordata; class Actinopteri; order Myctophiformes; family Myctophidae; genus Protomyctophum; species Protomyctophum parallelum. The sequence continues at coordinate 39,822,642 of NC_139699.1, forward strand.
GCATCTTTTAGGCTAATAACTATTATAATATTCTTATTTTGTTTGACCATGACTACTAAACTACTAAATGACTCAGTCTCCAGGTTTTCTTCAGAATATGAATGACACTGATTTACTACAACCGTACAACACTATGTATGGCACATTATGAGTCCACTAGAGTGGTTCTCAAACTTTTTTATTTTCAAGGACCCCCATAACTCTGAAAGTGCAGAGCGACAGACCTGTTGTTATGGTCATTCAGAGATAGCAGATATTATTGTCCACTAATTTTGTATGTCTATGGCAAAAATGGAATTTTGACAAACATGTCCACCACAAGTCAACATGGCAACATTACACCCTGCTGTAAATTCATGTTCATGTTGCATGAAAAATTATGCAGTTCATAAACAGCTACAAAAAAGCTATAGCTATTATAATGACATTATTTAAGCACTGACTCCTAGCCCAAATGGAACAGAAGGCAGTTACATTCAGATACATGTGCTCTTTGTGTCCCAATTCTCTTTTAATAGCTGCTGGGACTATGTTGCTAACTTGTTCTAAAATAAAAGGCAGCCCATGCAGGCCAGAAGCTCCCGGGGTGTACTGTACAGTCACAGTCACACTGCAGTCTATTTCAATGGCAAAGAGGATTGCAGGTTATGTATAAAGCATGGGTTATTTTTACTCCCGATTCATATTTCATGACTGTGCATTTCACAAGTGCAGACTGCCAGAGTGATGTTGCTTTTTTCTGCATCAGTAGTGCATCAGCCAGTCTGACATCTTAAGGCCTATTAATACTCCAGTTTTAGGTTATAAGGTGACCACCGAAACTACAACATAACGTCATGCCGTGGTGGTAAGCGAGTCAAGCGATTCACCCGTAACCCCAACACTTCTCTGTTTTTACTAACCACTGTTTAGGTGGTCATCTTAACACCTAAAACTGGAGTAAGGATAGGCCTTAAGACAGTTTGCATGTGATTGGCCAGTTGTCGCTGTGATTGCCATACACTTGATAGTTCTCATTTTTGCAACTATGCCTAAACATAGGCTCGGGAGGCGGGAGCCAATCAGACACTGTGTATCCTATAACATTGGTGCCCACTAGGACAGACTTCAGACAAATACCGTCAGCATTGAGGAAAAACAAAAGTTAATGGATGGAAGGAAGGAAAGATCACACTCTTGATCGGATCCAACACAGCAAACCTCCAATTCCAAACTAAGACTTTATCAACCAGAGATTGATAAAGGAAATAACACAACATACTCTCTTCCTTCCTTTATAAAGAGAGGCCTCCGTTTATCCAAATAAAGCCTGCTGATGTGATACAAACGAGGGCCTGTCATTCACAAATAGCAGACCAGGGGACCGGTGTGGTGTCGGATGTCCAGGGAGAAGGACCAGTTGCTGCTAGTGCTGGCCTGGTCCGTCTCTCTCTCATGCTACCCCAGGGTCTCTCTCTCATGCTACCCAGTCCCCAGTGTCTCTCTCTCATATTGTACCCCAGGGTCTCTCTCTCATGCTACCCCAGGGTCTCTCTCTCATGCTACCCCAGTGTCTCTCTCTCTCTCATGCTACCCCAGGGTCTCTCTCTCATGCTACCCCAGTGTCTCTCTCTCTCTCTCTCATGCTACCCCAGTGTCTCTCTCTCATGCTACCCCAGTGTCTCTCTCTCTCATGCTACCCCAGGGTCTCTCTCTCATGCTACCCCAGTGTCTCTCTCTCTCTCTCTCTCTCTCATGCTACCCCAGTGTCTCTCTCTCATGCTACCCCAGGGTCTCTCTCTCTCATGCTACCCCAGGGTCTCTCTCTCTCTCATGCTACCCCAGGTCTCTGTGTCTCTCTCTCGTGCTACCCCGGCAGCACGCTGGGAAAGACCTACGCTGTAGGCGGAAGTTGTGGTATTTGGGCGGAAGTACCGCTCAAGGAAATTATGTTGATGCTTTACAAATCAGTTTACATTCTCCGTGAATGAAACAAGTGTTGTGATTGGTCGAAATAAATATAGTTTCCGGGGGAATTACATCCGACGGATGTCCCGGACCAACACTTCCGCCGATAACGTCTCTGCCTTAGGTTGTGACCAGGCTTTTCTCTTCGCAGATGAGTAAGCCTGGAACCGAGGCTACCCTGGCAGCAGCTGTATCTCTTCAACCTTCACATTCCTACCAGACGGCCCGGCCTGGCCACTCCACTCTCATCACCTGTGCAGATCTGAGGGCAAGGCCAGCTCTCAAGTCAATGCCAAAACAACTCCAATAAAAGTGTTTTTTTACTTCAGCGATGTTAAAAGTCAAAAGGGATATAATCAGTAATATGATATTGAATCCAACTGCATCTATAAGTGAGATAAAACAACGGATTCAATTTAAACAAGCACTGTCTGCATAAGCCACACTTTTAAGTCGTTAAGGCCGGGAATGCATCTGTGTCATTTTAGATTTTAACCACTCAAACCATTATTTTATACTTTGGCTATTCAAAAATAGCAGATATACAAGCCCATAGCATGTCACTGTGTTGTTGTTGTTGTTGGTGGTGTGTGTGTGTGTGTGTGTGTGTGTGTGTGTGTGTGTGTGTGTGTGTGTGTGTGTGTGTGTGTGTGTGTGTGTGTGTGTGTGTGTGTGTGTGTGTGTGTGTGTGTGTGTGTGTGTGTGACAGTGCATTACAGTGAGTGCTGCTCTGAGGCAGGCCCCATGATTCAGCATCTTCTTTCTGTACCCCCTGCCAGACCTTTTGGCTGCTTTGCTAAATAAATCTGTATTGCCTTCACTGCATTATAAGCACTTCTGGCTGACCTTCACTAAATAATACATGAAAACCTTCACCCCAGCACAGAGCTAGAAGACAGGCACTTTTGCCAGCAGCAGCACACCACCTCCCATCATCTCTTGATGTTTAATGAATGGGTGTTTGGGTGAGTGAATACAGCTGCAGTTTATGCTATACCAGATTGTGGATGTGTAGCCTACTGTAATGTCATCATTGGATAAAAAGAACAATTTCCACAATGACAAATGCAACTGTATAGCATATAATGTATTGAATAATGACAATGTATCTTATTGAACACTGCCAGCTCTAGTAATCTACAGAAGGTGCTTATATCAGATGGGGTTGGAATAGATAAAGACTCGTATTATGAAGAGCACTGTTGTAGTTCCACTGTGTTGGAATGACATGACATGTCTGATGTCTCACACACACTCAGAGCAGACTCAACTTTTTAAGAGTGTGCTCGAACCAAACCTCACCACACTCACTCTCTCTCTCTCTCTCTCTCTCTCTCTCTCTCTCTCACTCACACACACACACACACACACACACACACACACACACACACACACACGCCTGTTCCCCAACCGTCAACAACAACATCCAGCTGTCCCTGAAGCCAAAAATAAAACAAGAAAAGAAAGCTTGGTAAAAACAAGGTGATTCTTCTCCTATGAATGGAATATATTAGCTTAAGGAATGAGTCTGACTCTTCTATTTAATGCATGGAAGTAGTGATTCAATTATGTTAAGAGTTCTACTTCCAAATGGTCTTTGGCGTGGCGTGGGGAAGCGAGTCCACGAACAGATTTGGAGGATCTTAAAACACACACACCATACTTTACCTTAAAGACTTCAGTGTTGAAGTTGATTTAGAGTCCAACAACTAAACGCTCCAATCTCGAATCTCCTCCAGGATGGGTTTATGTATCAGCGCATGCAAAAGGCGCACACACACACACGCGCGCACGCGCCGCACACACTCTGCAAAGTCTCTCTTTAATTCCCTGTGTGTGTGGGTTCTCCCAAAGAATAAATTGTGTCCTCCGTGCCTCTCCTCTGTTAGTCCCACTGTCCCACGGCAAGGTTATCCAAACTCAACACTGTTGAAAGTAGTTAAGCATTTTCTTCAACACTGTGAGCTGAGCAGTTTTAAAACAAAACAAATCATTTAAAGCAGTTAATGTTCCCTCTGCTCGGTGAAAACTCTTAACTCTCTGCTCAGAATCAGTGCGCTGTGGACGGACACTCACGTGCGCGCGCAGTGTTGCCACGTTTTGTGAGAAACAAGCAACCAGGTCTATGAAAACAAGCCCAAAATAAGCCACTACTTTTTGATTGACAGGAAATACAATTAAGGTCTGCTAAGAGGATGAATCCAAGAAAGCCTATTGGGTTGTTTACATTTGGGTCCTTGAAGGCTTCTTTACATGAGCACTTTAAACCTATAAGTGGCTATTTAAAGATATGTATGTGGGGGTTTCTTTGCCTCTGTTGTTGTTTTTTTGAGCGGTGGCACACCGTCTCCAATGCACAGCTAGGTGTGTCTGTCTGAGTAGGACCTTTGACCCCTGTCTTAGTAGCACCTGCTGCTGCTTATTGTGCTTGGCTCCAAGACACTCCAAGGCACAACACACACTACAATCTGAGAACCCATCGTCAAAAAATAAAGGAAAAACAGCACCCTTTTTCCTTTGAATATTAACAGAGTCAAGTCTGTCTCGAAGCTCGAGAGACTACACAGTATAACAGTATTAACACACTTTCACTATGTAACGAACGAAGTGCACACCTATAACACCAGAACACCATGTGCAACCCAGATTCGGCACAAACAAGGGATTAAATTAGTTTCGCTCCTATGCCACCAAAATGTGGAACGTCATTAAGACATGTGAATCCCTTAACTCCTTCAAAACCGCTATAAAAGGGCACCTATGGACGGCTGCAATTCGAAACTGGCCCCCGTAATACCTGAATACCCTTCTTTCCCCTCACTGTATATGATTTCCTGTTTTTGGCTATATAGAAGAGTATATTTGTACGTCTCTAATTGTTATGATGAATTGAACATGGTGGGCCCTATTGTAAAGAAGTGTAATACTTTATGGTGTCGTCCACAGTTAACAGTTTTGCATTGAGTTGTGCTTGAAATGTACTGTGATTCTCCAATCTGTTAATAAATAAATCAATCAATCAATCAACTATAACACAGTAACTATAACAATAAATGTAGATTTATGTATTTATTTATGTATTTATTTATGTATTTATGTATTTATGTATTTATGTATTTATTTATTTATTTATTTATTTATTTATTTGTTTGTTTGTTTGTTTGTTTGTTTGTTTATTCTATTTCAGCAGTGTTGACAGCCAAGATGTCACGCCGCAGCACGTCTACATAGGTGGTACGCTTCTTTCCCCTCCTGGCTTTGCCCTGGGTTGGCTCCCATATAGGGTCAATTTACTTGCCTCAAGTTCTGGGTGCCTGACGCAGTGCCCTGCCAGCCTCATCCTTCTCTCTCTGACTTTGTTCGTGACCCGTGGTAGGTCCCCATAGAGGTCCACATTTCTGATGCGGTCCGTCCATGTGACACCTAGTGCCATTCGTAGCATTCTTGTGTAGACTCCATCCAAGGCTTTTTCCTGTTGTATTGTAAGGGTCCATGTCTCTGCCCCATACAGCAGTACTGACACAGTAGCTATGAACAGCCGCCTCTTAAGTCTTAAGGTCTTCTCCCATATCTGATTTCCACACTCTCCCCATCCCGTGCAAGGCTTTCCAGGCAGTCCAGGCCCCGAGGTACTTGAAGTCCTCGACTTGCTCGAGCACCAAGTCTGCAGTGGCAATGGTTTTGTCCTCTGTGTTGACTGTCATTACCTTTGTTTTCTTGGCATTGAGCTTGAGGCCGATCTTCCTGCACTCCTTTTCTACTGCCAGTAGTAGCTCCCTTCCTTTCTCGACTGTATCCGAGATTAGGGCGATGTCGTCTGCATAGTCGAGGTCAGTGACCATGATGGGGTGTACTCACCTTGACTTCCTCGGGACCAGAGTGAACCCCAGTGCCTCCTCTCTGCCATTGATTGCTCAAGTCTCAGTGCATGATCCATCACTACAACGAACAGGAAGGGGGCAAGAGTGTCACCCTGTAGGATGATTATTATTCTTTGTTTATTATTCCCCTGAATGAATCACAGAAAGTGGTGGAAAATTACGTATTTTAATTGTCTCAAAAAGGAGCATGGCCTAATGGCTCAATAGCGCCCCTTACAAAAGTTTGTTCTTGAAGCACCACAATTACGGTTTCACCTAGCCTACATGTATGCAAATTGGTATCCTTCAGTAGTGTTAGCTCTGCTTCCAGTTGATTGGTCCAAATTTTCCCTTAACGTGCTCAGACGCGTGAGGGCCCGGTCATCGCTGCTTGCAGCTTTAATTTAGTCCTTGTCATAAATGTATGTCTGTCACTCATGAGTCATGTTGACATGCAGTAGCCTACTGTAGTACTATAGTCCTCTGGGGTGGGGGGAGAAAAGAGAAAGGGTGGCGGGGAGCCAGGGATTAAGTGTATCTTTATACTTTGACGCTGTAGTAGTGTAGGTACCTTTTCTGAATAAAAATAAAAAAATTGGGAAAAAAGTGACAAATCTGGAATTTATATTTTTAACCACTGGTTTAAACAACATTAAGAAGCAAGCCAACGGCTTCCAGGCACCTTGTTCAGGCACCTTGGCTGGTAATCCAGACTGGATTGGGGGTTCGACATCATGTCACCCCCCCCCCCCCCCCCCCCCCCCCATCACTCTCCCCAATTCCTGTCAGCCTACTGTGATTATATCCCTCCACAAAAAAAAATGAAGGCAAAAGCCACAAAAAAAAATATATATATATAAAAAAAAAAGAAACAAGACAACTACCAATATTTACAAGACCAACGTCGCTTATAATATGCAGACATGGCAACATTGTGCGCGCAGTGCGCGCCCACGAGTCAGTCCACTCGCACTACTCACTAGGCGGGGAGTATCCAGTCAAGGGGCAGAAAAAAACATACGAATGGATTATATTCACCACACATTCTAGATGTAGCCTACGGGGAAAAGTGAGATATATTAATAATTTAAAAATACTAATAATAACAATAAAGCATGTTGTTGTCCAGCGTGGTAGGCCCTGGTTACAATGATACAATCAATGGTTTATACATTATTATAACCTTATAAATATAAATGTCTTGTTACAATGTATTTCGTTCTGTTATATAACTCTGTGGTTGCCGTGCCTGGAGGGATGAAATAAAATGCGAGACAGCGTGTGGTTTTATTTATTATTTTATTTTGTACACACACTACGCTTTAATAGAAGCGTTCTAAGTTCTAACTACGCCTGGCCTTAATGGCTGGATATATATGTCACCAGCCAATCACGTCCGTTGATATAAAGAAGCCATATCGCATTAGGACCAGTGTTGCCATGTTTACTTATTATAAGCGACTTTGGACTCGTCGCTCGTTTGTCCTGTAAGGTTGCTTGTAAAATATGTTGGTAGTGTAATTGTCTCCACCAGGCCGAAGGCATGTGGGGAGAGTATGTTTTGCACTCCGTCCGTCCGCGTGTCCGTCCGTGTGTCCGTGTGTCCGTCCGTGTGTCCGTGTGTCCGTGTGTCCGTGAACAGCTAATCTCGGCCACCGTTAACCCGGTCGATGCCATATTTTGCACACACACTCCCTGGATGCCAACCATGAACCTCTGCCCCAAACTTTCCAGAACGGCCTGTTATAGCGCCACCAGGAGGCCGCTTTGTGCAAAACAAGTTTTTGCACAGTACACCTACAGATTTTGTCCAAACATCACGCAAATTGGTACACAGTCTCTCTAGAGCCATTCAACGAAACGGGTCTTTCAGATTTATCACACTCCATCCTGATTGGTTAAGATTGGCTTCCAAAGTTCACAGGAGTGCTCAGTTTCAAACAAAATGCTGCAAATCATGAACACATCGCGTGATTTCTGTGAAATTGTGCACCCACATTCCCACTAGGCCGAGGACGAAATGCCACATGAACAATTTCAACTCAGCCTCAAGGTGGCGCTATAACTGGCCAAAAAGTGTTTTTACCTCTAACTGCACGGATCTGTGGATAACCTGGTGGAGACCTGTGCCCGGAAGGGCACTTTTTCTAGTTTACTGTGTGCGCCAGTGCGGGTTGGCTTTTAATTGGGGCTCGTTTATATTCTAAAGACAAGTGACACTTTATGGGCTTGTTTCTAAAGTGGTTATATTCAAATTTTTGGCTTGTTGTGTAGGCCTAGTTATTATTTGCTTATTTGGGCTGAAATAAGCCTTAATCCTTTTAAACAACATTTGAAACAAGCCTCGTTTCCTAATGTTGTTTAAGCCAGTGGTTGTAAAACATGTTCATGTCAAGAACTCGAAAATTAATAATTATCCAAGGACTGCCATGTGTTTTTAAAATGTTAATATATCTATATATTCCACGTTGTTCACATTTTCTTCAAGAAATCACACCCGTGTGAACTGAGAGGTGCAACTCCCCTCTCTCCCCTTCCTCTCCCCCGCCCCCCTCCCCCCTCTCTCTCTCTCTCTCTCTCTCTCTCTATCTCTCTCTCTCTCTCTCTCTCTCTCTCTCTCTCTCTCTCTCTCTGTTTCTGGCACAACAGCGCCCCATACTGGTACTCATAGTCATATACTGGTGCTCATGGCCACATAGGTGAACCAAGGAAGCTCTTAAAAGGAAGTGAAGTGGTCACGTGACTGGGCTGCGCCATGACACTTTCATGGACACTTCCATGGGAGCCAAACTCACACCAGTAGTGCAATGAATACATGGCAGTGAATGGAGCCGGCTGGACCAGCTCATAACAAACATTAGCCTATACATGAACGTTTGCAAGCTTTGTCATATAATTGGTTCAGGAATATGAAAGAAGACATAAGTGATATCACACGTTTTTTCTGAGTGGTTGTTTTTCGACTTAATAACTATTTATTTTTATTGAGGTATTTATAGAAGAGCACATAGTAAGTTTTCTGCCTGGGCTGCTCTCTGCTCTTTGAAAAAATAAATCACATTAAGTAGTATGCACATCAAAAAATAAGACAGCCTAAAATAACGTGTTATATATATTATTTTATTTTCCAGAAGCATCACTTTACAAAAGGTCTCAGCCATTCATAAATAATGTTTGTTCATGAGCTGGTCACTGAGCTCTCATTGACTCCAATGCATTCTGCCAAACTTCCGGGTGTAGTTTGGCTCCCATGAAAGTGTCATGGCGCAGCCCAGTCACGTGACCACTTCACTTCCTTCTAAGAGCTTTCTTGAGGTGAACACGGACATTGCTGTTCCTTGGAGTGGTTGCACCACTCAATAATACATTTTTTGTGTGGTCATGAGCACGCCTATGTACCTAAGTAGCCTATATGACTATTAGTACCAGTAGGGGCGCTGTTTGCCAGAAACAGAGGGAGATAGTATTAGAGCTGCACTGTTGCCTGCTAATGAGAGAGAGAGAGGAGAGGAGGGGGGGGGGGAGTTGCACCACTCAGTTCACACGGGTGTGATTTTAATTGGCAGGTGTCTAAAGTGGGCTTGTATTCGTAGACGTGGTTGCTTGTTTCTTTCAGAAAACCTGGCAACACCGACTAGGACCGCCCATTTTGCCCACGCACTGCCGTCGCAATGTGTTTACGAAGTGAATGACTTGATGACTTTACGGTACGGTAGGCTTTCAATGCAATCGAGGGACGAGGCTGCAGGACTTTTACGGATGTTTAGAGGTATGTATACTATGTATAGCACCATTTAATTACACCTGGCTGTGTATTAATATGAGCTATTGTAATGGAGCACAGGACAATGACATGTTTTATAAGATACACAAGTCTACCAAAATATAATAATGTGACGTGGTTTATTTGATAAATCAAGGTTGACTCACGTCACTCACTTCAACCTAACAGTAGGCTATATCATGAGCTTTTTCAATGCACACAACGCACTGCAGTAACGCGATCAACTCTGAAGTCACTCATAATGACATGTTATCCAGTTTGCTAGCTCTGGTCTGGTCCATAGGTCTTTGCAATTGATTCATTGATTGAAGTATTTATTAAAGGACCACTTCACCACTTTTCAACCTACAGGCGGTATCTTCATATAATAGGTCCTCTCTAATAATCATGATAAAATGGCACAATTCTTTTCTACTCAATCTGTGTCACATAGAGCTGTGGGCAGTTCAGAAACCGTCCACCATGACATCATCGTTAGACAGATTTTTTAGTGGTGCAACCCATAGGCGGAGCTTGAACTTGACGCCTGGGGGTGCGACTGCTTGGCCAATTTTTTTGACCTTTATTTTATTATTTTAGCGTTTTTACAATGCCCTAACCCCTAAAAATTAGTTATTTAGGTAGTACAGCAGCTCACACACATACACACATGCACTACAGCCATATAGTGAGTCATCATATCATGATAAGAGAGATGATTACAAACTACAGTCAGAAGCCAGAAGTTAAGTTTATTTATTTATTTATTTATTTATTTTTTGCCTCAAGCTCCGCCCATGGTGCAACCACTCCCTTATGGAGCTATGTGTGTGGGTGTCTGGGTATGAGCACGAAAACAGCATGGTTGTTTTTCACCATCTGTGCGCAACCTAATGCACACACAAACACACATGCACGTATTAACTGTATATATGATGCTTTCGGGGGTGCCAGTACATTACAGTGACAGTACAGTAGAGGGACCGCCACACGGTAACTCAGAGTTCTGCTCTGGTTTTGGTGAAATATCAAGTAGTTCCGGTCATTTTGTGGGGGGCACTGGGGGCTACGCAGTAAAAGTAAAGTAATCCACAAAACAAACGTCATTTGTATTGTTGACCTATTTCTAAAATATTAGTTCTTTTTTTACCCCATCTATCACCCAGAACTATGTTTTTTGTGTCCATATCACTACGCCCAAAAAATAGTTCCATGTGATAGAGGGGTCAAAGTTGAACGAAAGTCGCGCTAATATTTTAGAAATAGGTCAACAATACAAATTACGTTCGTTTTGTGGATTAATTTACTTTTACTCCGTGGCCCCAGTGCCCCCCACAAAATGACCGGAACTACTTAAAATTGACCAAAACCAGAGCAGAACTCCCACCATGGGACTCGGGCAATCAATTAATACAGTTGCAACCACTATATTAATGGCAAGTATTTCATACAACTTAATGTGAACTATCCCTTTAAGTTAAGTTACAAGAAGTCTACACAATTAGAGAATGTTTCACTTTCTATTTTAATGATTAATAATCTATTACTGTAGTTACTGTAAAATTGTACACCTTAACTTGTAGTCGTGAGTAGTTATCTCACTTAACTAATAATAACATGGTTACAAAACAAAGGCTTCAGTAGACTTTCACTGTCCAATGTGTCCATGTTAGATATTTTAATATTACCTGGACCTCCTCATCACACACACGCTACTCTACCTGTGGTGATTAATAGGACACCACATGGCATGCATGAGATTAAGAAATCAGATATATTGTTGAAATAACAAACATAATTCATGTTGATGTCACTAAAGGGCCAGTTCATTATTGTTATGGAGAGGAGAATGTCTTGTGTAGTAGGATTTAGTATGACTGGGGGACAGAGCTATGTAATGCTATTTTAATGATTAATCATCTATTTATTCACAAACTAAACATGACGACTCAAAAAACATGTCAAAGACTACTCTATTCTACTGCCATCTAGTGTTCACTCCTTCTCTTGCACTCTCTCTCTGTCACACACACTGTTTTTTGTCTGGTGGCAAGAAAGTTACTCTTTGGTTTGAGTTACTCTTTGGTTTGAGCACAACATTAGCTAAATTCTTATCCAAGAGATGAATCAATCTCACTATAAATATGATATCATCCATCCATCCATCCATCTTCAACCGCTTATCCGTAGTCTGGTCGCGGGGGCAACAGCTCCACCAGAGTGCTCCAGACTTCCCTCTCCAGAGCAACATTAGTGACTTCCTCCTGGGGGATTCCGAGACGTTCCAAGGCCAGTGAGTCGATGTGTTTCCTCCAACTGCGCCTTGGTCTGCCCCAGGGTCTCCTCCCAGTGGGACGTGTGTAGAGGTCCTCCCTAGGGAGGCGCCCGAAAGGCATCCTAACCAGATGCCCGAACCACCTCAGCCTTTCCAGGTGAAGGAATATGATATATATATTAAGAATATGATATCAATCATTCAAAATAAGTCAGTGCATCTGTCTCTTTGATTGAATACTTTAACCGTTTGCATGGACAAGCACAGGGAAGTACAGTAGGTCTCTGGGAGCATAATAATAATAATCTTTATTCATATAGCACCTTTCAAAAAAGCGTTACAAAGTGCTTTACAACAGAGGAACAATAAAATAATTCCATTTATTCTAATGACTATATAAACATTACTGACATGACCACAATGGAAACAAGACCTCTCAGCACTTTTTCTGTTATCCTTTGTAGCACCATTTGTATAATCATATCACTGTACCTTTGTTTATGCTGTTGATATACATTTCCGAGTTCCGACACACTTCAAAATGATACTAAAAGGATTAAACCCAACTTACCAAAGAATGTACTATGGCTTGTTTCCATTGGGATCCTGTGCAATAATGTCCCAGTTCTGATGTGTTACTTAATTGGCTAAAAGTGATGTCAGAGTGATGTCATTGGCTCACTGCATTTAAAACGTGTCTACAGTCTTTGCATGACTTAGTCACTAAAACAACCTGGCATACACTTTCTCTTCACTCTCTCTTCATCTCTAGAAGCCGTTGTAGAGAATGGATCCTGTGGTGCTGAGCTACGGGGACACCCTCCTGCGTCGCTCCGACGTGGCCTTACTGGAGGGACCCTTCTGGCTCAACGACCAGGTGATCGGCTTCACCTTTGAATATTTTGCGGAGGACTGTTTCAAAGACCTGCGCGAGACCTCCGTCTTCATCAGCCCCGAGGTCACCCAGTTCATCAAGTGTGCCTCCTGCCCGGAGGAGCTGGCGCTCTTCCTGGAACCGCTGGAGCTGGCGTCGCGCCAGTGGGTCTTCCTGGCTGTCAATAACAACTCCAACCAGAACGCTGCGGGCGGCACCCACTGGAGCCTGCTGCTGTACTGCCACGACACGGCCCAGTTCTCCCACTATGACTCGTTGGCGTCCGGCGGTAACGCACCGCACGCCCGGCGCATCGCCAGCAAGCTAGAGCCCTTCCTGGGCACTGGTGGCGGGAAAGTGCTCTTTGTGGAGGAGCCCTGCCCGACACAGCAGAACAGCTATGACTGTGGCATGTACGTCATCTGTAATGCCGAGGCCTTGTGCGAGAAGGCCAGGGCGCAGCAGGGCCAGCCACGTCTCCCAGTGGAGACCATCACCCCCGCCCACATCACCAAGAAGAAGGCTGACTGGTGCAGACTGATCCAGAGACTGTCCAAGGATTGACCTCTCCTGCTCTCTAGCATGATATAGGCTTTATGCACAGCAGCCATTTTGGAAAAAAATACTTACTTCACAGGTGTTACCGATGATAATAATTAAGGCTCTGTTCCGTTTTATGTATAGTTTTGAAGGGCTAGCGCCCCTCAACTTCAGGGTTTCAGAAATGTCATGTGGCAGCCAAGTCTAAGTATAGACCTTTTTGCCCCCCCCCCCCCCAAATAAAAACCACGACATGTAGCAGCCACAGTGGGCACCCCTCACTTCACACAAGTGTGGTTCTTTTCATTTCAAGGACCCCCATAACTCTGAGTTACACACCTGTACGGGGCCATTTGAAACCCGCTCAAGGACACTCTTGAGACCCACTGGTGTAGCAGAGTGTTTCCAGTGAGCCAACATGCACAATATCAGCACTCTGACGAGTCTGACCTGAACGGAACAGAGCCTTCATTAGTATCATCGGTAACACCTGTGAAGGAAGTCGGAAGAGTTATTTCCAAAATGACGTACAGTATATGCAATTGTGCATAGAGCCTATCAGCCCCCCACACACACACACAGTATATTATATGCAGAACAGCTCCATATCTACTGATGAAGCCTATATGAATGCACACATCATATATCATCATACTATAATTCACCGAATGTGTGTGTCCGTGTGTGTGTCTGTCAGAAACAGTGCCGTAACTCCTTACTGCCTGCACCAATCGCTCCCACTTTTCACACAGACATTGACCATATGCATATGGAGGGCGTAACGAAGCCCTTTTTTCGATTTGACACATTAATGATTATTAATTTATTTATTAGTCAATTACAAACGCACCCGGCGCAGTACCCTTCACAACGGGTAAGGACTAGTTAGTCTAATGCAGCATATAACAAGATTGGCCAACACATTGAATGTTGCAAATCTTTCAAGCTTGATTAGACAAGTTGTCGTGTTTATTATCCATATCAGTTTGTAAAGAATGCACCAGCATGCCTGTGAATGTATTCCTGTTCCATTTAAAAATGGTTACATTTACCAACGTGTGGGGACAAGATTTAGCAGACATTTGACCTTTCATTGTCAATGACACATACGTAGACGTGTGGGGACAAAAGCTGTATATAGGAGGGGCTAGCGCCCCTCAACAATAATGGGGAATGCATAATCATTTTGGATTTCTTTTTTTTTTCTTAAAAAGGTAAAAAACTCATCTAAATGCAGTAAAAATGCTTTAATGGGAAATTACAACGTTTCGTTCTATGAGACCTTCATCTTATTCATCCCATTTCTTCCCAATTAGTCGTCCTGCCAATTCACCCCATGATGAGAAATGTTTACATAAACTATCGCTCATGGTCATTTTGAATGAGCTAGCGTTCATGAAATAAATCTTCATTGAATCATTTGTTGCAACTATAGTTGAACTAATGAACTATTTGTTCATTATTTTGTGAGTAAATAAAATCCCTGGTCTAGGTTTAGTTACGCGGTATCAATACTGCAATATAGAAATACTCTGTTAAAAGTAAGTCAGGAATTCAAAATGTACTTGAGTAAAAGTACAAAAGTATTATATCAAATTTTAATAATAAAAAAAAAAACACTGCACATATTTTGGTGTTCATATAACGCGTAGGGACTATATCAATAAAGGCTCGTATTGTCATACATCACATTCTGTGCTCAGCCAATCAAATCATCACTGACGGTACACACAAAGATGAGCATAGTAGGGCGACAGGGCGTGGGGACATTTATGACAACTCGGGTGTTGTGTCAAGGATTTTTGTCTAGTGTGGACATTCAGGTTTCTCTTCAGGGTATTCAATTAATTAAATCTCTTGTCACACTGTTTGCAATAGAAAGGTTTTTATCCAGTGTGGATATGTTGGTGTATCTTTAGATTAACTGACTGACTGAAACTCTTGTCACAATGTTTACACAAGGTTTTTCTCCAGTGTGAATACGCAGGTGAGTCTTCGGATTACATAACTTGCTGAATCTCATGTCACACCGTTTACAGCAGAATGGTTTTCCTCCAGTGTGAATATGCTTAACCGACTGAAACTCCTGTCATATTGTTTCCAGCTGAATGGTTTTTCTCCAGTGTGGATGCGCTCATGTCTCCTCAGGTCACGAGCCCTTGTCTCAATGTGTACAGCGGTAGGGTTACTCTCCAGTGTGAACGTGCTGGCTTCAGATTACATAACACACTGAAGACCTTGTCACATTGAGTGCTTCTCCAGTGTGGACACGCTGGTGTGTCTTTAGATCACACAACTGACTGAAACCCGTGTCACACTGGTTACAGTGAAAATCATTTGCCAATGTTTGTGTTCAAATACTTTCACAGCCCTGTAGTTGGTCTACTGGGCCTGTGTGGTTTGTTAGGTAGGCCTAGTCTTGTGCTTCCCACAGGTCCTGCCGAGTTTCCAATCGGGTGCATTGGGAGCACCTGGCCAGTGTTCCCAGGGTGCACTAAGAGGCTGGGTGTGGCCCCATAGACTGTAAAAAATATGGACAAAGCGTTCTCCGGGTCTAACATGATGTAAAATGAAGCCTGTTATTGTAAGTCGCCATCTTTCTAGATCCGTTTTGGCCCAGCTGGCCATTGGCTGGCCCAGACAACGAGGCGGGACTTCCCCCCTTCTTCTCCGTTGGTTTTTATTTTGACTCGAGTGGGAGGGGAATCCCGATCATAGACTGTAACGGTAGCCACGCCCCTCAGAACATAGGCTACGCGACTTTATGGTCATTTTTTAAATAAATGGGACAGGCCATTATATGAACTTTCAGGAAATCCCGATTTCCTTATAGGCTTCACAAAATATCTGTCTGACTGCCCCCCTGGTGTGGCCACACTCAGGCGCTCTCTCTCCTTCCATGAGAGTTTGATTGATTGATTGAAATCTTTATTAACAGTTTGTAGAATTTACAGTACATTTTAAGCACAAACTCAATACAAAGACTGTCAACTGTGAGTGGACGACCCAATTAAGCATTACACTTGTTTACAACAGGGTCCACATTGTTCAATTCATCAAAACATTTAAGGACATACAAACATTTAGAGACATACAAATAGACATTTCTCTGTAGGTAAAGAACAGAACAGGAATTCATCATATGGGAAGCAAAAAAGGGAAAAGATACAATATACAGTGAGGGAAAATGGGGTGGGGGGGTGGGGGGGATTCAGATTTTACAGAGGCCAGTTTCGAATTGCAGCCGTCCGTAGGTGCCCTTTGAGAGCGGTTTTGAAGGAGTCAAGGGATTCACATGTCTTAATGACTGTTGGTAGGGCGTTCCACATTTTGGTGGCATAGGAGCGAAAATAATTTAGTCCCTTGTTTGTGCCGAATCTGGGTTGTACATGGTTTGTTGCACTCCCTCTGGTGTTGTGGGTGTGGACTTCGTTTACATTAAGGAAGTATTTAGACAGGTACATGGGTATCTTGGTGGTGTATCGAATCTTGTGGACCAGACCCATTGCAAGATGCTGTACTCTGTCGTCGACCCTAAGCCATCCCAGCCTGTCAAAGTGGGCAGGGGTGAGGTGGGTTCGGGGGGTGAGGCCAAGTAGGAGCCTGACCAGTTTGTTTTGAGAGGTCTGGAGCCTTGTTTTAAGGGCCTTTGAGGTGCTGTGGTACCAAGAGGTGGATGCATAGTCAAAGAAACCTTGTACGAGGGCTCCTGTTAAGGTCTTCAAGGTGTTTTTGCTGACCAGTGAGGAGATCCTGTAAAGGAATCTTGTTCTTTGATTGACTTTTTTGATTACGTTGGTGGCCATTTTATCACCGGAAAGATTAGCCTCCAGGATGGAACCTAGGTAGGTAATTTCATCTTTTCGTGTGATAATACTGTCACCGACTCTAACCAAGAAGCCATCTGCCTTGCTGAGTTTACTAAGAGCAGCAGCATTTGTTTGCACCATTCAATACCCCACACTACACCCACCACACATCCACTCACTTACACTACTGATTAACACACTCCACCTTAGTACTGTAGTATTGTTTGTTTGTTTTGATTCATATTAAGTTGTTTAAGTTGTAAATAAATATTGGTTTGTGCACTATTAAACAACAGTGTCTTTGATTGATTGAAATATGTATTAACAGTTTGCAGAATTACAGTACATTTCAAGCACAAACTCAATACAAAGACTGTTAACTGTGAGTGGACGACCCAATTAAGCATTACACTTGTTTACAACAGGGTCCACATTGTTCAATTCATCAAAACATTTAGAGACATACAAATAGACACTTCTATATAGTTAAAGAACAGAACAGGAATTCATCATATAGGAAGCAAAAATGGAAAATATACATATACAGTGAGGGGAAAAGGGGGGGGAATTAAAAAACTTCAGTGCACTGTGCCTACACATGTTGCGATTTGCGGTCGCAACATGTGTAGGCACAATGCAAGGAATAAATGCATTCGCCATGTATCCGAAGGAAGTCTGATCCAATCATTTTTAGATTTCTCCAGTTTAATCCTGAGTTTAAGTTTTTGTTGTGTTCAAGATCTGATTTTAGGCATGTTTAAGCCTCCAGGAAAATCCGTGTTGAGGATTCAGATTTTACAGGGGCCAGTTTCGAATTGCAGCCATCCGTAGGTGCCCTTTGAGAGCGGTTTTGAAGGAGTCAAGGGATTCACATGTCTTAATGACTGTTGGTAGGGCGTTCCACATTTTGGTGGCATAGGAGCGAAAATAATTTAGTCCCTTGTTTGTGCCGAATCTGGGTTGTTCATGGTTTGTTGCACTCCCTCTGGTGTTGTGGGTGTGGACTTCGTTTACATTAAGGAAGTATTTAGACAGGTACATGGGTATCTTGGTGGTGTATCAAATCTTGTGGACCAGACCCATTGCAAGATGCTGTACTCTGTCGTCGACCATAAGCCGGTCAAAGTGGGCAGGGGTGAGGTGGGTTCGGGGGGTGAGTCCAAGTAGGAGCCTGACCAGTTTGTTTTGGGAGGTCTGGAGCCTTGTTTTAAGGGCCTTTGAGGTGCTCTGGTACCAAGAGGTGCATGCATAGTCAAATAAACCTTGTACGATGGCTCCTGTTAAGGTCTTCAAGGTGTTTTTGTTGACCAGTGAGGAGATCCTGTAAAGGAATCTTGTTCTTTGATTGACTGGCCATTTTATCGCCAGAAAGATTGGCCTCCAGGATGGAACCTAGGTAGGTAATTTCATCTTTTCGTGTGATAATATTATGTGTGTGTGTGTGTGTGGGTGTGTGTGTGTGTGTGTGTGGGTGTGGGTGTGTGTGTTTGTTTCCAGAAAGTCTCAACAGAACGCACTCCTTCAGAAAAAATGCTGCTCCTATCTGAATTTGAGGCTCGTAAGTAGGCTAGTGTGTGTTTAATTATGTTTTGTATTCTCTGTTACATGAGTGTGTGACTGTGTATGCTTAATTACATATAAGTGTGTGTTACTTGACAGTACACGTGCACACGTGTGCGTGTCAGACCTGGAGTTGGGACAGTACATTTTGATTGATTGAATACTTTATTAACAGTTTGCAAAAAGCCAGATGGACAAATGTACAGTTATACAAATAATAATAAAAATAGCCCCTGAAAATACTAAATAGCCCCTTTCATGACATAAAAATGCAGCAAAAAAAGATAAAAATTAAAACAAAATTGCATTAAAACATGCAAAAACAGAGTAACATTAATAAGACATTAAAACAATAGCAAAGAATGAGCGAGCGAGACAACAGCCCTCTAGAGTAAGGAACGGCTTTCCCCCCACTCCACTCCGCTCACATGCTCTGTATTCAAGTGATCAGCAGTAAAAGTATGTCATTTCGGGAGTCATTTCTTGGGTACAGGCTTTAGTGTTTAGTCATTAGACCGACAACCTACCTCAAACCCTAACCTAACTATAACCGCAAGCACGGGAGCAGCGCTTGTTAGACCGGTGTTTCCGCCTGTCGGACCTTTGGTGTGTCGGATCTGCGTGTGCATCCCCATTTCTTTTGGCAAGCTAGAAGACTTCTATAGTTCCAGTTGCAAATTGCAGACAGGTGCTAGGTATTTTCTGGCGGTTTTGAAGGAGAGTCAGGACTCGAGAGTCATACTTTCTGATTGCTGGTGGTAGGGCACTCCATAACGTGGTGGCATAATGGTAGAATGAATTCATGAATGCATTCCATCAGGAGACAGCCCTAATTACCAGTGATCGAAACCACCCTTGCTCAATCAGCAGATCAGGCTTCAAGTTAACTGCTCAGAGGTTAAAGCATAGAGTAAGTGACTTTAGTCAATCAATCAAAAATAAATCACCTCAAAAACACATTGAAAACAAAGTAGAAACACATAGAAACATGAAATTGACATAAAACTAAAACATTATGAACTTCTTGACTTATGTAGTTATTTATAAATGAACTTTTAATTCTGAAGGCAGCTTTAAATCTTGATGACAGCTACACTTCACACATAATGTTTGGACTGAGTCCACCCACCAGTCAGACTGCTTCCGCTGGCATCCTGTGCTCAGCTGCATCCCAAGGTCATATTTCACCAGGAGTCAGCCAAGTCAGACAAGTTTACTGTTCTTCTCATAAAGTATAGTACTTTAAGTACCTCCCACCACAGTGGTAGAATGTGAGTATAACATTTTGAAGTATGTTTGTACTTTACTAGAGTATTTCCAATACTTTTACTTCTACTCCTCTACATCTCGGATCCAAATATTGTACTTTTTACTCCACTACAATTATTTGAAAACTTTAGTTACTACTCACATACTGTATACATTATACATTAACCACTAGCCAAATATTTTCTGTGGTGGTACTTGGTGTAACATTTTTTGTTCTACTGTATACAGAACCACAGTATAGCGGCTGCTAAAATTCCAGTACTTTTACTTCTACTCCACTACATCTTAGAGGCAAATATTGTACTTTTACTTTAATTAATTGAAAACGTGTCACTAATTACTTTGTAGATTTGTATTTTGTAGATTTGTATCCATATTGAAATGGGACATTTCTCCATAATGAGTATACAAACCTTTGGTACTTTGGTATTTTGACGCCTTTACCTTTGTACTTTTACTTTAATTAATTGAAAACGTGTCACTAATTACTTTGTAGATTTGTATTTTGTAGATTTGTATCCATATTGAAATGGGACATTTCTCCATAATGAGTATACAAACCTTTGGTACTTTGGTATTTTGACGCCTTTACTTTTGTACTTTTACTCAACATAATAGTTTACAAGAATGATTATACGTGCGTGTGTGTGTGGATATTGATAACATGATATTATAACATATAACATAACATTCCTACTCTATGAGAAGACTTGCGTTGCATTTCCCTTTTGTTGTCATGAGAAAAGCTGTTGCTATGGTAACAAGGTCATGGAGGTATAACTTTACAATTACATGTATTCATACAAACTGAGACAGATGTACAGAGGCTCCATGAGCATTATACTAACCCCTGTCTCATAGTAGAGGCTCCAGGAGGGGTCCTCACCCCCCTTTTCTTTTCTAGTTTGGATTTTTTGCATCCATAGGACCTCTACTATCCATATTCTGATGATCCCAAGAACAAAACTTACCATAAGTGTGTTTTTTTCAATGTTTTATTACTACCCCTATGAGACCTGCGGAAATGCTATCTGGAACACTGGAGGTGGTGCTCAAATGTTGTTTTTCAGGCTGGAAATCATATATATATATATATATATATATATAGACTAGACTAGGATAGGTGTTGATCTAGAATTATAATCCAGCAGGATGTTATAACAACGCTGTTCATAAACAACAAAACAACATGAAATATGAAGAACAATGTAATACAGGGAATGAGGGAAGTATAAAATATGGTAATAATTTATATGGAAACTTACGAAAGTATGGAGATGGTTTCTGCTCAACATGCTAAACAAACTGTATAATGTAATATAGGGTTATAGAACAACACTGTCTGCCTTCAAAATAACTAAATTGCATGCATATTTGCTGGGGGAAAGAAAAACAGGAAAATCTAGTGTTTGAGTAGCCTACTGGATCCAACAGCTGATGAAGAAACCTAGACATCTCACGAACAACTTACAGAATACTATACCCTGACCCTTTAATTTGCATGAACTGTGTTTTTTTAATGATAGCCTACATGTGATTTTTCAGCCTCCTCTGAATTGCGTCAAATTCAGTCATTTGCAAACGCTCCATTAGGTGGACCAACCACTGCTATGTGGCGGTATGTAACATTATCATTATGACTAACTTCTCTAAATACTCAAGAAAAGGGTTTGGTTCTGTCTGTGACATGTAGATTTTAGGGGGGTTCAACTTGTGGTACCCTGACAGATTGAGGCCATGTTTTTCTCCTCTTCATGAGCAGTTCTAGTTTAATAAACATATTTTTGTACTTGAGATAGTCTCAGTATTGTTCTGGTCAGTTTCTTCTATAAGTTTGTTATCGTAACATTTTTACAACTTATTTTAAATTATATTTTATACCTTGGTTTGCATGCTTTCGTCATACCACTCTGTACCAGCAGATGGCAGTGTGTCACCTCTGCAAAGAAAAACATTTCAGTTTTATTCTTTTATTTATTTTATTTCCAAGGCAGGAAAAGTCAGTTTTCGCCAATTGTTGTCAAAAAGCCATACAAAATATTGTGAGTCCAATTTCCATTCCGTCTGAGATGTCAATAGACTTCCAAATACATTTTGAGGTGTGGAATTCAGATACAATACCCTGACATGGAGTCATTTATCAGAAGCTCTTTATCCATAGTGACTTACAGTAAAAACAAGGTAAACACTGTAGTGTATAGAATGCAGAGAGACACTGTAGTGTAGCCTACAGTAAACTATAGGACAGGGGTCCTCAACTAGAAATGATGAAGGTCCACAAATATTTTTTGAATAAGACCGAGGTCCGGCCTCATGCGCGGCGTCCATCGGAGAGCAGGGCTCTATGCCCGTTTAGTATGGTCAAGCCAAGCTTATACAAATTAGATCCCCTTCCAACCAACCAATAATGGGGTGCAGGCCCGGAGTGGAACTCCAAATCCAAATCACACTTTTGGGGGCCCTTGGGGGACATTTTGGGGGCCTTTGCAGCAATTTCACATGAGAAATGTACCATCTGAGTTATTTATATTATTAAATCCTTCCCTCCATTAACATAAGACACACAATGTAGTTGTGCTGCAGCAACACTGCCTGAATTGAATTGAAATTGACTGTGGCTGGCCTGAGCTTAGGAGAGATTTATTTTTATTTTTTTGCCTAGGGTCCGCAGAGAGGTGGTCCGCGGTCCGGTCGTGGACCGCGGTCCGCCAGTTGAGTACCCCTGCTATAGGATCATAGAGTGCAGAGAGACAGTGTAGTGTCTCAATAAAATGTAGGCATTCTGTACATTGAAACTATACTAGGATACCATGCAAACCAGTAAGTGTGCGCCCTAAAGGGCGTGCACTGCACACATCCGCCTCGTTGACAGCTGGGTGAGCGCTGGTGCTTGGCATGGGGGGGTCAGATCAACATGGAATGACTTCTGTACTGGCCATATAAGGAGCATGTCTTAAGTGTACAGGGTTTGATGAGGTCAGATCAACATATGGAATGTCAGAACAGGACAGCTCCACACAGTATATCTCTTGAGTGTACAGGGTTTGATGAGGGCCCAAGTAGGGCTGGGCCTTAATTTTCAGGCTTGTTGAGAACTCTAGTTTTCGCCAGCAGCTCATTTAGGCTACAGAATAGTAGTACTTAATAAAAAATTAAAATGCAATATTTATTTTATTATTATTTTAGTTTGTTTTATTGAAGCATTCCTCTTACATGTAAGAAATAATTGAACAACAATAACCATTTCAAAAGGACACATTAAGTCAAACTGGATTTGATTATCTTGTGTATGTTTTTCTTTTCTTTTCTTGCATTTTGATCAAAAATAACTCACATTAGTCATTCTTTTTTATTATTGTGCACATATTCACATATCAACATAAATACTTCATGTACTGTATTGTACACATTATTCACATGAATGTATCAACAGAAAATACGTTGACATTTTATTTAGTTTGTTTTACTCCACTGGTTCACACATGATGACCATGCAACTAATTACACTCAGTTCAATGGTAGGTGTTGTTGTAAGTACTGGGAGCTGATGGTAGGTGTTGTTGTAAGTACTGGGAGCTGATGGTAGGTGTTGCTGTAAGTACTGGGAGCTGATGGTAGGTGTTTTAAGTACTGGGAGCAGATGGTAGGTGTTGCTGTAAGTACTGGGAGCTGATTGTAGGTACTGGGAGCTGATGGTAGGTGTTGCTGTAAGTACTGGGAGCTGATGGTAGGTGTTGCTGTAAGTACTTGGAGCTGATGGTAGGTGTTGATGTAAGTACTGGGAGCTGATGGTAGGTGTTGCTGTAAGTACTGGGAGCTGATGGTAGGTGTTGCTGTAAGTACTGGGAGCTGATGATAGGTGTTGCTGTAAGTACTAGGAGCTGATGGTAGGTGTTGTTGTAAGTACTAGGAGCTGATGGTAAGTACTGAGAGCTGATGGTAGGTGTTGTTGTAAGTACTGGGAGCTGATGGTAGGTGTTGTAACTACTGGGAGCCCCAGGGTTTACTGCATTGAAAAGGGGATAGACACCCTCATATAGCAGATACTGACAATAAGCCACTCTGACCTACTTACGGACTTCACTGTTATGTAGTGAATAACAGATCATTGTGATAGGCTGGGTTTTGCTGTGAGTTTCTATATGGGTTAAGATGCCTTTGAGAGACTTTTTTGACAGGGTGGGGGGGGGGGGGGGGGTCAGTGGTTCTCAAACAGGACCCCACATTAATGTATTTAGCTACAGAGTCAACACGTTGTGAGCTTGTCAATCGGTTATTTTCTCCAGTAACAGAAAACAGAAAATACCCCATAGAGCCCTGACGGACTCCAGTCAACACTATGGGGTTTAAGTGGTTGAATTTGACAATGAACGACAAAGGCAAAGATGGGGAGAGGTTTCTCAGGGGTAGAAATGTAGTTTGTTGGAACTAACTGCCTGCCATGGTGAAGTTAAATGGTAAAAGGTGCATTTACATTGTGCCTTTATCCAAAGCGTTCACATAGATGTGTGTGCATTACATTCACACATTCACACACACACACACACACACACACACACACACACACACACACACACACACACACACACACACACACACACACACACACACACCGATGGTGGAGGAAACTATGGAAGAGCAATTAGGGGTTCAGAGTCTTGCTCAAGGACACTCCCTCTCTCTCACAAGGAGTGAATCCAACACACACTCCCCCTCTCTCTCTCTCTCTCACACACAAGGAGTGAATCCAAGCGTAAAGGACACGAGGACATCCATTAGTGACACCGTTGGGGACAGCAGACAGACACCAGAGGCATTCTGGTTAATAATACGCTTTTAGAGGAAGGTAGGGCGACCATCAGTGTTGCTACGTCTGCTTATTAGAAGCGACTTTGGGCTTGTTTTTCTAGTGTATAGTTGATTATTTGGGCTTGTTTGTTCATGGTCACGCACCATAGTACCAAAACATGGAAGACAGTTGACTGGCCTCAGCCTACCCCTTGCTATATTATTATAACACAACATAATGTTATATCATTGACCTAAATAGCGTTATATCAACAAGGATAGTATGATTTAAAAAAAGGTTTTCAGAAATGACTTTGGACATGTGGAAAATGTAAACACGTGACGCAGTACTTTACCTTGGTTACATCATCTTCTGATACTTGAATTTTTGACTCAAAGCTGTGGTTATAAACCACAGTCAGTGACACATTGCTGGCAAATTGGTATCTTCATTCGACCGAGTCAACACTGCTGTTTGGAAAATCCTGCTGGCGCAAGGTAGATTGGCGGCATACGTTTGTCCGACGTACCAATAGTCCGACATACGTGGCCTGTTAAGATTAAGACTCACCTGTGGCTCCAACATACGTGGCCGGTTAAGACTCACCCGTGGCTTCCGCGTGCGGTTACGGTTAGGTTATACTGTATGTTCCGGTGGTTGGGAACCTCTGGCTAAGTCACCTGACCTAGGCCAAACAATGTGCCTAAGTCAATAATTCAACAAACAGGCCAAACAGTTATGTTACATGTATTGTTATAAACGTTTCGGGAAATAATTAAGAAATATATAGTTTGTTTTCAGTTTTTTCTGTTTTCTAAGAAAAACATATTTGAAGAAGGTGAATTTGTTCTATTATAAGGGCAATGTTCCATTCTTTAGTTATTGGCAGTTGATTATAGCTGTCTAAACCAGGTTGGATTTGTTTTCATCACGTTTTTATTTTATTTCCTTTTTAACGTTTGTTCTCTGACCCGGAACCTGAAAACGCCACATGACATTACATACACGTCATATCATGTGTGTGCTTTGAGATGAGGCCTATAGGTATATTATGTCAGTGGCTTAAAGTAAAGCAAATGTTGTGCATTTCCAGAAGAGTTGCTGGTTTAAGTCTGCTACCCTGTATCTTTACAGGGTAGCAGTTTACACCATACTTCTTTTTGGAAAACCGCAGATCTACAAGCTCACAATGCTTTGTGATTTAGTAGATCTGCTATTTTCGAATAGGAATAAATCGTGCTTAATTGGTTAATGCATGATTTTGTTACCACAATCTAAAATCTCCAAAGTATCAAGGAAGTAACGTGTACAAAACAAGGAAAAGTGCAATATTTGCATCTGAGATGTAGTGCAGTAGAAGTATAAAATCATCCATAAGTATGGAAAGTAAAAATACCTCAACACAGTACTTATAACCCCATTAAAACCTGAGGCCCGTCCTATAAATGCCTTTATTCTGAGTTAGTGGTTCTCAAAAAAGTCATGCCAAGGGACCCCCAAAATTATATGTATTTGGCCGCGGTTATATATATATATATATATATATATATATATATATAAAAAAAAAAAAAAAAAAACTTTTTCAAAAATGTTAAAAAAATCTGATCTACAAGCTCAGAACGAGGCACGAAGTGACGTGCCGTGAGCTTGTACGTCTGCTGTTTTTGACTGTTCCAGAATTTGAATAAACATACTTAATTAGCATTCCGCTCACCGCTAAACACTGTAAAGTCACAGTACTCCCTCCCTATTTCTCAGTTGTTTCGCCCAGAGTGGGCGTGGCCATGGTTATATTATGCAAAACTTTAACCTCACAGAAACGCTGCCTAAACCACACTAAACACCGGGGAAAGAAAAGAGAGAGAGAGAGAGAGAGAGAGAGAGAGAGAGAGAGAGAGAGAGAGAGAGAGAGAAACTGGTAATATGTCCAAACCGCCTGGAGCTGGTACATCTTCTCCCTCTTTGTCTGTGATTGGCTGAGGGCAGAGCTAGGGTTTCTTCTCCTTCTCTGCCTGTGATTGGCTGAGGGCAGAGGGGAGGTCTGGGTAAACCAGGAAGCCGGTGAAGGTGATGTATTTGGCATGGTTGCTGTAGGCACCGAAGCCGTCCCTCTGGTGGGAGTATAGCCTGTAATAAAAATAAAAATAAATCTGAATAATTTGTATCATTTATTTATTTATTTTATTTAGAGTGGCCACTTATTTTTATATTCCCTTTTCTCCACAATTTAGTCTGCATTTCTGTGTTGTCACTATAGTCCGGCAGCCAACAGGTTTATTTTGTTTAAAGTAGGAAATTTGGTATATTATTTTATTGGCCTAAAATATTGTCTATATGTACATTCATGAATCCATGCACTTGCTGACCGTCTGTCAGTATTGAGAAATTTTTTAGGAGGATATATTTTCACAAAAAACACTCCTTGGGCTAAAAACGTTTTTTTGTGTTAAACTAATACCTGCAATGGATTCAGAATCATGAAAACCACGTCACATGCGTAAGTAAAGCATATAATAAAAGTTTCTGAAATTTTTGCCTTATATAGGATGTTGAATGAATGGTTTATTTCGATCTATTCAGTTAAATTACAAAAAAAAATATTTTTTTTAATTTTATTCTTTTAAACACGATCGAAAAGGAATAGGCAGAAGCTTATAGGTTATTTATGCCTATCCTTAATTACAAAAGAACGTTGAACATGTACAGGGTCTTCAAAACAATCAACATTTAGACAAAACATAAAAAACAAACCAACCACAAGACAAAAAACTGCCAAAAGCATAGAGTTCATAATTGGATCCCTAATCGTTCACTTTTACATTTCACATTAGCATTTTATTCAATTATTCAGCATACCGTATGGTATTACCAATATCGCCTGTTTGAGCCTTTTTTTGAATTGGATTAGATTTACACTTTGTTTTAAATTATCAGACAAGCCATTCCACAGCTTCACCCCACGAACAGAAATACACATGCTCTTCAAAGTAATGCCGACCCTTGGTTGTTTAAAGTTAAGTTCACCTCTCAGCTCATATACTATACAATCCCTATCCCTGAACCTATTTTGAATATTACCAGGAAGCATTTTATGTCTTGCTTTATAGATTATCTGTGCAGTTTTAAAGTCGACCAAATAAAAAAATAGTAAGTATGTTAGTTTAGAAACAGTATGTGTTTGTGATAACCTACATTAATTGTTTACTATTCTTATAGCTTTTTTCTGCATTATGTATATTGGCTCAAGGTTACTTTTGTAGGTGTTACCCCACACCTTCACACAGTAGGTGAGATATATGGTGTTATAAGGGTGGAATACAAGTTGTATAGTGATTTGTAATTTAGAGGATGTCTTATTTTGCCCAGGATACCAACACTTCTCACTAGTTTAGCTCTTATAAAATGTATATGGGGTTTCCATGAAAACTTATAATCAATTATCACTCCTAAAAACACATTGTCAAAAACTCTTTAAATTTTAGGCCAATAATAAAGAAACTACCAAATGTCCCACTTCACACGCCCCGGCTGCCGGACTATTTGTCACTGCTGTTGTATCCTTAATTTCTGACTCACCTGCCAGTGAGGAGCCCCCACCAGGAGAATGTAAAGGCTCATACAGAGTCTGGTTTTACGGTGGTGGGGTGACCACCGAACTACAACATGACGTCACGAGCCGCGGTGAAGAGCAAACCACCGCCACCGCTCCAGCCCTTCTCTCTGTTTTTACTCACCACCGCTCAACGTTATTTCAGCTCCGGTGGTCAGCTCACCACCGGAGCGGTGGTCACCTTACCACCGAAAATCCAGACTATGAATAGGCCTTAAAGCCTTCGTCCTCCTCATCCCCCCAAGCCTGCACAAGTACGCCCTCCTCCCTGCCCGGCTGCCAACTACCCTCCCCCGAACACGGGCCATTGGGCCAATTGTGTTTGCATAGACTAGCTAGCTAAGCTAACAGGTCCTACCACAAAGTGTCTATGTGGGGTTATGCTAAGCTAACAGAGTTCATAGTGTATGTGTAGTAGGCTATGTGAGGTTATGCTAAGCTAACAGAGTTCATATAGTGTATGTGTATGTGAGGTTAAATATCCTAAGCTAACAGGTCATACCACACGGTATCTCCAGGCTTCAGGGCCAGCATAAGGCTCTGGCTCTGTAGAGCCTTCTCTCCCTGGCTGTCATCATAGATCATAGCCTGGACGTCCACACGGTTCTTCATTAGCTTCACCGACAGAGTCTGGGGGAGGAGCCAGAATTATACACATAAATAGTCTGGAGGAGTATACATTGTACTGGGGACACTTCTATAAGTATCAGTATACAGTGTAGGTACCTTGTGTGGCAGCTTTCCTGCATTAAAGGAGAAGTAGTATGCTCCTGGAACACGGCACGTGAACACGCCTGGAATGGAAAACATGAAAACATGAAATACTAATTCTACTAGTAATTCTTATATATTATATCTTATTTACCTTCATCTTCCATCCTGCATCCTGCTCCTCCATATGCTCATGCTGTTATAAATGTTATTGATTGAATACTTTATGAACAAGTTGCAAAACAGCACAGCAAGTACAATTATGCAAGCAATGTCTTAAAGGATAACACAAAAAAAGCCTTGATGGTTTGTTTCCATTGTTTCCTGTGTATTCAATTCATCAGCAAGACGTACAATACAGTACAAATCATCCTCAATACCAGTTGCAATAGAAGAAAATGTGCAGAAATGTCCTCTTTCATGATGGCTAAAGCTCTTTTCAGGCGGGGAGCGTGTGACACAGAAGTTGTTGCCTGGATCAATGACAGGTCTGCTCCAGGTGTGTAGTGCTCATGACAATGCAAGCGTAAAACAAAGCTCAACACAATCCAGTTCTAGTCAGTTGCGGGCATGTGCACAAAATGAGCACGAGCGCGACAATTTCATGGGACCGCGCCCACGTAAATACGCCTCATTGAAAATGAATTACTAGGCGCTTTAATCGCTGCCCATCTGAAAGGACCTTCAGATAACGAGTCTGGTGGTTGGGCGTTTACGATGGCATAATAGTAGAATGCATTCATCCCCATATTTGTGCCGAATTTGGGGGGAACGAGATCAAGTGGAGCTCCCTCTGGTGTTATGCCTGTGGTTGTTTCTCACTCTAGTGATCGTAGTTTGACCGGTTCTACCGTACTTGGGCACTAGCTGGTCCCCTGGGCGTCTTGAAGACCAGGCCCTGCATACTTGTCACATTGATCCCGCTGATTCTCACTTCTCCCCCCAGCCAGCAGCTGTCTGTCTCTCGTAGCTGCAGTCCAGAGGGCTGCAGCAGTGCCACGTTTGTCAACGCTGTGTGCTACAAATGTCTCGATCAAAGTTAGCTCGGGCTAACTTTGTGGTTTTCATGTTCACCAAGCACAGCCATGTGCACAACAATGTTTGCCCCTGGCGTACGGTGTTGGTGGTGGTTGTTGCTGCAGCGCAGCCTCAACGTTACTACAGTATCTCCTTCTGGAGTGGTGTGTTCCAGTGATACACACAAGGTAGGTTTGGCATCCTCCTGTCTCCGCACACATTCATTCATTCGGTGTCTTATTGGGAATACCGGAATGTAATGGTGGTGGGCTTTGTTGTTTCAGTGTGCTTCCATGGCTGTTGCCCGTCACCGAGGCATTGTGAAGGTGTACGTGCTACTCTGCCTTGCAGACGTGTTGTGAAGATGTATATGTGCTACTCTGCCTCGCAGACGTGGTATGTTAATGTTGTATTTCTCTGTCCTGCATGTCTTTCTGGATTTATTGAATGAGTGGACTAACATGGCCGTTTGTTATTGCAGGGCCAGTGAATGACAACATTGCTGTTTTGCTATAGCTTATGCTGTGCCAACCATAAAATAAAGTATTCTGTTTACACTCCTTCCCATCCACCGCCTGGGCTCCCATGAGATGGAATGGAGCCTTGCTATTTGAGAGAGACTATCTTAATGTTAATGTGGTCCACCCTTTGTAGCCTCGGTCCACAAATACAGGCTTTATAGACAGGGTCATCATTGTTTTGTTATTATTTTGGTTTATTCTGTCTGTTATTTGTGTTGTGACTTGGGAGGCCAACGGGCACTAGGCCCCTAAAAGACTGCAAGTTACTTCTAGTAGGCTAAATTATGTACTTTGAATGTATTTCACTATGAGTCCCTAACTGCTGTTCTGTGTTCCCCTCTGCAGGACTGGTGCTGGGGTACCCCATTTGGGACCAGGTGACGGCCCATGGCAGTGGTGGTAACCCCCTTTCAGTTGTGCTTGATTTTAATGATTTGGTTTGGTTTGATTTGTGGGGGTGCCGCTGCCCTGGGTCGGTCAGCCTGGCCCTCCTCCCTTCACTTTTATTCCCCATGAATGCATTTGCCTTTTTAATGATACTGTTGCTGATGATTTATGTGTAATTATAATAAAACCTTTTGTACTTTGGTTATACCCGTTTCTGCCTTTATTAATTTAAGTGTATAACGAACCTTGTGGAGAGTAATTCATGTTTCAGGTGGTTTACCTTAATTGGTGTATTTACTAAAACTATTTCCTATTCTAATTCATACCACCATGCTACATTAGCACCACGTACCCTCTGTTACATTGAAGTCCTCGCCAATGTTGACAAACGCAGAGTCGAAGCCGATTGGCTGGTGCTGGGCCACGGCCACTCTCTGGTCCTCGCCCACAATGCTTTGGGTGCGTCCCGCCGAGAACGCAGAGCGCCGGTCCTCTTCATCGTACTCCTCCTCCTCCTCATCACCCTTCTCTTCCTCCTCCTGCGTCTCCCGTAGCTCCTCAGTCGGGTTTTTGACTCCTCCCCTGACTCCTGTCAGGGAGGCATCTACACAAAGCAAGTTTATCCTATATTAAAATTGGCCAATAGGAGGACGGGTGGGCGGGCTCAGACATAAACATAAACACCCAGAAAAAATGGGAAGAAAACAGTTAAAATAAAACATAACTATAAGAGTAAAATGATTGATGTATAAGAATCATTTTTTTTAAAGTATCAATAAAAGACAGAAAGGCAATCAAGGCTATTAGCTTAGAGAGTTTTAACAAACCTGCTGAGGGCATCACGCTCTCCTGCTGCTGCTGAAGAGGCTGCTGGGAGTTGTAGTCCGTAGTGTGGGTCTGCTGGGAGTTGTAGTCTGTACTGAGGGTCTGCTGGGAATTGTAGTCTGCACTGTGGGTGTGCTGGGAGTTGTAGTCCATATGGCGGGGCTCGTACACATCGGGGTAGACGAGGTAGCCGCTAAAGGTGGTGTAGTGTCCCGTGTTGCTGTACAGAGCGTAGCGAGGGTCTCCGTGGAGGCGGAGCCACACCGTGTCGCCAAACTCCAGCTGCAGCATGGCGCTCTGGCTTTGGACCTGACGGAACCATACAAAGGCTTAATTTAGTCCGCTGAACATTTTTCACAGACGAAAACTAGATATACATAATATACATATACATAATAAAACTACGGTAACTAAGCTACGATGACTAAATATACTGGCAATTCCATCAACAAATAAAACTACTCCTGGGTCCAGACTGAGTAATAACCCTGCTCTTGGCTAATTAATTGTCTCTCTCCTATTCCTCTATATACCTTCCTGTCTGCTCTCTAAAATAAAATCATCCATCCATCCATATACCGTCCTCTCGACATACCTTCCTCTCCTCTCCGCTGTTCTCTTCGTAGACGATAGCTTGCACTTGGTTCCTGTTCTTCATCAACATGACGCTGAGGTCCTTGTGAGGGAACTTCCCCACGGTGAAGGAGAAGTAGTACGCTCCGGGCACGCGGCAGCGGAACAGCCCCGCCTTCGGCTCGAAGTCTCCGCCGATGTTCACGTACACCAGGTCAAAGGTCACGGTCATCTTGGCCCCGCCCTCCATGCTGTCGCTTCGCGCCGCGCTGAACGCAGAGCGGAGCTCCGCGTCCTCGGTGAGCCGGTCCAATCCCTGCGTGCTGGGGGCATGGCTCAAACACAGCAGACCAATCAGAAGACTCAGCGCCGGGAGCAGCATCA